>NC_065582.1:185374430-185674430 GCF_024542745.1 Macaca thibetana thibetana | reverse complement strand
TGAGCACCTATTCAAAATATCCAAAGTATATCTGAAAGAAATATTTGTACATCCATATTATTGCAACAATATTCACTGTATTAGTTTATCCTCGTATTGCTATAAATACCTGACACTGGAAAACTTATTTTTAAAAAGAAGTTTAATTGGCTCACGGATCTGCAGGCTGTACAGGAGGCATAGCAGCTTCTGTTTCTCAGGAGGCCCCAAAAAGCTTCCAATCATGGTAGGAAGCAAAACAAGAGTGAGTCATCTAACACAGTAGGAGCAGAAGCAAGAGAGAGTGTGGAAGAAGGTGCTTTTAGAAAATGAGATCTCTTTAGTTATTAAAAGAAAACTGCAGAACTCTTCATTGGTTTTCCTTTACCTAATGATTTCTGTGAAGTGAGACTTGTGTAGTGGGAAGAAGGAATTAGACACTCTACCTGCCACCCTACATGTGTGTGCACTTGCACACATGCTGTCTACATGTAATCTACTCCCTTTACTTTCCTTTGAAACTGGTAAGGTTAAAATAGGGCAGAAATCCTACATGTTGCAATGATAGCTTTTTGGAAAATTTAAGAAATCAAACTTTGCAGGCTCTCCATCTTGATTTATGCTTGAGTTGTTATGTGCCATATTTGCTTTGATTACCAGAAGTTTTACTAAAATGCTGAAGAAATAATTCACTTTCATCTGCTTTCTAGATTCTGTGCATCTCAGTTCATAAAGCAAAGCTTGTTGATAGCATAGTTTTCTAAATGCTGCAAAGCCATTACCACTACAAAGAAGTTTGAATGAGGGATTTTTTTCTTTGTTAAAATAGTTCATGATTCTGTAGAAATTTCACTTTTAGATTGAACTGCAATGGATAAGCTATCAAAAATAAAAAGAAAATGATATCTCAGGAGTAATCATTCACTATGGCAAAGACAGTACCAAAGTGGATGGTGCTAAACGATTCATGAGAAGCCAACCCTATAATCCAATCACCTCCCATCAGGCCCCACCTATATTAGGGCTTATAACTTGATGTGAGATTTGAATAGGGATACAGATCCAAACCACATTATTTACAAAAGCCAAAACATGAAAAAACTCAAACATCCTTCAACAGCTGAATAATTTAAAAAGATGTGGTTTACACATACAATAAAAAATTATTTACACACAAATGAAAATATCTTGTCAGATACTACAATATGGATAAATCTTAAAGCCATTATTTTAAGTGAAATAAAACACTAACGAAGTGACAGTTTATGAGGTTCCACTTATATAAGATATTTTATGTAGTAAACTCCTAGAAAACGTAAGTAGCAAATTGCTTGCCTATAGTTAGGGTTGTGAAACCCCAGTGGAGTCAAAGATCAAGGGGGTTTATTAGGAAAAAGCAGGCCCTCACCAGGTGGCCAATTCAAGAGCCCATAGACATGGCTACAGAAAAGGAAATGATGCACGGAGCTTGGTCTTACTGAAGATTCCAAAGCAGTTCTGTAACCTCTCTCAAATTCAGTCTCAGCTATAGTCCAGAAGTGGTCCTTCCCATCAAGAGACCTGCAGGAAGACACAGCCAGCCATGGCCCTGGAGGCAGGCCTGCAGATCCTGGCCTCAGCTGTGGTCCCTGAAGCAGCCCTGTGACTCAGTTCTAGCCATATGTAGTCAGTCTGTGGCCATTCGTACACACTCAGAGGCCCACAGAGAGACCCGTAAAAACTGTTCCCAGGTAGTCAGCAAAAGCCAAACCCATTCATACACCTGGTATTTGGGCCATAATATGCAGACAAACTTCAAAACCCTAGCCTACTGCCTGCCATATAGATTAATGTCCTCAAGGAAATCTAATCTTTCCAGGGCCCAGAAAGAATCCATAACTGTCCAAATCTCTGGCAACACAACCATCAAACGCAGAAAGCACAACAGACCCAGCATCACCCTTGTGACCCAGCTACAACCCTTCTCTGCAAACCCAGAGATAATTTCATCAGCCTGGGGACCCAACAAAAGGAGATGTTTACCTGCCAAAAAAATAGATCATAGAAACTGTAAATCATTGTTAAATCCTTAAAATATACAGACACAGGGTTGCTTCAGGGACCACAGCTGAGGCCCAGATCTACAAGCATGCTTCCAGGACCACAGCTTCTATCTTAACATATTACCAAAAGTTTGTATCAGAACAATTAGGCAAGGAAAAGGGGAACAAGGCTCTCCTGCTTTCAAAAGAAGTAAAAATGTTACTGTTTGTAGATAATATAATCATGCATATACTTGAAATCCTAGACTAGAATAACAAAAACTGAATAAAGGCATTCATAAAGGTACAAGGATATATAATCAACATACAAATATTTGTGGAGTTTTTTGGTTTGTGTTTATGAGGCAGGGTCTTACTACAAGGCCCAGGCTCATCTCAAACTCCAGTGCTCAAGTGATCCACTTGCCTTGGCCTCTGTAAGTGCTGGAATTACAAAAATGAACAATATACCTGGCCCAACATACAAATATTTGTTTCATGTCCATAAAGGAACAAAATTTCCAAAAAAAGAAAAAATTCAATTTGCAATACTATAAAAAGAAATTAATTCAAAATAAATTTAACCAGTGAAAAAATTTATATACTAAATACAAGATATAAAATCTAGTTTATAACAATAAATTTAGACACTAAATACAATAATGACAAAACTGAAGCAGACACAAATAAATAAAAACATATTCCATTAGGATAACAGATACTGTCAAAGTATATTATCGAAAGTGATTTGTAGATTCAAATAGATCCCTACCAAATTTTAGTGGCCTTTTTCACAGTAATAGTAAACACAATTGTAAAATTTAAGTGTAACCTTAAACAACTGTAAATAACCTGAGCCATCTTGAGAAAGAACAAAGCTAGGGTCATCATACCTTCTAATTTTAAACTTTATTTAAAGCTTATAGTAAGCAAAAAAGTATGGTATGTGCATAAATACAGATATAAAAACCAAGGGAACAGAATAGACAGCCCAGAAACAAATCCATGCATACAAGGTCAACTAATTTTGGCAAGGGAACCAAGAATATACGATGCAGAAATTATAGTCTTGTCAATATATGGTGCCAGAAAAACTGGATATCCACAAGCAAAAGAATAAAAGTAGATCATTTTCTTACACCATACCCCAAAATTAACTCAAAATGAAACATTTAAATGTAAGATAAAAAACCTTAGAACTCCTGAAGAACATATATGGAAAAGCCCTGTTGATACTGGCTTTGGCAATAACTTTTTTGATATGCCGTCAAAAGCACAGCAACAAAAGAAAACACAAGTGGGACTGTATCAAAGTAAACTGCTTCTGCACAGTAAAGAAAAAGAAAACAAAATTTCTAAAAACCCTACAGGATATAAATATTTGCAAGCGATATATCTGATAAAAAATTTGGGAGGCCAAGGCAGGCAGATCACCTGAGGTCAGGAGTTTGAGACCAGCCTGACCAACATGAAGAAACCCCATCTCTATTAAAAATACAAAATTAGCCAGGCATTGTGGGGCATGCCTGTAATCTCAGCTATCTGGGAGGCTGAGGCAGAAAAATCACTTGATCCCAGGAGGCGGAGGTTGCAGTGAGCTGAGATCGCACCACTGCACTCTAGCCTGGGAAACAAGAGCGAAACTCCGTCTTTAAAAAAAAGTTAATATCCATATCCAAAATGTATAAGAAACTTTTACAATTCAAAGCAAAACAATAATGATGATGATAAGCCATTCAAAAATAGGCAAAAGGTTAGATTTTTTCCCCCAAAGAAGACATACATACAAGGTAAGTGCTATATGCTGTTGGTGAGATATAAATTGATAACGTCATCATAAAAAACAGCACAAAGGACGGGCATAGTGGCTCACATCTGTAATCCCAGCACTTCGGGAGGCTGAGATGGGCGGATCACGAGGTCAGGAGATCGAGACCGTCCTGGCTAACATGGTGAAACCCCGTCTCTACCAAAAAAAAAAAAAAATTAGATGGCCGTGGTGGTGGGCGCCTGTAGCCCCAGCTACTTGGGAGGCTGAGGCAGGAGAACGGCGTGAACCCAGGAGGCAGAGGTTGCAGTAAGCCAAGATCACCCCACTGCACTCCAGCCTGGGCAACAGAGCAAGACTCCGACTCAAAAAAAAAAAAAAAAAAAAAAAAACAGTAAAAAGTAAAAATGGAAATATCATATAATCCAGCAATACCACTTCTGGGTATACTACCAAAGGAAATTAGCACCTTGAAGAAATATCTTCAGCCCCGTGTTCATTGTAGCATATTTACAATAGCCAAAATATGGGGGGTGGGGGTGTATATACACACACACACATATATATATACACACATACAGTAGAATACTATTCAGCCATAAAAGAAAAGGAAATCTAGCCATTTACAACATGGATAGATCTGGAGGACATCATGCTAAATTAAATCAGCCAAACACAGACAGACAAAGAAACTGCTGCTGCTTCTCACTTAGACGGGGAATCTAAAAATGTAAACTCATAAAAGCAGAAAGTAGAATGGTGGTTGTTGGTGCCTAGGGGTGGGACCATAATGAGATATTGTTCAAAGAGTACAAATTTTTAGTTATAAGGTGAATAAGTCTGAGAAATCTAATGTACAATAGCATTAGATTAGCAAAATAGCATTGTGTTTATAGTTAGTAATACTATAATGTATACTTACAATTTGCTACAACAGTAGGCCTTAAGTGTTTTTATTACCAAAAAAAAAAAAAATGGTTATCTATGTAGGTAATAGATGTGCTGATCAACCTGACTATATTTTACAATAAAATATATGCATATCAAATTATTACAAAATATGTGCATATCATTACATTGTAAACATTAAATACAGTTATACTATTTTTACCAGAAAAATCCATATCACACATACACAGATATACAGTAAGTTCTCACTTAATGTAAAAAACAGGTTCTTGAAAACGGCAACTATAAATGAAGCAATGTTGCTATATACCAAACATAACTCTTGTTTATATCAATTAAACTCTGGTAAAATTTGTTTGTTTGAGACAGAGTTCTGCTCATGTCATCTAGACTGGAGTGCAATGGTGTGATCTCGGCTCAATGCAACCACTGCCTCCCAGGTTCAAGTGATTCTCCGGCCCCAGCCTCTCGAGTAGCTGGATTACAGGCGCCCCCTCACCATGCCCAGCTAACTTTTTTTATTTTTAGTAGAGATGGGGTTTTGCCATGTTGGCCAGGCTGGTCTTGAATTTCTACCCTCATGATCCACCTGCCTCAGCCTCCCAAAGTGCTGGGATTACAGGCGTGAGCCAACGCACCCAGCCCTAAGATTCGCCTTCTAAAATGATACGTTGCTTCACTTAGTTTCCAAGAATCTATCAACAATGTTAAGAATTTACTATACACGGTGGCTCAAGCCTATAATCCCAGCACTTTGGGAGGCCGAGACGGGCGGATCACGAGGTCAGGAGATCGAGACCATCCTGGCTAACACGGTGAAACCCCATCTCTACTAAAAAATACAAAAAACTAGCCGGGCGAGGCGCCTGTAGTCCCAGCTATTCAGGAGGCTGAGGCAGGAGAATGATGTGAACCCAGGAGGCGGAGCTTGCAGTGAGCTGAGATCTGGCCACTGCACTCCAGCCTGGGCAAGAGAGCCAGACTCCGCCTAAAAAAAAAAAAAAAAAAAAAAAAAAAAGAATTTACTATACACATATATAACTTATTTAGGTATATGTGAGAGAAACATATTTTTATATAGCTATAGATAGACAGATACATCTCAATGACAGAATCTCAGGCTTCCTACTAAATAAGACAAAATTATAACCGTTACTAAGAAATAAGGTAACGATTGAATGCTTAATATTAGCAATGTTCTAAGCTGGTTAATGTCATAGTACATTTAAGAAATCTAGAAGGTGAGTAAATATTTTAATCCAGTGGGGGCCAAACCTTTGAATGAGAGGGCTTTTTTGCTTATCTAAGGTGGTGGATATCACAAAAATTATTCACCAACCTTTTTCTTTAAGTTCATCAGCTATCATTAGTATTAATGTATTTTATGTCTGGCTCAAGACAATTCTTCCAATGTGGCCCAAGGAAGCCAAAATATTGGAAACCTGTGCTTTAAACTATATTATAATTTGAAAATTTGCACATACAGAGTTTAAACCACAAATCTCAGTTTATACTAAAACAATAACATTCTGAAGTAACATTACATTTTTTTCATATTTAGGAAAATGCTTATTCTGATAAAACTGCTGAGTAAGAATTTTTGTAGAATTATATTTGCAACCTCTATAGGATTAAAAATCACTAAGCAGAAAAGATACAACATCTCTCTCTCGTGTTCCTGGGATTTCTGAACCAAATTCCAATATGTCCACTACTCACCTTACACACTTTAGACACGATACAAAAAGAATATTTGAAAAAAATACATTGACATAGAGCTCAATATACACATATTTCTATGTTTCCAAAAGCAATGGAACAGCAGTCAGATCGTGCAGCCCCTTATAAACAATAAAGTAGACATTGGCTCTCCCTGTAAACTTGAAGGGAGATCACTAAAGAAAAAAGAGAATTCTTAGAAGATTTAACAGCGTGGGACAAAAGATGTCCCTATTCGTGAATATGAGAAAAAAATGCAGCCTTTTCAGAAATTATTTACATTGGAGCAGAGTTTCCCAAACTACATTTGAAGGCCTGGCTTCCTTCTTGACCTTGTTCCCCTGGCCTATGTCCTCTCCTTCATTCACTGTCACCTACCTGGGTGTTTGGCTACTGTCTCATGTATCTTCACATTGTAGGGCTCCTTTCTTTGCTCCAGAAAGGTGACCAGGTCTGGGTTAGAGATAGCAACACCTGTTTTAGTTTTAAAAATTAACATGACTACTGTTAGGGATTCTCCAATTATCTACCTAATACTATACTAAGCAGAAAAGAGAAATTATGGAAGATCCTAGATAATCCAAAAATTGTTTCCTGACAGAATCCTTAAAATATTTAAGTATTTTAAATCTGTGGGTTCTAAGTTCCACTACCAAGTACTACTGAATCAAAATAAGCAGTGCAAACTGTATTTTAAGATGTGGGAAACAATATTTTATGTCATTGAATTTCGAGAATTACCACTAACCTAGAATGGAGGACACAAATTAGCTCAAGAGAAGGTTTACATAGAGATAAAACATCTTAACAATATTCTTTTTTACACCAGAAAACTCCCAATAGTTTCTTAAAGAAAGAAACTGAAATTAATTCACACAAAGCAGAAGCTCCCAAGAGACATTCTACAAAAATAGAAAATCAAACTCTGAGGGAGTATTAGGAATTATGTATTGAAGTTATCCTCACCCAGGGAGACCAGGTTTCTGTAGTTCTCCAACATCACATCTCTATATAAATTCTGCTGTGCAGGATCCAGGCATTTCCACTCTTCTGGAGAGAATTCTATGGCCACATCCCTGAATGTTAAGTGTTCCTGAAAATATATATGTATCAAGTGACAGAGTTCTTAATTTGACTACAAGTGAAATGAGTTAAGAGAACTAGTTCTGACATGTGACTGACTGGGATTATCTGACAAAATAACTTTCAACACAGTAATGTTCTCTAAAGTATCCTATAGCTCCGCGGAAAAAGGAAGGCATTCCAACAGTTCCTGTTCCTGCAATAAAAATAATGGGCTACACTGACCTGCCCCTACCAAAACCAAGCAGAGTAGGCCCTGTGACCTCCTGGAAAAAAGATTGAACTCACCTCTCATGAAAGTATCTGGAATGCCTCACGCTTGACCTTGGCCTCGCTGTAATATGCAAGGAACTTAATTTAAAAATCAGAAATGTTTCCACCCAGAACAACAGACGGGGTCTGTGGGGAGGGCACAAGTGATTTCTCTTCAAATTGTACATGTGATCCTACTGGAAGACTGTGCTGAGAGTCACTTAGCTAAGCACTGCCTCTCAAGCTTCAATGCGCATAGTAATTATTTGATATTCTAGGCCTCACTGTAACAAAATTTTGCAGGTTTGAAGAGTTCATGAATTAGCTTCTTATAGCAAGTCTTCTGTTAATGCTGATGTTCCTCCACCTAGACACATTATATTACCACTCGGCTAGAGAAAGCAGGCACAGCACAGTCCTTTACCCCAACAACCTTATCACAACACAAATACTTTTCATCCCAAGACAAGACCACAAATCACCATCCTGAAGCATTAGCATTCTCTGCCGGATGTTTAAGTTCACAGAGGCTGGAGATGGTGTCAATGTCTGAGTAAGTCTGCATTTGAAAAACAACATGTGGTCCAGGCGCAGTGGCTCATGCCTGTAAATCCCAGCACTTTAGGAGGCAGAGGCGGGGGGGTCACAAGGTCAGGAGTTTGAGACCAGCCTGGCCAATATGGTGAAACCCCGTCTCTACCAGAAATACAAAAATTAGCCGGGCGTAGTGGCGTGCGCCTGTAATCCCAGCTACTCAGGAGGCTGAGGCAGAAGAGTCACTTGAATCAAGGAGGTGGAGGCTGCAGTGAGCCGAGATCACACCACCGCACTCCACCTGGGCGACACACTGAGACTCCATCTCAAAAAAAAAAAAAAGAAAGAAAAAAAAAAACATGTGCGCCTGTATTAATGCGATATTGATGGAGCACGTACTATGTACTCAGGAGTATGTCACAGAGCACTGTGCTGAGACAATCACATTATGTGTTAATTCTCAGGACATCCTGGGAGGTGGGCACTAGGTGTCCAATACTTCTCAGGATTTAAATGCAGGGCCCAAAATTACCATTTCCTGTCCATTTTCCTACCACTGATTTGTTTTTTAAAGGTATAGAATAACCACTCAATATAAATACATCACAAAGAAACAAAGGGTGTATTAAATGCAATTCAGAGAAATTTATTTTTGTGTTTGTATTTAAGATTTGTGGAAAAACAAAACAAAACAAAAAAAAAAACACTAAAACTGCAGAGATGACAGGTTGCTGGATGAGATGTCTCCAGAAACACTGGCTTTAATTGTATAAAAAAGATTTTAAGGCCCAAAAGTATACAGCTTTTCCCCATTTATCTGCTTTTGTGTTTCAGGAAATTGGGAGCACCAGCTCTGGAGAAGCAGTAGGAGTAGTCACTCCAAACTCTGATCTCCTCTAAGCAATTCCGAGAGATTTCAGTGTGGGGTCAGACCTGGACAAGGTTTAGCAGAGGGTGGATCTGGGCAGGGTTAGGACAGAGAGTGGGACCTAGATTTCTGTTCTTATGCCACTAAGATTTTTCAGTTTTGTCTTTTCTAAGCCTGCCCAAGAGAAATTTGATTCCCAGATTTTATGAAATTTTAATCTATTTTAGCCACTTCTCTGTGTCTTTAATAACATACTACAAGGAATTTAACCAAATCCCTTATGTTTCTCTAGAGCAATTATATTAGAAGCTAAATATTTATTCTTAGCAAGGTGAAAACAATACTAACAATAACAACTTCTGTCAATGAATACTCTTTTCAGGTGGTGGCATAAAAACTCACAAAACAATAAAAGGGAAGTAACCCAAATGAAGCTTAAGTGTCCTGTACAGTTTCCGTCTTTGTACTGAACACATGATGCTGAATTCAACCATTTATTCATGTGCTCCAGACTGCAAGTTCCTTGAGGGTAGGGACCATGACTATTTCATCTCTTTTTCTAATGGACCATATGAAATAGAAGCAATTAGCTTATGGATCAGTTTGAGTCTCCAGATCTCACTTTTCACCAAAAAAAAAACCTAGAAAACTGGAGCAACTCTTATCTGGGTATAAACCAAGGAGATTCTGTGAGGGGAGGAACAAACCCTGAATGAGTCATTTCTCTTCCTCTAAAATGGGAGCAGAATTAGACCATGCTGCCATACTGACCCCAGTCTGCACAGGACATCCTCAGATGTCTCAAATACAGATGCTAGTGTGTCCCCAGTGACCTTGGGCTGATATCCCCATAGTGATCCAGGCAGGAGAGATTCAGGCTCAATTAGTGGGATGCAAACAGAAAATGAAACAGCCCTGGCAAAGCTGCAGATCCTGGATACAGATGTGATAGCCCCTGTCCGTGATCAGCTAACTCTGAGGCAAAGGGAAGGACAAAACTACTCTCTCCAGTAACACAGTTTATAGGGAGGCATAGTTGTGACTTTGGCTCTGAATATTTTGTGGCCCTGAACTCCCACTGCTAAGGTGCTTTTTTACAGGTAACAGATTCTGCCACAGGATTCTGTTCATACCAGAAGCCTCCCACACAACTATAGCAGGACACTGGACAAGATCTGGAAAACTCAAAGGGCTCCACCTAGGATGACCTCTCATGATGCAGAAAATGTCTTCTATGAGTTTTCTTTATGTCTTCAGCCCAAAGTCTGGTCCTGTCTTGTGAATCCTAGGCAGAGGTCAGCTTTTATGTGCATATTCTAGATGGGATCAATGTGCCTCAGCATTCTTAGGGATTATAGCAAGCAGAGTAAAACCAGAGGAAAGATTCTCTCATGGAGGCTCCTTCAACACATTCTAAAGAATATTTTGACCTAAAAGGAAAAACCTGGGGTAAACATAAGTAGAGAGTTTATTTGGGCCAAAGCTTGAAGATGCAACACGGGAATATAAAGCTGCCCTGAATATACACTCCAATTAGAAACAGTTACGAGTATACACATATATATACACGTGTATATATATACATACATATGTATACATGTGTATACATGCATACGTGTATATATGTATAGATACATACATATATATATATATATATATTTTTTTTTTTTTTTCTTAAAGAGACGGAGTTTCGCTCTTGTTGCCCAGGCTGGAGTGTAATGGCATGGTATAAGCTGACCGCAACCTCTGGCACCTGGATTCAAACGATTCCCCAGCCTCAACCTCCCAAGTAGCTGGGATTACAGGCATGTGCCACCACGCCAGCTAATTTATTTTTATTTTTATTTTTTTTAAGTAGAGACAGGGTTTCACCATATTGGCCAGTCTGGTCTCGAACTCCGGACCTCAGGTGATCCACTCGCCTCCGCCTCCCTAAGTGCTAGGATTACAGGCGTGAGCCACCGTACCCAACTGACGAGTATATTTTTAAAGGCAAAAAGGGAGGCAGAGAGGGAACTGATAGAAAGTTGTCAGAAATTCTTAATGGCTTATAGAAGTGGTTAGTGACTGGCTATATAAATTAACACATAAGGTGTGGGTTATAGTGTCCAGTATGAAATTATTAGGTTAATTTATAGCCATTTGTGGCCAAGCATGGTGACTCACACCTGTAATCCCAGCACTTTGGGAGGCCAAGGTGGAGGGATCGAGAGGTCAGGAGATCAAGACCGTCCTGGCTAACACGGTGACACCCCATCTCTACTAAATAATACAAAAAATTAGCCAGGTGTGGTGGTGGGTGCCTGTAGTCTCAGCAACTCAAGAGGCTGAGGCAGGAGAATCACTTGGCCCCGGGGGCACAGGTTGCAATAAGCGGAGATCGCACCACTGCACTCCAGCCTGGGCGACGGAGACCCCATCTCAAAAAAAAAAAAAAGAAAAAAAAAGTGTCTAGCCATTTGTGGCAACAGAACACAATTTCAAAAGACAGTTCAAAGAGGGGAACAGTACATGACTACGGTCTCATTTTAACACATTACTGGGTCTGATCATTAAAATAACTTGTATTTCTCAGATAAAAGTTGTCCTTCTCTCAAATCCCAAGACATAAATTCAGAATTTGGAACTGCACATTTAAGACTTGGAGGACTGGTGAGCTATGCACATTTGTGGGCATTTGGGCAAAGGGAGAAGGGAGTTGAAGTTCTCAGGTTTAATCAATGCACATGTAGGATCCTGATTGGGATTATGGGCCCCATGATCAGGGAATCAGTGTCAGATTTGAAGATGCTAGGCACACCGACGAAGGAGGAATAACTGATTGCAGTACTCAAAAGTTATTTTTGTAGAAATCCAGTATAACTGTTATAGAAGGGACTGTAGATCTCAAATTGAAGGAGAGACCATACCGTTTCCAGATTTGGGGAGCACTTTGCTGCACTTTGTGCACCTTGCCACCAAATTGTGGGTTGTGAGTGGAATCCTGAGAAAGGTCTTTCTCTAAAGTGAAACCTAGAGGGCACTTGTGTATAATGTCTGGTGATTCTGGACAGTGTGTGGAAAATATAACTAAAAGCAAAATCATCTGCAATCCTAAAAAACTGTCCACAACAGAGAAGAAAATGTTTTCTTACATAATTAAACCAAAATGTGATGTGCATCATAGGCAATCTACTAAGAGACTACAAACATAGAAACTCACCATAATTCTCAAGTAGAAGACATGACAGCACCATTTGTCATATACAGCTTATTGTAATTTTACGTAGTAATCTGAGAACTCATCTGGGTTTTCTAATTGGTAATATTCATAGAAAAAATAAACTTCCAACATCTTCATGACAGGAGGTAGATTTGCAATGTGAGGCTAGGTACCTGCTGAAGGCAGCCTCCTACTCGCCTACAGAAACTGGGGGATAGGGTGTATGTTGTTGCTATTTACATTTCAAAGCAATAGTTTCCAGGTCCTAGATAAAGACAAGTTTGACTCAAAAAAGACGAATGACTTAACTGATAAAAATGATTTATATAAATTTTAAAGAAGCAGAGAAAATACATAAATATAAAAGTTTTCAAGAGAGGCACAGTGGCTCACGCCTGTAATCCCAGCACTTCGGGAGGCCGAGGCGGACAAATCACTTGAGGTAAGGAGTTCGATACCAGCCTGGCCAACATGGTGAAACTCCCTCTCTACTAAAAATACAAAAATTAGCCGGGGTGATGGTGCAGACCTGTAATCCAGCTACTTAGGAGGCTGAGGCAGGAGAATTGCTTCAACTCGGGAGGTGGAGGTTGCAGTGAGCTGAGATCACAGCACTGCACTCTAGCCTGGGCAACAGAGTAAGACTGCGGCTCAAAAAAAACAAAACAAAAAAAGTTTTCAAACTAAATGCTTTAAGAAAAGGGAGAAGAGCAAAAATTCTTCCCTCATTCTAAAGAAAGACCATTAAGCCGCGTCTAACTTGGGTTTGCTCCTACAACAGCCAGGTTTAAAGGCATGGTCTTGAACTCACTAACGTCTGAATTCTCGTAGGCAAGTGACAGATGGACTTGGGCACACTGTGGGCACAGAAAAGAGGATTTGTGAGGAAGAAAAAAAGCAGAAGAGAGAAAGGAGCTATCATGAGTGATGGGTGCGGGCAGGGCAGGACTGACTAAAGGACTGGTTTGTGCTACAAGTGCAGGCCCAGGCAGGGCTACCATCTGACTGATTGCCGGGTCTATAAAGCCAGAGATTGGGATCAGGTGGTCCAGAAGCCTGGGTGAGGTAAGGAAACAGGTTCCTGCTACAGATCCAGTGTCTGGGGTTCAAATGAGCCAGGAGTCTTCCGGGCACTGTGTGTGTTCTTGCCACAACACCCTAGGAGCGAAGCTGTCATGGGCACAATTCCTGAGGGTAGAACCCTGTTCTGGGAGGAGTGGGCCAATGTGAATGCCCAGTGAGCGTCCTGGGTAGTGGGTTAGCATTAAGTGGGGGCTAGCAGCAGGGTGAAGGGAAGGGGTGTTTCTCAGAATTCCTTTCCTCTAAGTTCCCAGTTCTCTTTCTCCCCGGGAGGAGACCTGGAGGAATCCGACAGTGCCCAGCAGGATCGCGCATGTGCAGAACCCACTAGCGCCTCCGGCAGACCCCAGACACCTCCCTCCAGCCCAGGCTCCCCATGTCTTTCTTCTGACAGAAAACCTGCGGAGTTTCCTCAACACCCTTCAACACTCCAACCTCAACGAGCTGTCCAGCCACTCACTAACGACCCCACCCAGAGTCAGCGCAGACCCACAAGCTCCGCGCTCTTCCCTCAACTGCCCCCCTGCAGACGCCAGTCCCTGCCTCTGGACACCCGTCTTCATTTCTGAACGTCTGCAACAAACCAGGGGCGCCCACACCCTCCTCAAGTTCCATAATGTGGCAGAACTACTCACAGAACTCAGCGAAGCGCTGTGCGCACGACACCAGCGTATTCTAAAAGATGCCGCTCAGGAACAGCCACGCGGAGGAGGCGCTCAGGGCAAGGGGACTGGTGGGAAAGTTGGGGCGGGCGGGTGAATGGCTTCCCTTCCTCACACACCTCACAAAAGCCTTTCCTTCAAGACCGGCTGGCAGCCCCCAAACCGCGAGCCATGGCCGGCGCTGTCCCATTAATGAGTCCTGTTTGCTCACATGAACTCTATGTTTTGACGGGGCCTCGATCTCATTCCGAAAAGGGTAAAGAAGAAACGGGACCCCGGACTACAGCTCCTCCCACGCGGTGCCCGCGCACGCCGCGCCGGCGTCTTCCCGGTGAGCTCCTCACCCCACAGCCCGGGGAAGGTGCGGGGCTGCGGGCGCAGAGCTGAACGAGGAGGGCTGCAGGCTGCCGCGCGGGGGCCGACAGGAGCACGGGACCCTCACCGGAGGGGACTGAGGACCGAGGGCTGAGCGGGAACTCCACTCACAGACTCGGTCCCGCCGCCGCCATTTCCCGCCGGTTCCGATGAGGCCTCCCCAGCCTTGGGACTCCCTGCCCCGCACACTCACCATTTCCCCACTTCAGGGGTGTCACGGAGTCTCAGCTACGAATCATCCAATACGCGCAAGTCACAGAGCGACGGAGGCTGAAGCTATGCCCGAATCACCTAGGCCTCCCTGACTGGTGGAAGCCGGACGGTGAGGTCCTAACCGACCTCAAGCTGGAGCGAGAGGCAAAAATCGCGCTTAATCCCGGATGCCGCCCCCTCCTCTCCCGCTGCGCGCCTGATTGGGCACTTCTCAGTCCAGCGCTCTGATTGGATAGGACACCAAGCTCCACACCCTCAGAATTTGAGTGACATAACTTGCCACCAAACAGTGCACTTAATGTATTTTCAGTCAGGGCTTTCTCTCTGCGGCTAGGCTTGGCTCTGTTGGGGGTTCATTTTTAACCTTCTGGTGTGTAATGTTACGTCCATTTATAAATTGTACAGGCACGCGCGCGCCACACACTTGTTCACAAATGGAAACAATATAATGGCAATTATTATATTTTAGATTTCATAACCTCTCTATCCTTTGGTCTTTTGAGTAGGACACCTGAGATTTTAAGAGGGAAGCAATCCTTTAAAAAATAAAATGTTAGCTATTTGTGAATTTTCCATTTTTTATTAGCCACATCAAAAATAATAAAAAGAAACAAGTGAAATTGTTTATGATAATTTTAACCTATTGTATACAAAATATTGTTTTAATATGTGATCAATATATAATTAGAAATAAAGTATATTTCTGATCTCATTCGTCTAAACTCACTGTGTATTTTATGTTTGCAGCACATTTTCCTTAAAATCAGCCACATTCCAGGTACCCAGTACCTACATATGGCAGGTGGCTGCCACATTGAGTGCAGCCATGACGGCTCTGACCTCAAGGAAGCAAGGGGACTGAACACCTCTCTTCTGCTGCAAGTGAGGGAACAGCCTCTCTACCAACTTTTCTCCTCAGGCTCAAGGATGGGTGGGACAGTGCCCCCAAAGAGAGCCTGGGCTCAAGCTGAGAGTGTCCACGTGAAGATCACTGTCTCCCAGTTGCTGTCTGGTGCCAGTGTGGTGGTCTCCTCAGTTCAGCCAGGCCTGGGCTCTCTTCCCATGATCAGAAAGAATAAGACATACAGACACCAGAAAGTGAGTAAAGCAGAGTAGGATTTATTAAGCAAAAGGAAACCTCTCAGCAGCAAGAGGGGACATGAAAGCAGGTTGCCAGAAATGGGGCTGAGTTCTGGGTCTTTTATGTGGCAAGAACAAGGAACACTTCTGTGGGTTCTGCCCAAATGGGAGGGGTAAAGTTCCCCTATAACAGTGTTACATCTGAGCATGCCTGGCATTGACTACAATGACTCCATCTTAGTTATTACCCATGAGTGCCCAAGCAAAACCCATAGCAGGTGGAAAGGGTGAAGCTAAAACCAAAATACTTATGTCATGTTAGGTAACATTATAAGGAACTTGGTCAAGTTAGACATTGAGGTTGATTTATTACACCTGGGCCTAAGTTGGGACAGTCCCTTCTGATCAACATCCTGGCATAAGAGGAAGTTCCTTTTTTTTTTTTTTTTTTTGAGATGGAGTCTCGCTCTGTCGCCCAGGCTGGAGTGCAGTGGCTGGATCTCAGCTCACTGCAAGCTCCGCCTCCCGGGTTCACGCCATTCTCCTGCCTCAGCCTCCCGAGTAGCTGGGACTACAGGCGCCCACCACCTCGCCCGGCTAGTTTTTGTGTGTGTGTGTGTATTTTTTAGTAGAAGGAGGTTTCACCGTGTTAGCCAGGATGGTCTCGATTTCCTGACCTCGTGATCCACCCGTCTCGGCCTCCCAAAGTGCTGGGATTACAGGCTTGAGCCACCGCGCCCGGCCAAGAGGAAGTTCTTAACCACATTTCTTCCCACTAGCTACAGGGGTGGTGCATGTGTGGTCCCATGGGTGTTTTTCCTCTCGGGAGACCCTCCCTCCCTATCTTCCTAACCAGCTTCTGACTGCCTCCTCTCTCAGGGGATCCTCTTCCTTTTAAATATCAGATAGTAAACAAGGAATGATGGGGCCACAGGAAGAGAGAGCACCATGTCTTCAGATCTCTTCACAGCCTTGCCCTCCAGAGTTTAGATGTGGAGGGAATAGATTAAAGGCAAACTTCTGGTTTTGCTATTTATCTTTGTACCTAACTGTCAGACTATAACTGTGTTTTTCTCCTGTGGTGTGGGGCACTGTGTGAGTTTAAGCACCAATCACATGCATCCACATCTACCTGCACTTCTGTTCCCAGAAGGAAGGCCGTGAGTGTGAGTTGTCCAGGTCCTTGACATTTTGAACAAAGCATTGAACAAAATGCAAAATGGAACAAAACACATGAAGGAAACAGCAAAAGCAGGGGTTTATTAAAGCAAGAAATCACTCCACAGGGTGGGTGTGGGATCCAGCAAGCAGCTCAAGGACCTGGTTACAAAGTTTTCTGGGTTTTAAGTACTCCTTTTGAGATCTCTATCAGCTACCCCTTATCTGGATGAAAGATTTGGTCCCTGGCTAATCAAAGGCTGAGGTGAATTGGTACCCTATGCAGATGAAGGCATGGCCTGTGCTTGGCCCACAGCCACTCCAAGGCACTCTCCTTTTCTATCAGAGAACTGGTGCCAGGGGGAGGGTTGTAGTGATAGTTGCCTTTGATCCTTTGCTACTCAGGTGTAGATGAGGTTTCTCCTTTTGGTTTAGATGTAGGAAGTTCATGGTAATTGGCATTAGGTTCCTTGCTCCCAGACCTTGGTGTTTTTTCTTTTAGGAAGTCAGCACAAATTGGCCTTAAGTTCCCTGCCTCCAGACCCCATTATCCTGCCTCACTTCTCTATAAGTCAATACCATCTTACAACAAATTTAACTTTAAATAAAGGAAACACAAAATCAATACTTACAGGGTGCCAAGCATTTGCAGGTTATTTGTAATCAATCTGTCCTGGAATCCTGTCTTTAATGGGTATATATAATACTAAGCTATAACTGCATAACAAACAATCCCAAATCATACTAGTTCAGGATTAAGCTGGTTAGAAATTTAGACTGGGCTCAGCTGGGCCATTCTTCTGGGCTCAGTTTGGCTCCTACAAGTGTGAGTGGTCAGCTGCTGGTGAATTAGGTGGCTCTGCTTCTGGGAGTGAGCTGTCTGTAAACTGAGGCACTTTGGCTTTTCCCAGCATGCTATTTTATCCTCCAGAAAATTAAAATGGGCTTGTTCTCATAGAGATGGAAGAATTCTGAATAAGATAACAGAAGCATTTAAGACCTTTTGAACCTGGGCCCCAAACTGGCACACTATCACATGCACAGCTTCGGCCTGTGCAAATAAGTCAAGAGAGATTCAAGTTTGGGAAACAGAATCTGTCTCTGATGGGAACAACTATAAAAGCCATTTCCAAGAACATGAATACAATAAGAATTTTTTTAATTGCTGTTTTTGCAATCAATTTTATCATGACTTTTCTTGTAGATGTGGCTCATATAACTGTCCCACAGGTACCAAGCAGCTGGCTTGGACTCAGGATTGATGCTTTCCTAACTCTGAAGCCCATGCACCTCCATAGACCATACTACTCAGCCAGCTTTTCGTGTCCATCAAGGGGCTGAAGAGTGACACTTCTGAAATAGAAGCAAGAATTTTTTTTTTTTTTTTTTTTTTTTTGAGAATCTCATCCCATCCACCCCTTACTCTTCACCATTGGAAATAATTCACTTCAGGGAATGGTTCTGAAGTCTCTTGAAAAAACTGTAAATAATTTGAGGATTTTGCTGAGCATTGGGTTTAGGAAAGTAATGCCCAACGTTACATTTTTAATTTATTACAGGAGAAATTTGAAAACACCTATAATGCACTCAACATAGCGGCAAACTCTTTATTTTTTGTATTTGTTGACTATTTATGATTGTTAATATAGACTAAATCAAATTATTGTTCCTGAAACAACTTTTGCTCTGAAGGCAAGTGACATAGCAATAGGGCTGCTGATATTTTTCCTGCTGCAATTTAGCCAATTAGCAGAGTATGCTTCGAAGGGCCAAGATGTTTTCTAAGACTCTACATTTAGGAACAGTTATAGGGCAAATGTCCAGAGCACACACAGAAATCACACACAACCAATGCATTCCTCACCCTGAATCAATGCTTCTCACCCTTGGATGCATATTAGAATAGCCTGCTGTGCGTGTGGGTGGTGGTCCCTCACCCTGAATCAATGCTGCTCTCCCTTGGATGTATACTAGAATAGCCTGCTGTGCATGTGGGTGGTGGTATTTAATGTTCCCAAACCCAAGTTGCAAGGGAATAATTAAGCCAGAATATCTAGAGTGAGACCCAGGCAACGGTGTGATTTAAAGCTCTCCAGGTGATTACAATATGCAACCACACTCCCAAATGTCTACTGTAAACCAACATCTTTCGGAGAACCAGTTGAAAACATTTCTCAAATTAATGTAAAAAGTGTTTGCTGTTGAGTTGTGCCCTTTCAGTCTTACCTGTATTATCTACATTCTTTCCTTTGCAAAACTGACCTCTGCTACTTGTTTTCTTCCTGATTCAAACCAGTTCTACAAACACTGAGTGCACACTATGTGCAGCCCATGGGCTAGGTGGATATTGTTGTGGAGGAAGGACTTTGCTGTAAGAAATTTACATTCCCCAAAACTAAAACCATGCTACTTACTCAATTGATGTAATAAATGAGACTGAGGGGAACTCCCAAGGGTCAAGACATGTATACATACCTTGGAATGTTAATATCTATCTCATGATGACTGAGTGTAAATGCTCCACTTTTTTCTTTCTTTTGACATGCAGTCTCACTCTGTGCCCAGGTTGGAGTGCAGTGGACCACACCCGGCCAATGCCCCACTGTCACACAAAACAATACAAAACATTGCTACTATTCTGAAATATTACGTTAGAATTAAATATGTAATATTTACATTTTTATTGATGTATAACATCCATACAGAAATGCATCCACAGTGAAGTATTAGTGTAATGCTCAATAATTTACAACAAAGCTAATACATTTGTGTAACTATAGAATAGAACTACCCTTGTTTTTGCGCACAAACTACTTCCTCTTTTCCTTCCCCCCAAATCTAGCCACAATCTTAGAGCTAATGTTATAGATGGTTTGTCTTTTTAGACAAGTCTTTTATTAGAGAATATTTTAAACTTATACACAGTAACCAAAATAGTATAATATAGGCTGATGCTCAACCTCAACATCTACTAATTATGTCTCATTTATGTTTAATTTCTACTTCATTCCTTCCCCATCCCTACTTTTTTTTTCCTTTTTTTTTTTTTTTTTTTTTTTTTGAGATGGAGTCTCCCTCTCCTTGCCCCGGCTGGAGTGCAGTGGTGTGATCTGGGCTCACTGCAAGCTCCACCTCCCGGGTTCATTCCATTCTCCACCCTCAGCCTCCCGAGTAGCTGGAACTACAGGCACCCACCACCATGCCTGGCGAATTTTTTGTATTTTTAGTAGAGATGGGGTTTCACCATGTTAGCCAGGATGGTCTCGATCTCCTGACCTCGTGATTGGCCCACCTCAGCCTCCCAAAGTGCTGGGATTACAGCTGTGAGCCACTGCGCCCGGCCTCCCATCTCCACTTTATTATTGTTTTTAGTTATTTTCTGTAAGATAAGATGTATATGCATTGAAACATACAGTTTTTTTGTTTTTTTTTTTTTTTTTTTGAGACGGAGTCTGGCTCTGTCGCCCGGGCTAGAGTGCAGTGGCCAGATCTCAGCTCACTGCAAGCTCCGCCCCCCGGGTTTACGCCATTCTCCTGCCTCAGCCTCCCGAGTAGCTAGGACTACAGGCGCCCGCCGCCTCGCCCGGCTAGTTTTTTGTATTTTTTAGTAGAGACGGGGTTTCACCGTGTTCGCCAGGATGGTCTCGATCTCCTGACCTCGTGATCCGCCCATCTCGGCCTCCCAAAGTGCTGGGATTACAGGCTTGAGCCACCGCGCCCGGCCGAAACATCCAGTTTTTACTGTACCTTTTTGACAAATCAATACATCCATATAAGCTTTTCTCTTTTAATCATAGAATTACTGCCACTTAGCAATTATTAATGTGCATATGAATCACCTGAAAATATTTGAAATAGAGATTTTGATACAATACATCTGGGTTTTGTCTGGAAATGTGTATTTCTGACAAAGTACAGATCCATAGAGCACATGGTAACTACAAGGTCTCTTTTGTCTAAAGTGTATAAAACTTGATGAATAAAATTAAGAAAAATTGACCTCGGATAAAGGAACAAATCAAAACACATGTGCAATACACCATCTGTAGGAGCATTTTGTCAACGATGACTCACAGTCATATGTGACCTTTACTGAACTGCCCAAAATTCAGTGATTTATACCAAGTGCACGTAAATTTCATAGTTTCCTATTAAAATTATATTTAATGCCTTTACAAAATCTAACAGTTTTCTTATAAAATTAAGTAACAATATTTGATATGACATTATAAATTCCATTTATATTAAACTTAAACTTACATAATTTTATTAGACAGGGTCTGTGTGTCTTCCACTAGATATCCTTTTGGCTTCCAGCATTTGCACAGGCACCACAGCTGAGAAGCACAGGACAGATTTACTAGACACAGGATGTTCCCTGCGTCTTTATCTCTCAGTTCATCAGTCAACCAAGTCAGGTGAGAACTGAGGTCCTGTATTTGTTAGCGTAAAGTGTCTCATGGACCCTCTCTTTAGAGGGAAAAGAGACTAGAAGTTTATTCTGGGAGCAGTTCCTGGGACACGGGCTAAGCTGCCTAAGGAGTGAGGATTCTGTCCAGCAGGTACAGACTTCTCAGAAGAGAAAGATGAGGCAGCCATTCTGAACCTGGAGCTCCATCGCCCCTTGTCCCATCTCATTAAGACAATTCTGAGGGGTTGTTCTGGAACATGTCTGGATGATGGCAGGTAAAAGACAGTATGGGCTTTGATGGAACTTGGGTAAGATCTGTCAAGGGAAGGTAGGAGGCCAATGCTCAGCATCTGAGTTTGTGTTCTTGAGGACAATGGGTTGCCATTTTAGGCCCAAGTCCATTTTCACTAAAGAGTAGGCTAGAGAGTTTGCATGGCTCCCAGATTCCATTTATGATTATTTCAAGGGTTGGGGTCAGGAAGGGTCTAAGTCTCAATATCTTTGGGAAATTCTGGAAAGTCTGTTTTGGAAACCTGGAAAGAACTCTTGCCTGGTGCCTGAATGCTTGATTTGCTGTTCTGCATTGAAATATTCTTGGCAGCCAGAGAGCCAGGTTTGCATTCATACCGATAGAGCTGTGAGTCAGAGGTTGAAGTGGCCAGGACAAGTGTCTTGGTGGCAGGCTAGGGTACCTTATGATAGCAAACTTCAAGACTGTTTACATGCAGCTTGGCAATCAGGGTTGAGTCCTAGCCCAAGTGCTTAGATGCAGCATGGGGCCAATCAATAAATCCACCACCAATCCTTCAGCTGTCTATGAGGTAAAAAAGAGTCCAATTCATGTCTTGATGGAGGGGCTCTACCAGGTGTTTAGATGACACCCTGGATTTCTTGACTTCTGACTTATTAGAACAAATTCGGGACAAATTTATTCTTGGATATGTGAACAGTCATTACCCTGCTAGGATAATGTGGGACAGATTGCATTAAAATAGAAGGTGTTAGAAACTCCTGACAATAAGGAGAAAAATCACAAACTCAATTAAAAAATACACAGAAGTTATTTTTTAAATTATACATTAAAAGAAGTTGGCCGGGCGCGGTGGCTCACGCCTGTAATCCCAGCACTTGGGAGGCCGAGGTGGGTGGATCACAAGGTCAGGAGATCAAGACCATCCTGGCTAACACGGTAAAACCCCGTCTCTACTAAAAAGACAAAAACAAAATTAGCTGGGCGTGGTGGTGGGCACCTGTGGTCCCAGCTGCTTGGGAGGTTGAGGTGGGAAAATGGCGTGAACCTGGGAGGTGGAGCTTGCAGTCAGCCAAGATTGTGCCACTGCACTCCAGCCTAAGCAACAGAGCGAGACTCCGTCTCAAAAAAAAAAAAAAAAAAAAAAGTAAAAATGGCCATTTTGCCAGGCAGGGTGGCTCACGCCTGTAATCCCAGCACTTTGGGTGGCTGAGGCGGGCGGATTACCTGAGATCAGGAGTTCGAGACCAGCCTGGCCAAGATGGAGAAACCTGTCTCTATTAAAAACACAAAATAGCCAGGCTTTGTGGCACATGCCTGTAGTCCCAGCTACTCAGGAGGCTGAGACAGGAGAATCATTTGAACCCCGGAGGTGGAGGTTGCAGTGAACTGAGATCGTGCCATTGCACTCCAGCCTGGGCAAGAAGAGGGAAACTCCATCTCAAAAAAAAAACAAAAAACAAAAAAAACAAAAAAAAAAAACACGCCGTTTTTCACAAGGCATCCAACTTCAATGGTGGTTAGAAAAAAGCTCCAAAATCTATGAGTTTTGTCTGGCCATCACTTTGGGAAATTAAATGTTTTCTAATATTGTCCCTTTTTATGAGCAGTAGAAACACACTGTTCATACTTGTAAAGTGTATATAAATGGTCAATAACCTTTTGAAAGATAATTTAAAAATATGTATCAAGAGTTGAAAGGAGCCAAATATGATAGCTCACACCTGTAATTTCAGCACTTTGAGAGGGGAAGGTGAGTGAATTGCCTGAATCCAGGAGTTCATCAGGCTGAGCTACATGGCAAAACTTCGTATGTATAAAAAATGCAAAAAAAATGGCTGGGTATGGTGGCTCACACCTGTAATCCTAGCACTTTGGGAGACTGAGGCAGTAAGATCACAAGGTCAGGAGTTCGAGACCAGTTTGGCCAACATGGTGAAACCCCGACTCTACTAAAAATACAAAAATTAGTCGGGCGTGGTGGCATGGACCTGTAGTCCTAGTCACTCAGAAGGCTAAGGCAGGAGAATCCCTTGAACCCAGGAGGTGGAGATTGCACTGAACAGAGATTATACCACTTCACTCCAGCCTGGGTGACAGAACAAGACTCTGTCTCAGGAAAAAAAAAGCAAAAAATTTCTGGGTGTTGTGGTCTGAGCCTGTAGTTCCAGCTACTTGGGAGGCTGAGGTGAGAGGATAAGTTAAGTTTGGGAGGTAAAGGTCATAGTGAGCTGAGATTGTGTCACTGCACTTCAGCCTGGGCAATAGAGTGAAACCACATTTAAAAATAAAAAAGAAGTTGAGAGTTACATGTTCTTGTATGAAAGTTTCTACCTGTTGAAAGGCATCTCATAAGAACACTTGAGCATCTGCACAGAGATGCTCACACTAGCATGTTGTTGGTGGGCTTACACATAATCAATAAATAAAAAGAAACAGAAGTGGAAGTAAAAAAAAGAAGGAAAAGAAGGAGGAAGAGGAGGAGAAGGAGGAGGAGGAGGGGAAGAAGAAGAAGAGGAAGAAGAGGAAGAAGAAGAAGGAGAGGAAGAAGAAGGAGGAGGAGGAGGAGAATCAGCAGCACACACATATATGTGAATTTTTTTTGGTCATGAACACCTAGAAAATATCTTTCTTGACATTAGGAAAGAATTGGGAAAGAATTTTTGGCTAAGTTCCCAAAAGCAATTGAAAGAAAAACAAACACTGACAAATGGGACCTAATTAAACTAAAAAGCTTCTGCACAGCAAAAGAAGCTATCCACAGAGTAAACAAAATTTATAGAATGAAAGAAGATATTTGAAAACTATGCATCTGACAGAGGCCTAATTTCCAGAATCTGTAAGAAATGTAAACCACCAAAAAAGCAAAAAAACAAAATAAGCCTATTTTAAAATGAGCAAAAACATGAACAGATACTTATCAAAGGAGAACTTACAGGCACCCAACAAACATGAAAATATGCTCTGCATCACTAATCATCAGAGCAATGCAAACCAAAACCACAGTGAGATAACATCTCACACCAGTCAGAATGGCTGTTACTAAAGAGTCAAAAAAGGCAGATGTTGGTGAGGCTGTGGAAAAAATGGAACACTTATACACTCCTGGTAAGAATGTAAATCAGTTCAGCCACTGTAGAAAGCAGTATGGAGATTTCTCAAAGAACTTAGAACTACCATTTAATCTGGCAATCCCATTACTGGGTATTTATTCCAAAGAAACCCAATTTTTCTACCAAAAAGCTGTCAATGGATCTACAATTCTGGGGTCTGGAGGATGGTGGCTCTCTTCTCACAGCTCCACTAGGTGGTGCCCCAGTGGGGACTCTTTGTAGGGGCTTCAACCCCATATTTGTCTTCCACACTGCCCTAGCAGAGGTTCTCCATGAGGGCCCTGCCCCTGCAGCAAACTTCTGCCTGGGCATCCAGAAATTTCCATACATCATCTGAAATCCAAACGGAGGTTTCCAAACAACAATTCTCAACTTCTGTGCACCTGTAGGCTCAAAACCAGGTAGAAGATGCCACCTTCTGAAGCAATAGCCCAAGCTATACCTTGGCCCCTTTAAGTCACAGCTGGAGTGGCTTAAACACAGGGCACAAAGTCCCTAGACTGCACACAGCAGAGGTACCCTGGGCCTGGCCCACAAACCATTTTTTTATTCCTAAACCTCCAGGCCTATAATGGGACAGGCTGTCACAAAGGTCTCTGACATGCCCTGGAGAAATTTTCTCCATTGTCTTGGTGATTAACTTTTGGCTTCTCATTACTTAAGCAAATTTTTGCAGCTGGCTTCAATTTCTCCTCAGAAAATGGGATTTTCTTTTCTATCACATTGTCAGGCTGCATATTTTCCAAACTTTTATGTCGGTTTCCCTTGTAAAACTGAAAGCCTTTAACAGCACCCAAGTCACCTCTTAAACGCTTTGTTGCTTAGAAATTTCTTCCACCAGATACTCTAAATCATCTCTCTCAAGTTCAAAGTTTCACAAATCTCTAGGACAGGGGCAGAATGCTGCCAGTCTCTTAGCTAAAACATAACAAGAGTCATCTTTGCTCCAGTTGCCAACAAGTTCCTCATCTTCATCTGAGACCACCACAGCCTGGATTTTATTGTCCATATCATTTTCGGCATTTTGGTCAAAGCCATTCAACAAGTTTCTGGGAGTTCCAAAACTTTCCCACATTTTTCTGTCTTCTTCTGAGCCCTCCAAGCTGTTCCAACCTCTGCCTGTTACTCAGAACTTCATTTTTGGTTATCTTTTGAGCAGCGTCTCACTCTACTGGTACCAATTTACTGTATTAGACCGTTTTCATTTTCACGCTGTTTTGATAAAGACATATCCAAGACTGGGCAATTTACAAAAGAAAGAGGTTTAATGGACTTACAGTTCCACAGGGCTAGGGAGCCCTCACAATCATGGTGCAAGTTGAAAGGCACATCTCACATGGCAACAGACAAGAGAAGAGAGCTTGTGCTGGGAAACTCCCCTTTGTAAGCCATCAGATCTCATGAGACTTACTCACTATCATGAGAAAAGCATGGAAAAGACCTGCCCCCATGATTCAATTACCTCCCACTGGGTCCCTCCCACAACATGTGGGAATTCAAAATGAGATTTGGGTGGGACACAGCCAAACCAAATCAGGCTCCTCCTGGGCTTCTGTTGTTTTCTGGGTAAATGGGTGATCCCTTCCCCTAGAGGACTCCACCTTAACCTAGCCCCTCCCAGTCAGTAATCTACCCTATTACTCCGCCAGATGCTAATTATTGCTCACTTGAGTCTTTCTCACCCTAATTGAAAATTAATGTCTGATCCCTCTCTCTCCCCCGCGTAACCTCTGTGAAAAATGTCAGATGCCTTACACCCAGGAGGTTTCCTGCCTGTATTTCCTTTCCCAGCTCCCTCTCCCAGGCATGTAGACTCCATCAATTCATTCACACACATGTGTCCAGAGCCCACGCAGTTCCAGCCCCTGGGGATATAGCAGTGAACAAAAAAAATTCCCCCATCCTGTGGGAGCTGGGGTTCTAGTTGGGGGAGACAGATAAGAGACAAGATGAATAAATAATATATAAGTGTGATCGGTAGTGATAAGGACTGTGGAGAAAAAGAGATTGGAAAAGGAAGACAGTAAATCCCCAGGGGAGGCAGTTCTGCAACTTTAGAGGCAGATCAGGGAAGACCTCACTGTGAAGGTGACATTTAGGCAAAGGCTTGAAGGAGGTAAGGGAGGGAGCTGTGCAGCTATCTAAAGGAAGGGCAGTCCAGGCAAAAGGAACAGCAGGTGCAGGGGGCCTGGGGAGCCTGTATGTTCCAGGAACAGCACAAGGCCAAGGGCAGCAAGTGAGAGGAGGTGCGGTGGGAGGTGAGCTCAGTGGGGGTGATGTGCAGGCAACATGGGCCAATTCTCCAGGTCCTCTGAGTCACCTTAAAGCCTTTGGCTTTTACTCTGATGAGACCGGAAGCCAGTCCATGGTTCTGTGCAGAGCACTGATATGATTTCACCTAGTGTTGGGTTGCAAAGGGACTTCAGGGGTCAACAATGGAAGTGGAGACCAGTTAGGGGGAGAGGGATGAAGGGGACTCACACCAGGCAATGAGTAGTCATGGAGGATGAGAAGCTATTGGATTCTTATGTCTTGAAGGTGGGACCCACAGGAGGTGGGTGTGAGAGAGGAGGTGAGGACAGTGGCCTGGATCACTAACTGGAAGGATGGGGTTTGGGGAGGAGCAGGTCTGGGGAAGAGGATGCAATGTGGGCAGCCTGTACACAGCATTTAGATCTTTCTCTCCAGCTGTGTGTCAGTGGGCATTTGCCCCTGTGCCTTTGCACATGCTGGCCTCTGTGCCTGGCAGTAATTCCCTGCCCTGGGAGAAGAACTTTAACTGCCTTCTCAAGGGTACCTTTCTGGGTGAATGGGTGATCTCTTCCCCTAGAGGATTCCACCTTAACCCAGCCCCTCCCAGTCAGTAATCTCCCCTATTACTCCCCCAGATGCTAATTATTGCTCACTTGAGTCTTTCTCTGAATCAGTCCTGTCGGCCCCCAACTCTTCTATCCCTCTCTTTGCTTCTTGCACATGCTGGACCTCATGCATGTTGCACAGCCTTGACCATATTGTGCCCCAGAAGGTGCCCCAGAAATAAGGACAGTGTGCCATTCATCCCTAAAGCCTGTGTTTCTCAGAGTGCCCACACCTCAGAGTGTCTGCCACACAGTAAGGGCTCGACCAAAGACTGACTGGGGACCTGACTGGGGTCTTGCTCTCCCTTTAAGCCTCAACTGGCAGCAATCGCAGAGCTTCATCACTCCCTGTGAGCCCGTCTGGATGTTTATGCTGGATGACATGCACCCCTTCTGCCAGGAGTGCATAGTCTATGGCCTGACCAGGCAGCCATGGCAGATGAGAACTTCGACATCAACTTTATTGTGCTGCTGGGGTTTTTTCTGCTGACTCTCAACACGTTTCTCATGAGCCATGATCAGCCTCAGGTCTGTGGCAACTTCTGCAGCTCTGTCATGGTGACTGGGGACATCATCTGAAGCTCGTGCCACTGCTGCCCCAAGACAGGTGTTGGTGGGGCTGGGTAGGGATAGGAGGGTTGGAGACCATGCCTCTACCTCATGCATCAACTCTTCATCCTTCAATCATCTCCTCATTCTCATTTTGACTCTCTGTTTACTTCTTTCTGCTCTCGTGAGCATTCATCCATCCATCCATGTTTCCATCCATACTTTTTTTTTTTTTTTAAGACAGAGTCTCGCATTGTCACCCCAGCTGGAGTGTGGAGTACAGCAGCACAATCTCGGCTCACTGCAACCTCCGCCTCCACCTCTGGGGTTCAAGCCATTCTCCTGCCTCAGCCTCCCAAGTAGCTGGGATTACAGGTGCCCACCACCATGTCCAGCTAATTTTTGTATTTTTAGTAGAGACAGGGTTTCACCATGTTGGCCAGGCTGGTCTCAAACTCCCGACCTGGTGATTCGCCCACCTTGGCCTCCCAAAGTGCTGGGATTACAGGCGTGAGCCACTGTGCCCGGCCTTCCATCCATACTTTCATCCACCCATTCATTCATCTATTCATCCATCACTTAGCAGAAGGGTTGATCAAAAGCCCCCAGGATCTGGAACCATGAAACAAACACCATGGAGGAGAAGAAATGAAGCACAACACATCGCTCCTGTGCTTAAACTAAAAGCCAATGAGTGCTTTAAAGCTGAGGCTCAGAAAGTGAGGTTCTATAGCTGAGTGGCAGAGTTTGGATTGGAGCTCAGATGTGCAAATGTAAGCATCATTCTCTCCTTTGATTTCTCCATTTCAGTGTCCCAGAGCTTTCTGGGGTGGGTCAGGTCTAATCTTGGTGCAATGCATTGAGCAATTCCTTTTTTATTTATTTATTTTTTTTTTTTTTGATATGGAGTCTCACTCTGTTGCCAGGCTAAAGTGCAGTGGCAAAATCTCGGCTCACTGCAACCTCTGCCTCCCGGTTACAAGCGATTCTCCTGCCTCAGCCCCCGGAGTAGCTGGGACTAGAGGCGCCCGCCACCACACCTGGCTAATTTTAGTATCTTTAGTAGAGAGGGAGTTTCACCATGTTGGCCAGGATGGTCTCAATCTCTTGACCTCATGATCCGCCTGCTTTGGCCTTCCAAAGTGCTGGGATCACAGGCATGAGCCACCGCACCTGGCCTGAGCAATTCTTTATCTTTTGGAGTCTTAATGTATTCCTAGCCCTAGGAGTGATTAAGGATGGGAAAAGCACTGGTATGACAGTCTTGTGTTCTAGTCCCAGTTCTGTCGCAAACTTTGTGTGTGATTTTGTCTTTCTGAGCCTCAGGGGTTTTTTTTGTTTTTTTTTTTTTGAGACGGAGTCTCGCTCTGTCTCCCAGGCTGGAGTGCAGTGGCCCAATCTCAGCTCACTACAACCTCCGCCTCCCGGGTTTAAGCGATTCTCCTGCCTCAGCCTCCCAAGTAGCTGGAACTACAGGCGTCCACCACCACTCCCGGCTAATTTTTTTTTTTGTATTTTTAGTACAGACAGGGTTTCACTATATTGGCCAGGCTGGTCTCGAACTCCTGACCTTGTGATCCGCCCACCTCGGCCTCCCAAAGTGCTGGGATTATAGGCGTGAGCCACCGCGCCTGGCTTGAGCCTCAGCTTTTTATCTGAAAAATGGGCCTCAAGCCTCTATTTTGCACAGCTTCACAGGATATAAACATCAGAGAAGAGCTTAAAGAGAAGACAATTTTGTAAACTCTACAGTGTTGCATGTAGGTGAAAGGCTGCCAGGTACTTATAACCCTGAGAGAAGGACATGTCAGCTCCAAAATCAAATCTGTTTTCATTTTTATTTTTAAATTTAGACACAAAAATGTTTCTTTTTTCTTGAAGTAAATGCTTAAGAAGCTCTGATAACCAAATTAATGTTTTCCTCTCTTTTTTCTTTTTTTTTTTTTTTGATATGGAGTCTCACTCTGTCACCCAGGCTGGAGTGCAATGGTGCAATCTTGGCCCACTGCAACCTCCACCTCCTGGGTTCAAGCAATTCTCCTGCCTCAGCCTCCCGAGTAGCTGTGACTACAGGTGCATACCACTACAACCAGCTAATTTTTTGTATTTTAGTAGAGATAGGGTTTCACCGTATTGCCCAGGCTGGTCTCGAACTCCTGAGCTCAGGCAACACACCTGCCTTCGCCTCCCAAAGTGCTGGGATTACAGGCATGAGCCACTGTGCCCGGCCCTGTTTTTCTTTTGAAAATATTTTAATTTACTTTTTTTTGTTGAAAGTATTGCAGGTAAGTATTCATTTCTAGCTTCAAAGATCATTTACCTCAGATTTATTTATATTTCTTTTTCTGGTTTTGGTTCTATGCAGCTGTGGAAATGTTACTTCTATCTTTGTAAATTATTTTTTTCTCTCACTGATTTATACTGTTTTTTTCTACTCTGGTCTCATGCAGCTTGGCTATTTTTCAGTATTTATTTATTTTGTTGACACACTGCATTTCTGAATTTAAAGACTTATGTCTGGTTTTCAATTTTAGAAACTATAAGTCACCAAGTCTGAATATTGACTTTAATTTTGAAAATATATTCTGGGCCGGGCGCGGTGGCTCAAGCCTGTAATCCCAGCACTTTGGGAGGCCGAGACGGGCGGATCACGAGGTCAGGAGATAGAGACCATCCTGGCTAACACGGTGAAACCCCGTCTCTACTAAAAAAATACAAAAAACTAGCCGGGCGAGATGGCGGGCGCCTGTAGTCCCAGCTACTCAGGAGGCTGAGGCAGGAGAACGGCGTGAACCCGGGAGGTGGAGCTTGCAGTGAGCTGAGATCCGGCCACTGCACTCTAGCCTGGGCGACAGAGCGAGACTCTGTCTCAAAAAAAAAAAAAGAAAAAGAAAAAGAAAATATATTCTGTAGGCCAGGTGTGGTGACTCACGCTCATGCAGTGCTGTAATCCCGGCACTTTGGGAGGCCGAGGCAGGCGGATCACCTGAGGTCAGGAGTTCAAGACCAGCCTGACCAATGTGGTGAAACTCCATCTGTACTAAAAATACAAAAAATTAGCTGGGCATGGTGGCGCATGCCTGTAATCCCAGCTACTCGGGAGGCTGAGGCAGGAGAATCACTTGAACTCAGGAGGCGGAGGTTGCAGTGAGCCGAGATGGCACCACTGCACTCCAGCCTGGGTGACAGAGTGAGACTCTGTCTCGAAAAAAAAAAAAAAAAAAAAAGGCTGGGCGCGGTGGCTCACACCTGTAATCCCAGCACTTTGGGAGGTTGAGGCGAGTGGATCACCTGAGGTCGGGAGTTCAAGACCAGCCTGACCAACTGAAGAAACCTCATCTCTACTAAAAATACAAAATTAGTCAGGCACAGTGGTGCATGCCTGTAATCCCAGCTACTTAGTAGGCTAAGGCAGGAGAATCACTTGAACCCGGAAGGCAGAGGTTGCAGTGAGCCAAGATTGCACCATTGCACTCCAGCCTGGACAACAAGAGTAAAACTCCATCTCAAAAAAAAAAAGTTATTGTAATTTCCTGAGAATTTTGGCTTTCTACATTTAAAGTTTCTAGAATATATATTTTCCCAAACAGCAAACATATCAACAATGCATACCTGAGGTAAATATTTCACAATTTTTTTGGCAGACAACAGCATCTCATGAAAAATTTCAAGTTATTTAGAATATATCTTTTCCTCAATATACTAAAGTAACAATAATTCTTAGAGTGTATTTTTAATACAGAAAAACTGATTTTATGTTTTCACAAAATTTTGAAAACTATCCCACTGAAAGGAATAATACCTAAATATGGGCAGAATGCCACTTTCCTCTATGACTAAGATAACACTCACAGGATTATTTACCTAAATTCAGGGTTTTGGCGTCAATCACCATGCTTCATCATGAACACTTTTCTGAATCCAAATTCTATTTGAATTTTCTATTTAATCCAGAAATTAATTTTTAAAATCTTATAGAAGTTTTATGTAGATAGATATTACTTGTTGAACTCACTTTAGTAGATGCCTTCGACTGTTATTTAAATTGCCTAGAAAATACTACCTGCTGAGTTTCTGCTCTCATAAATTCAATGACATATTTTAGTCCTAAAACCTTTTCATTTAATGAATATTTTTTGTTTACTGGTTAAAAATTCTTCCCACTGGAGTGCCTCTGCCTGGTGCCCCCATTGTCTGGGAAGTGAGAAGCGCCTCTCCCTGGCCACCAGACCGTCTGGGAAGTGAGGAGAGCCTCTGCCCAGCTACTGTGCAACACTCCAAGTGTGAAGCGACAGCCTTGTCTGTGATCTTTCTGCCTTCCCCAGGTTTGCATTTTCGACATTAAAGTTTACTTTTAAATTAAAAGTAAAAAAAAAAAAAAAAAAAAAAAAAAAAAATTCTTCCCATTTATTTCTATGGCTAATTTGTCAAACTTTCTTATACAGCCATTTAACATTATTTATGTTCATGTAGTTGTTGTATACCAAAACAGTTAATTGATGTAATGGCCTTAATATAACTTAATAGGTCGGGCACGGTGGCTCACACCTGTAATCCCAGCACTTTGGGAGGCCGAGGTGGGCGGATGGATCACGAGGTCAGGAGTTTGAGATCAGCCTGACCAACGTGGTGAAACCCGTTTCTATTAAAAATACAAAAATTAGCCAGGAGTGCTGGCGTGCCTGTAATCCCAGCTATTCAGGAGGCTGAGGCAGGAGAATCGCTTGAACCTGGGAGGCAGAGGTTGAGTGAGCCAAGATTGCACACTGCACTCCAGTCTGGGTGACAAAGCGAGACTCTGTCTCAAAAAAAGAAAAAAAAAATATGTATATATATATATATTATATATATATTAAAAAACTTAATCAGAGTGAAAATGTGAGTGGCTAGGAGAGGGGGTGGATGTAGAAAGGGAAATTATGGCCGGGCGCGGTGGCTCACGCCTGTAATCCCAGCACTTTGGGAGGCCGAGGCGGGCGGATCACAAGGTCAGGAGATCGAGACCACGGTGAAACCCCGTCTCTACTAAAAATACAAAAAATTAGCCGGGCGCGGTTGTGGGCGCCTGTAGTCCCAGCTACTCGGGAGGCTGAGGCAGGAGAATGGCGTGAACCCGGGAGGCGGAGCTTGCAGTGAGCCGAGATCGCGCCACTGCACTCCAGCCTGGGCGACAGAGCGAGACTCCGTCTCAAAAAAAAAAAAAAAAAAAAAAAAAAGAAAGGGAAATTATACCAAGTTTCACTTAGATGAGAGAATAAGTATTAATGAGTGATTGCACAGAATGGTGACTATAATAAATAATAATGTATTGTATATTTCAAAATTGCTATGGAGATTTCAAAAGTTTTCACCACAAAAAAATCATATGTGAGCTAAATAATTTGTCACTTAGCTCAATTTAATCATTTTACAGCATAAACATATCAAAATATGACATCATACCCAACAAATATATACAATAATATTTCATTTAAAAATATAATTTTTAAAGGTACCAGTTTTTCTTATTCAATAAATGTTTAACATATTCACTTTAAACTCTTAGGTGTTAAGCCTATAAATGTTTAATGGCTTAGAATAATGTCTCACACATTGCATGCACAAAATACTAACGACTATAATGGTCAGATTACCTTATGCTCATAGCTTTCTTTAAAGACAATATTATTTTGTATTTGTTCTTATTAAAATGTATTTTCTGTCTTAGTTAAATATTGATAAATATAGAAGGGAGGCTTTGTTCTCCTGCTTTATACATTCCAAAGTCAAATTGCAATTTTATTAACTTCCTTTCTATTCAGTAATTCATTTGTCACCCACAGTAAACATAAGTATTAACTAACACAATTATAGTCATATTCTCCATCTTAATAATGGAGTAAAATTTGTGTCTTTTATTGATTGGGTTATAGCCTTATTTTATATTTTTATCTCATGTTATTTCATGTCAAGTACATAAGATATAAATTTTTATAAAATACTGTGAAATAAAAATAAATGTCTTTTGCTCGAGCTCAGGAGTTCAAGACCAGTCTGGGCTACATGGCAAGACCACATCTCTACTAAAAGTACAACAGACAGCCAGGAATGGTGGTGTATGCCTGTGGTCCCAGCTACTCAGGAGACTAAGCAGGAGGGTCCTTTGAACCAAGGAGGCAGAGGTTGCAGTGAGCCAAGATCATGCCACTGCACTACAACCTGGGTGACAGAGCAAAAACTTGTCTTGAAAATAATAAATACATACATACATAAACGTCTTAATAGGCACAAATTATGATAGCAATGTTATAATTACAATGTCATAGTAATCAAATAATATAGTACTACCATAGGAATAGAATTATGTAAATTAAAACAATGAAATTGAAGGTATAGTAATAAACACATTAATTTTAGGTAAACATAATTCTGTTAATCATGCTAGGAAATCCCAATAAGAGAAGTTGTTCAAAACATAATGCTGAGATATCAGTTTTCAACATGCAAAAATAATGGATATACATACATACATATTAAATAAAATAGAGTAAATGAATAGTCATATAACAAGTAAAAAAAGTGTTAAATTATTTTCACATAAAGCTCAGTGTCAAATTGCATAAATTCTAAATTTCACCAATATTTAATAAATACATAATTTTTTCACAGAAACTTTAGGCAATAGCAGAGATAACATTTTTCTATTAATCTATTAGCCAGGGGTACTGTGATACCAAGGCCCGGCGCAGTGGCTCATGCCTGTAATCCCAGCACTTTGGGAGCCCGAGGTGGGCAGATCACGAGGTCAGTAGATCAGGACCATCCTGACTAACATGGAAAAACCCCGTCTTTACTAAAAATACAAAAAATTAGCTGGGCATGATGGTGCGCGCCTGTCATCCCTGCTACTTGGGAGGAGAACTGCTTGAACCAGGAAGTCAGAGGTTGCAGTGACCCAAGATTGCGTCACTGCACTCCAGCCTGGGCGACATAGTGAGACTCTGTCTCAAAAAAAAAAAAAAAACAGGCCGGGCGCGGTGCTCAAGCCTGTAATCCCAGCACTTTGGGAGGCCGAGACGGGTTGTCAGGAGATCACTGCGGTGAAACTACTAAAAAATACAAAAAACTAGCCGGGCGAGATGGCGGGCGCCTGTAGTCCCAGTTACTTGGGAGGCTGAGGCAGGAGAATGGCGTAAACCCGGGAGGCGGAGTTTGCAGTGAGCTGAGATCCTCTGTCTCGAGACTCCGTCTCAAAAAAAAAAAAAAAAAAAAAAAAACAAAACAAAACAAAACAAAAAACAGACAAAACAATCACAAGTAAAGAAGACTACGAACCAAAATTCCATATAAATACAGAATTACTGATGAAATTATTAGAAATGTTAGCAAACTAAATCCAGCAACATGTAAAACTGATTACTTACCACTGAGAGGTGACAATGTGCTAACAGCCCTCTTGGCGCCTCCTCGGCCTCAGTATCCACTCTGGTGGCGCTTGAGGAGCCCTTCAGCCTGCCACTGCACTGTGGGAGCCCCTCTCCGGGCTGGCCGAGGCGGGAGCCGGCTCCCTCCGCTTGTGGGAAGGTGTGGAGGGAGAGGTGCGGGCGGGAACTGGGGCTGTGTGGGCGCCGGCGGGCCAGTGTGAGTTCCGGCGGGCGCGGGTTCGGAAGGCCCAGCACACGGAGCAGCCTGGCCGGCGCCGCGGGCCCAGGGCAGTGAGGGGCTTAGCACCCGGGCCAGCAGCTGCAGAGGGTGCACGGGGTCCCCCAGCAGTGCCGGTAGGCCTGCGATGCGCTCGAATTCTCGCCGAGCCTCAGCTGCCTCCCCACAGGGTAGGGCTCAGGACCTGCAGCCCGCCAGGTCCGAGCCCCGCCCCGCCCCGGACTCCCGCGTGGCCCGAGCCTCCCCTACGGGCACCGCCCCCTGCTCCGTGGCGCCCCGTCCTATAGACTGCCCAAGGGCTGAGTAGTGCAGGCGCGGCTCCCGACTGGAGGGCAGCTCCGCCTGCAGCCCCCGTGCAGGATCCTCTGGGTGAGGCCAGCTGGGATCCTGAGTCTGATGGGGACTTGGGGAACTTTTTCTTTCTTTCTTTCTTTCTTTTTTTTGAGACGGAGTCTCACTCTGTCGCCCAGGCTGGAGTGCAGTGGCGCGATCTCAGCTCACTGCAAGCTCCGCCTCCTGGGTTCACGCCATTCTCCCGCCTCAGCCTACCGAGCAGCTGGGATTACAGGCGCCCACCATAGGCCCGGCTAGTTTTTTGCATTTTTAGTAGACGCGGGTTTTCACCATGTTAGCCAGGATGGTCTCGATTTCCTGACCTCGTGATCCGCCCGCCTCGGCCGCCCAAAGTGCTGGGATTACAGGCGTGAGCCACCACGCTGAGCCGACGTGGGGAAATTTTATGTCTAGCTAAGGGATCCTAAACGCCCCAATCAGCACTCGTGTCTAGCTCAGGGTTTGTAAATACACCAATTGGTACTCTGTGTCTAGCTAACCTAGTGGGGACTTGGGGAACTTTTCCATCTATCACTCTGTGTCTAGCTCAAGGATTGTAAACGCACCAATCAGCACTCTGTCAAAACGGACCAATCAGCTCTCTGTAAAATAGACCAATCAGCTCTCTGTAAAATGGACCAATCAGCAGCATGTGGGGAGGGCGGTCAGATAAGGGAATAAAAGCAGGCTGCCCAAGCCAGCAGTGGCAACCCGTTGGGGTCTTCTTCCACACTGTAGGAGCTGTGTTCCTTTGCTCTGCAATAAATCTTGCTGCTGTTGAGTCTGGGTCCATGCTGCCTTTAAGAGCTGTAACAGCCGGGCACGGTGGCTCACGCCTGTAATCCCAGCACTTTGGGAGGCCGAGGCGGGCGGATCCCAAGGTCAGGGGATTGAGATCGCGGTGAAACCCCGTCTCTACTAAAAATACAAAAAATTAGCCGGGCACGGTGGTGGGCGCCTGTAGTCCCAGCTACTCGGGAGGCTGAGGCAGGAGAATGGCGTGAACCCGGGAGGCGGAGCTTGCAGTGAGCCGAGATCGCACCACTGCACTCCAGCCTGGGTGACAGAGCGAGACTCCATCTCAAAAAAAAAAAAAAAAAAAAAAAAAGAGCTGTAACACTGACGGGGAAGTCTTGCAGCTTCACTCCTGTCAGCAAGACCACGAACACACCAGAAGGAAGAAGCTCCAGACCCATCTGAACATCTGAAGGAACAAACTCCGACCCACTGTCTTTAAGAACTGTAACACCAGGAGGGTCCGCGGCTTCATACTTGAAGTCAGCAAGACCAAGAAGCCACCAATTCCGGGCACACCATGACCAAGTAATAGTTTGTCATAAATACAGTGTTGGCTTAATATTTTAAAAATCAGGGCCGGGCGCGGTGGCTCACGCCTGTAATCCCAGCACTCTGGGAGGCCGAGGCGGGCGGATCACGAGCTCAGGAGATTGAGACCACCCTGGCGAGCACGGTGCAACCCCGTGTCTACTAAAAATGCAAAAAAAATTAGCCGGGCGTGGTGGCGGGCGCCTATAGTCCCAGCTTCTCCGGAGGCTGAGGCAGGAGAATGGCGTGAACCCGGGAGGCGACGGAGTTTGCAGTGAGCAGAGATCGCGCCACTGCACTCCAGCCTGGGCGACAGAGCAAGATTATGTCTCAAAAAAAAAAAAAAAAAATCAACCAACATATTACAAAATGTTACCTGAACAATAGAAAGAGGTGATAATTTAAATAGACACAAAAAGTACAACAGATCCAGCACCCATTCGTGATAAAACACTCAGAAATCTACTAGAAAGGAACTTGTAAGACTGGCTAAAAAGCATCTATAAGAAATCAATAGCTAATAGTATACTTAAAATGGTAGATGATTGCAGGCTGTATCTGTAAGTTTAAAAATGGAACAAGAATGTACACTTTTTCCACTCTGTTTAACATTGTACTGGAAGTATTAGCCAGAAAACTATACTGGATAAATAAATAAAACCTTCAGATTAGAAAAGAATTAGAATACTGTTTTCTTGCCAAAAATGTTATATAAAAAACTAATTTATCAAAAACGTACCTGAGTTAATAATTTTATTAATATCACAAAATACAAGATTAATAAACAAGGTTAAATAATACTGTTATATAACATAACCAACAGACTGAAAATTAAATTATGAAAAAATAACATAAAAACCATTTAAGAATATATTAAAAGCAAGTACACATGCTTTACACTGAAAATTATTCAAAATGCTGAAAGAAATTTTTAAAACTAAAGATACATCTAGTATTCAAGATTATCAATGAGAAATATTAAGATCAAAATACCCAACAAATGTATCTACAGATTCAATGCAAATTTCAGAGTGAATTATTTTTCTTTTTTTTTTTTTAAGGTGGAGTTTCGCTCTTGTTGCCCAGGCTGGAGTGCAGTGGTGCAATCTAGGCTCACGGCAACCTCTGCCTCCTAGGTTCAACCAATTCTCCTACCTCAACCTCCTGAGTAGCTGGGATTACAAGCATGCACCACCATTCCTGGCTAATTTTGTATTTTTAGGAGACACAGGGTTTCTCCATGTTGGTCAGGCTAGTCTCGAACTCCCGACCTCAGATGATCCACCTGCCTCGGCCTCCAAAGTGTTGGGATTACAGGTGTGAGTCACCGCACTGGCTAGTTTCATGGAAATGGACAAGCTGCTCTTTCTAAATTCTATATGGACATGCAAAAAAAATCAAACACACATGAGAATTTTGAAAATAAAAATGAAATGTATTTCTGATATTAATTTTTACTAAAATGTTATACTAACCAAACAATATGGCATTACCATAAGAATTGATTTTGGGGGCCCACCCAGGATTGATACAGAGCCATAGGAACCCCCACCTCAGCCAAGAAAAATGGTGAGTGAATGTGCAACCCCAGGAAACCACACTTCTCCCAAAGATCTTTGCAACCCTTGCATCAGGCGATTCCCTTGTGAGCCCACTCCACCCAGGGTCTTGGGTCTCACACACAAAGCTGTGTGGAGTCTCAGTAGAGCAGCTGCTCAGACACACACAGAACACACACAGAGACCCAGGAACTTTACATACTTCAGCCTTGGGACATCCAATAAAGATGACCGCAACTCAGGCAAAGTGCATACCCCGAGGAAGGGAGTTGAATCCCTGGGGCTGTGCAGCATCAGTTTGTGGATCCCACTTCCATGGCACTTCACAATATAAGACCCACTGATTTGGAATTCCAGCCAGTTACTGGTGACAGTGTAGTACCTGCCTGAGATGGGTCAGAGCTTCTGGGTGAGGGGTGGGCTGCCATATTTGCTATTTGGATGACAAAGTCCTTGCAACCTGTGGGCTTTGGAGAGTCCAAATGATCTGAATGAGGAAGCGACCCCACAGCACGGCACAGCTGCTTTACCAAAATGTTGCCAGATTGCTTCTTTAAATGGGACCCCAATCCATTTCCCTCACTGTGTCTGAGTTCTCTCCAGCAGGGGCCTCCAGCCACCCCACCCATATTCTACGAACAGAGTTCTGATTTCTCTCTGGGATGGAATGCCTAGGGAGGAGGGGTGTGCTGCCACCTTGGCTGTTTGGGGACTAAGTCATTTAAGCCTGAGGGTTTGGAGATTCCAAGCAGACTTGGGCAGAGGTGGTTCCCCAGCATGCCATGGCTGTTTTGTTGAAGCATAGCTTTACTGCTTCTTTAAGTGGGACCCCAATTCACTCCTCCTTGGTGGGTCCTCCCAGCCAGGGCCTCCGTCTACTTCTGCCCAGGTTCTAAGGCCAATAGAGTTCTAATTTCTTCCTGGGATGGAGTGCCCAGGGGGTGGGGTGGGCCACCATTTTTGCTGTTTGGGCAGGTAAGTTAGTGCAGACTGTGGGCTTTGGATAGCCCAAAGCACTTGAGGGCTGAAGGGATCCACAACACAGCACAGGTGCTCTACCAGAACACAGCCAGACTGCTTCTTTAAGTAGGCATCTGATCCCATTCCTCCTGATTGGGTGAGACCTCCAAAGCAAAGCTGTCAGCCACCTTCTATAGGTGTGTTCAGGCAAGCAACAGGTCAGTATGCATTCTGGAATGGAGATTCCAGAGAAAGGGGCAGGCTGCCATCTTTGCTGTTTCACAGCCTTAACTGGTGATACTTCCAGATACTGAAAAAAACAAGGTTACTAGGGTCTGGAGCAGACCTCCAGAAAACCACAGCAGCCCTACACAACAGTGGTCAGACTGTTAAAAGAAAAACAAACAACAAAAAATAACCACAATAACCCTATCCAAAAGTCAGCAACCTCAAACATTGAAATAGATAAGGCCACTGTCTTAATTTAATTTAGGAGAGCTAAATAATTAAACATGAGGCCAAAGTACATAAGAAAGCAGCAGCCTTTTATTGCAAATATGCATACACTCTCCGGGGAGGTTCTCCAGTCCTCAAGTATGGGGCCAGGGAAGTCGCGCTGGGGCTCTCGGGTGAGGTTCTCCGGTCCACCAATGCGGGGGCCGAAGAAGTCACACCGGCTCCTGCCTCCAGGGACTTTTATGCATTGTTACTGGAAGTGGGAGGGCAGTGGGTGGGATAAGGGCGTGATAGGGGCATCTCCATAGGCGTGGCCAGGTAAGTTTCAATCTCTTCCGATTGATGTCACCTGGCGCATGCTCGGTTGTCCTGCACTTTCCCGGGCATGGGAGAGTTGGTGATGAAGAACCTGGAAGCAGTCGGGACTGTGCCATCTTGTTCACCTTCCTCCATTTTGTCCCTTCTCCCTCACCCAAACACCCACAAAGATGAGAAATGGCACAAAAATGACGAAAACTCAAAAGTCAGAGTGCGCCCTTTTCTCCAACCAACTGCAACACCTCTCCAGCAAGGGTTCAGAACTGAGCTGAGTCTGAGATGGCTGAAATGAGAGAAGTAGGCTTCATAATGTGAATACAAATAAACTTGGCTGAGCTAAATAGGCACATTGTAACTCCATGCAAGGAAGCTAAGAATCATGATAAAACAATGCAGGAGCTGGCAGCCAAAATAGCCAGTATGAAGAGAAACATAAATGACCTCATACAGCTGCAAAACACACTACAAGACCTTCACAATGTAATCACAAGTATTAATAGCAGAATAGATCAAGTGGAGGAAAAAACATCTCAGAGCTTGAAGACTGTCTTCCTGAAATCAGACAGACAGGCACAAATAAAGAAAAAAAAAGGAATAAATGAAACCTTGGAGACATACGGGATTGTGTAGAGACTGAATATACAACTGATGAGGGTACCTGAAAGAAATGGGGACAATTGAACCAAGTTGGAGAACATATTTCAGGATGTCATCCAGGAGAACTTCCTCAACCTAGATAGATAGGCCAACATTCAAATGCAGGAAATGCAGAAAGCCCTACTAAGATATTCTATGAGAAGATTACTCCCAAGACACATAATCATCAGATTCTCCAAGGTCAAAATGAAAGAAAAATATCTTAAGGGCAGCTAGAGAGTAAGGCAAGGCCACCTACAAAGAAAAGCTCAGCAGACTAAGAGCAGACCTTGTAGGGGTTCAGACAGACTGGTGGAAAAAGTCTTAGTTGTAATAGCCATAAACCCTCTTGGAAGGCCTGAGGGTTTTGCAAAACTTTGGTAATAGATCTGGCTGAAGGCAGCCTGGTCGCTTTACCTTAAGTTATTAACTTAGGATGCAAATACAAAGGGAGGTAGAGTAGTTTATCTAACTAGCTTATTTACTCATGTAGTCCTAAGACTAACCTTTGATCTACGGTGGTGCCTAATTGCTTTCTACTCGGGAAGTCAGCAATATCAATTACCTTCTAGTGGTGTTTACTCAAAGTTTTGTTATTTAATCTTTACTGAATAAATGTAAGTTTCGCTGGCTGGTTGGGGCTGTTGCTGCTACTCCCTACAGCACCTCTGTTAGTCTGTGAAGCAGCCTGGACCCTCAGCTGCACTGGCAAAGCAGAATATCTGTGTCAGTGTACATTGTTCATCCATTGTAGAGTCAGGGTCAGCGGGTTGGACCCCTGCAAGATTTCTCACTGGAAACCCTACAAGCCAGAAGAGACAGAAATAACAGACTGGGTGCAGTGGCTCATGCCTGTAATCCCAGCACTTTGGGAGGCTGAGGCAGGCAGATCACTTGAGGTCAGGAGTTTGAGACCAGCCTGGCCAACATGGTGAAACCCCGTCTATAATAAAACTACAAAAAATTAGCCAAGCATGGTGGTGCATGCCTGTAATCCCAGCTACTTGAGAAGCTGAGGCAGAAGAATCGCTTGAACCTGGGAGGTGGAGGTTGCAGTGAGCCAAGATCATGAATTGCACTCCAGCCTGGGCAACAAAAGTGAAACTCTGTTTCAAATATATATATACAATATACCTACGTAGGGACCAGGCCACAGGGTCTGTGGGTTTTTCTCCCCGTGTGCAGAGACAAGAGATCATAGAAATAAAGATACAAGACAAAGAGATAAAAGAAGAGAGCTGGGCCTGGGGGACCACTACCACCAATACGCAGATACCAGTAATGGCCCCGAATGCCTGGCTGTGTTGTTATTTATTGGATACAAAGCAAAAGGATCAGGATAAAGAGTGTGAGTCATCTCCAATGACTGATAAGGTCACGTGAGTGACATGTCCACCGGATAGGGGGCCCTTCCCTGTTAGGTAGCCAAGGCGGAGAGAGAGAGGACAGCTTACATCATTATTTCTTCTATGTTATTTTCAGAAAGGTCAAATACTTTAATACTTTCACTAATTTTGCTACTGCTATCTAGAGGGCGGAGCCAGGTGTACAGAGTGGAACATGAAAGTGAAACAGGAGGGTGACCGCTGAAGCACAGCATCACAGGGAGATGGTTAGGCCTCCGGATAACCGCAGGCAGGCCTGACTGATGTCAGGCCTTCCACAAGAGGTGGTGGAGCAGAGTCTTCTCTAAACTCCCCCAGGGAAAGAGAGACTCCCTTTCCCGGTCTGCTAAGTAGCAGGTGTTTTTCCTTGGCACTGATGCCACAGCTAGATCACGTTACCACAGGTCCACTTGGTAACGGGCGTCTTCCCAGATGCTGGCGTTACCGCTAGACCAAGGAGCCCTCTAGTGGCCCTGTCTGGGCGTGACAGAGGCTCACACTCTCTTCTGGTCACTTCTCACCTTGTCCCTTCAGCTCCTATCTCTGTATAGCCTGGTTTTTCCTAGGTTATAATTGTAGAGCAAGGACTATTATAAAATTGGAATAAAGAGTAATGCTACAAACTAATGATTAATAATATTCCTATATCATCATATCTATAATTCATGTCTAGAATAACTCTTGTTATTTTATATATTTTATTATACTGGAACATCTCGTGCCCTCCGTCTCTTGCCTCAGCACCTGGGTGGCTTGCTGCCCACATACCTAAATGATTTTTATGATATTATTATTAAATGTGGTTTTTAATTTTCAGTATGTTGAATACTGTTATATAAAAGATGTATTTAACCTTGTCTATTAATCTTGTATTTTGTGACATTAATAAAATTTTTTATTAACTCAAGTGTGTTTTCGGTAAAGTTATCATAGTTTTTAATCCAATATTGTGGCAAGAAAATAGTATCCTACTTCTTTTCTAATCTGAATATTTTATTTATTTTTCTAGTATACTTTTCTGGCTAATGCTTCCAGGACAGTGTAAAAACAGAGTGGAAAAAGTGTATATTCTTATTCCATTTTTAAACTTACAGATACACCCTGCAGTTATTTACAATTAAGTACATTGTTAGAAGCTATTGATTTCTTTTTTTCTCTCTCTTTTTTTTTTTTTTTTTGAGACGGAGTCTTACTCTGTCGCCTAGGCTGGAGTGCAGTGGCTCAATCTCGGCTCACTGCAACCTCCACCTCCCAGGTTCAAGTGATTCTCCTGCCTCTGCCTCCTGAGTAACTGGGATTACAGGCACACACCACCACACCCGGCTAATTTTTGCATTTTCAGTAGAGACGGGGTTTCACCATGTTGGTCAGGCTGGTCTTAAACTCCCGACCTCGTGATCCGCCCACCTCTGCCTCCCAAAGTTCTGGGATTACAGACGTGAGCCACCATGCCCAGTCAGCTATTGATTTCTCATAGATGCTTTTTAGCAGGTCTTACATGTTCCTTTCTAATAGATTTCTGAGTGTTTTATCATGAATGGGTGCTGGATTTGTCATACTTTGTCTATTTACATTGACACTTTTTTCTATTGTTCAAGTAACACTGTAATATTTTAGTTGATTTTTAAAATATTAAGCCAACACTGCACTTGTGACAAACTATTAGTTGGTTATGGTATGTAATCAGGTTTACATGTTGCTGGATTTAGTGTGCTAACATGTCTTTTTTTTTTTTTTTTTTTTTTTGAGGTGGAGTCTTGCTCTGTTGCCCAAACTGGAGTGCAGTGGCACTATCTTGGCTCACTGCAACCTCCGCCCACGTCCCAGGTTCATGCGATTCTCCTGCCTCAGCCTCCCAAGTAGCTGGGACTACAGGTGAGCACCACCACACCCAGCTAATTTTTGTATTTTTAGTAGAGACAAGGTTTCACCATGTTGGCCAGGATGGCCTTGATCTCTTGACCTAGTGATCCCCCTGCCTCAGACTCCCAAAGTGCTGGGATTACAGGCATGAGCCACCATGCCCAGCCATGTGCTAACATTTTTAATAACTTCATCAGGAATTCTATATTTATATGGAATTTTGGTCCATAGTCTTCTTTACTTGTGATTCTTTTGTCTGGCTTTGGTATCACAGTACCCCTGGCTAGTGAATTAATAGAAAAATGTTATCTCTGCTATTGATGAAAGTTTTTGTGAAAAAAATTATATTACATTTTTATTAAATGTTGGTGAAATTTAGAATTAATGCAATTTGACACTGAACTTTTCTATGGAAAAATAATTTAATTAATACTTTCTCCTTTTATGTGGGTATTCACTTACTCTCATTTAATATATGTGGGTATATATTCTTCATTTTTGCATGTTGAAAACTGATTTCTCAGCATTATTTGTTGGACAAATTTCCCCCATTGGAATTTCGTGGCATCTTTGACAGAATTATTTTTACCTCAGATTAATACCTTCAACTTTATTATTTTAATTTACATAAATCAATTCCTATAGTAGTACTGTATTCTTTGATTACTATAACATTGTAACTATAACATTACTATCATAATCTTTACCTATCAAGAGGCTTTTTTGGCTTTTTTTTTTTTTAAGACAGTGTCTTGCTCTTGTTGCCCAGACTGGAGCACATTGGCATAATTTTGGCTCACTGCAACCTCTGCCTCCTGGGTTCAAGTGATTCTCCTGCCTCAGCCTCCCAAGTAGCTGGGATTACAAGTGCCCACCATCACACCCAGCTAATTTTTGTATTTTTAGTAGAGACGGGGTTTCGCCATGTTGACCAGGCTGGTCTTGAACTGCTGACCTCAGGTGATCTGCCCGCTTTGGCCTCCCAAAGTGCTGGGATTACAGGGGTAAGCCACCTCGCCCGTCTGGACATTTATTTATTTATTTATTGAGACACTGTCTTGCTCTGTCACCCACTCTGCAGTGCAGTGTGATGATCTTGGCTCACTCCAACCTCTGCCTCCTGGGTTCGAGGGATCCTCCTGCCTCAGCCTCCTGAGTAGCAGGGACCACAGGCATGCACCACCACACAGGACTGACTTTTGTAGTTTTGGTAGAGATGGGGTGTTGCCATGTAGCCCAGGCTGGTCTTGAACTCCTGAGCTCAAGCAAAAGACAGTTTTTTAAAAAAATTTTATACTAGTTTACAAAAGTTTATATCCTAGGTACTTGACATGAAATAGTATGAAATAAAAATATAAAATAGGCCAGGTACAGTCACTCATGCCTGTAATCCTAGCACTTTGGGAGGCCAAGGTGGGAGGATCACAAGGTCAGGAGATCAATACCATCCTGGCCAATATGGTGAAACCCTGTCTCTACTAAAAATACAAAAGTTAGTTGGGTATGGTGGCAGGTGCCTGTAATCCCAGCTACTCAGGAGGCTGAGGCAGGAGAATTGCTTGAACCAGGGAGAAGGAGGTTGCAGTGAGCCAAGATCATGCCACTGCACTCCAGCCTGGGCAACAGAGCAAAACTCTGTCTTGAGAAGAAAAAAAAAAAAAAAAAAAAAAAAAAAAAAAATATATATATATATATATATATATGGCCGTAACTTAATCAATAAATAACACAAAATTTACTCCATTATTAAGATGGAGAATATGACTATAATTGTGTTAGTTAATACTTACGTTTACTGTGGGAGACCAATTAGTTACTGAGTAGAAATGAAGTTAATAATATTGCAATTTGACTTTTGACTTTGGAATGCATAAAGCTAGCAAACCAAGCCTCCCTTCTATATTTATCAACATTTAAGTAAGACAAAATGAATTTTAATAAGAACAAATAAAAAATAATAATATTGTATTTAAAGAAAGCTATGAACAAAAGATAATCTGACCATCACAGTCATCAGTATTTCTTCATACAATATGTAAGACAATATTTTAAGCCATTAAACATTTTTAGATTTAACACCCAAGAGTTTAAAGTGAATATGTTAAATATTTATTGAATAAAAAATTGGTACCTTTAAAAATTAGATTTTAATTGAAATAAAATTAACAGGCCAGGCATGGTGGCTCACACCTATAATCCCAGCACTTCAGAAGGCCAAGGCGGGCAGATCACCTGAGGTCACGGGTTTGAGACCAATCTGACCAAAATGGTGATACCTGGTCTCTACTAAAAATACAAAAATTAGGCAGGTGTGGTGGTGCGTGCCTGTAATCCCAGCTACTTGAGAGGCTGAGGAAGGAGAATCACTTGAACCTGGGAGGCAGAAGCTGCAGTGAGCCGAGATCACGCCATTGCACTCCAATCTGGGCAACAGAGCAAGACCCCATCTCAAACAAACAAACAAACAAGCAAAAAGATTATTCACAAAAATGGAAGTAAAATTTCCACAAATGTATAGAGCCAAAACCAGAGAAATAAATACAAATGGAACGGAGAAAAATTGTCCTTAAGGCTGGAAATGGGTTCTTACAATACCTTCAACAAAAAAGGGTAAATTATTTTCAAAATAAAAACATTAATTTGGTTATCAATAGGAGCTTCTTAAGTGTGTAGTTCAAGAGAAAAGAAATGAATATGAGTGAGAGAGTATGCACGAAAGAGAGAAGGGAAGGTTACCAGGGCTGGGCCCAGCCAAGGCTTTGACATCACCTTATTTGCCTACTATAGGGATGAACTAGGTGGACACGTGGCCGTATTATTACACTATATTAATACAAATACACCTTCCAGCCCTGGGAAGCAGCATACAATTCTGTAGCCAAGAGATGTTAGAATGCTGCTGGAGGATACCAGGATCTCACAGGCTAGATTTCAGAGTTCTGAATTTTAGACTTTTCAAGGACATATGCCCATCTGGAGTTCAGGCATAATCGACTATATTTACTGATGGTGACTGTGTGCATGCCACCAAAACATATTACACTATTAACTCACTTAAAGGACTCCATGAGGCAGATACTTCTATCTTGACTTTACAGAGGACACTGAGCACAGGCAAGTAAATTCCCCATGGTCACACAGCTGGAAATAGCAGGGCAGTTGGAATGCGAACCCAGAGTCTGTGTGCTTAGCCACAATACAGTCCTGCATAACTGCAAAACAAGCTTACGTGCGTGAGCATCTATCTGCCCAAGCAGACAAGTGTCAAACTACGCGAATGCCGTCCGAGCACTGCGTGAGCATACACTTCTCTGAAAGCGTTCTGCTCATCAACAGAGCCAGCCGGTGACTTTTCTGATCACTTAATGCACCTATCCAATGTCTCTCCACAGGCGGCCCCTGGGTCTGCCGGGGTGCTGGCGTCGGGGTGGCCCTGGCGCTGTCCCCAGCCCCATTCCCCAGCCCATGCAGCGCCATGAGGTGGGACTCCTGGGCGCGTTCTGGGCTCTGGCCCACCCGCGACGCCAGCTACCTGCGGGGCCAGACCCAGCTCCACGCCTCTGGGCTCCGCGGATCAGGGGGTCGCCCAGGGGCGCGGGCCCGGCTTCGTCCTCGACGCCCACGGAGTCCGCCCCGGCCCTGTCTTGGCCGACTGCGGCCGGGTCCGGCGGGGACAGGGGCTGCGCAGCGCAGCCTGGAGTGGGGGCGGCGGGGCCCCCGGGGGCTGCTCGGAACCGAGGGTCCTGGGGCCGCCCGCCCCGCACAGCTCCGAGCGAGCTTGGGGAGGGAGACACACTCTCAGCCCATCTCGCCGCGCCCGACAGCGCTCCGAGTCCGGAGTCCCTTACCCCCATTCTACAGACACGAAGCTGAGGCCAAAGACCGGACGCTCACTCCTATTTGCTGCCTGCTGCATGGACACCACCGACCTACTGTTTACAGAGGTCAGGGACCCGGCCCCCCAGACCCCCAGGACCCCCAGGACCCGCTTCCGGGGGAGGAGGGTGTCCTCAGCAACGGTGACCCGCACCACAGCGCTGCTCACCCGGGTCACTGCCCCAGCCCGTGCGAGGCCCGCAGGGCGCTGGGGATGAGCGACCGACTCCCGGGAACCTGCGCCTCAAGGTAAGGGAGGGCTGCGCACCCAACTCGGCTCTGTGAGGACCCACTGAGGTCGGCATGCGGGCTGCGGCCCCGGAGGCAGGGTTTCTGGAGAGGTAGTTCGAGAGCCTGGAGGAAGGATGGGCTGTGCGTGTGTGTGTGTGACTCTGTGTGTGTGAGACTGTGTACGTGGCGTGCGACTGTGTGTGCGCGCGCGTATATGTCTGTGTGTGTACGTCTGTGTGTGCGTGCGTGTATAATTTCTAAGTGGACATCACCTTACACATCACAAGGTTAAAAAATGACCCCTGGGCTGTGCCAGGCCAAGCAGGGAGAGAAAGCCCCGCTTGAAAGTGCCTGGAGGACGCAGGCTGTCACTCTCGCCACATTCCGTGGAGTGTGTGGTTGCAACTTCTGTCACTCAAGGCCTGAGGGCGGGGAGATTGGAGCCATATCCAATCAGGGCGCTGGAATGAGAACTGCCCAGTCAGGCACGCAGCCAGAGAGGAGGCGGTGGCTTCCGGGATGTGGCGCGGTCTTTGCGTCTGGCTCCTGCCAGGCCTTGGGTTGGGGGCTTCATCTCTCTGCTTAGTCGGTTCTGGGAGTCCTCAGTGATTTGGCCACAGCCTCAGCCTCCGTTGCTCTGTGACCTGCGGGTATTGGATGATTCCTAGTTAAGACTCCCGGATACCCCTGAAGTGGGGAAATGGTGAGTGTGCGGGGCAGGGCGTCCCAAGGCTGGGGAGGTCTCATCGGAACCGGCGGGAAATGGCGGCGGCGGGACCGAGTCTGCGAACGGAGTCCCCGCTGCTGCCGCTCAGCCCTCCGTCCTCAGTCCCCTCCGGTGAGGGACCCGGGCTCCTGTCGGTCCCCGCACGGCGGCTCTGCCCAGCCTGCAGCCCTCCTCGTTCAGCTCTGCGAGCAGCCCCGCACCTTCCCCGGGCTGTGGGGTGAGGAGCTTACCGGGAAGACGCCGGCGAGGCGTGCGCGGTGCCTGCCTGGGAGGAGCTGTGGTCCGGGGTCCTGCCCCTTCTTTACCCTTTTCAGAATGAGATGGAGGCCCCGTCAAAAGGGAGTTCATGTGAGGAAACGGGGACTCATTAGTGGGACAGCGCCCCCGTGGCTCGTGGTTTGGGCCAGCGGTCTTGAAGGAAAGGCTTTTGTGAGGTGTGTGAGGAAGGGAAGCAAATCGCCCGCCCGCCCCAACTTTCCACCGGTCCCCTTGTCCTGAGCGCCGCCTCCGCGTGGCTGTTCCTGAGCGGCATCTTTTAGAATACGCTGGTGTCGTGTGCACAGCGCTTCGCTGGGTTCTGTGAGTGGTTCTGCCACATTATGGAACTTGAGGAGGGTGCGGGCGCCCCTGGTTTGTTGCAGACGTTCAGAAATGAAGACGGGTGTCCAGAGGCAGGGACTGGCGTCTGCAGGGGGGCAGTTGCGGGAAGAGCGCGGAGCTTGTGGGTCTGCGCTGACTCTGGGTGGGGTCGTTAGTGAGTTGCTGGACAGCCCGTTGAGGTTGGAGCATTGACGGGTGTTGAGGAAACTCCGCAGGTTTTCTGTCAGAAGAAAGACATGGCTGAGCCTGGGCTGGAGGGAGTCGCCTGGTGTCTGCGGGAGGCGCGGCCGGGTTTTGCACATGCGCGGTCCCGCTGGGCACTGTCCTGTTCCTCCAGGTCTCCTCCCGGGGAGAGGGGACTGGGAACTTAGAGGAAAGGAGTTCTGAGAAACGGCCCTTCCCTTCACCCTGCTGCCGGCCCCCACCCAATGCTAACCCACTCCTGAGCACGCCCACTGGGCATTCGAATGGCCACACTCATCCCAGGACAGGGTTCTACCCTCAGGAATTGTGGCCATGGCAGCTTTGCTCCTAGCTTTTTCTGCCAAGAACTCACACACTGCCCAGAAGACTCCTGGTTCATTTCAACCCCAGATCTGTAGCAGGAATCTGTTTTCTTCACCCACCTAGGCTTCTGGACCACCTGATCCTAATCTCCTCTGCCTTTATGGACTCAGGAATCAGTCAGAGCTTAGCCCTGCCTGGGCTGAGCTGAACTTGTAGCACAAACCAGTACTTTCGTCAATCCTGCCTTGCCCCCACTCAAGGATCTTGATAGCACCTTTCCTCCGCGCTTTTCTTCGCCACAAATCCTCTTTCTTGTGCACACAGTTTGCCCGAGTGCATCCCTCATGTGCCACAAGAATTCAGACGTTGGTGAATTCAAGACCATGCCTTTAGACCTGGCTGTTATAGGACCAAATACAAATCAGAAGAGGCTTAATGCTTTCTCTTTAGAATGAGGGAAGAATTTTTGGTCTTCTCCCTTAAAGTATTTAGTTTGAATTTTTTTTTTTTTTTTTTTTTTTTTTTTTTTTTTTTTTGAGACGGAGTCTCACTCTGTCGCCCAGGCAGTGAGTGGCCGGATCTCAGCTCACTGCAAACTCCGCCTCCCGGGTTTACGCCATTCTCCTGCCTCAGCCTCCCGTGTAGCTGGGACTACAGGCGCCCGCCACCGCGCCGGGCTAATTTTTGTATTTTTTTGGTAGAAACGGGGTTTCACCGTGTTAGCCAGGACGGTCTTGATCTCCTGACCTCGTGATCCACCCGTCTCGGCCTCCCAAAGTGCTGGGATTACAGGCGTGAGCCACCGCGCCCGGCGAAAATTTTTATATTTAAATATTTTCTCTGCTTATTTGAAATATATATAAATCATTTTAATCTGTTAACTAGGTGATTTGTCTTTTTTGACTCAAAATTGTCTTTATCTAGGACATGGAACTATTGCTTTGAAATATGAATAGCAAGAATATACACCTTATTCCACAATTTCTGTAGAAGAGTAGGAGGTTGCTTTCAGCAGGTACCTGCCTTCACGTTTCAAAATCTGCCTTCTGTCACTAAGCTGTGGAAAGTTTATTTTCCCTTTGAATATTACCAATTAGAAAACCCAGATGACCTTCCACATTACTAGTGAAAGTGTAATAAACTGTGTATGATACATGGTACTGTCAAGTCTTCTACTTGAGAGCTAATTAGGGTGTTTCTCTTTGTTTTGGAAATCTCTTAGTAGATTGCCTGTAATGCACATCACATTTTGTTTAATTCTATAACACATTTTCTTGCAGTTCTATTTTTGTGGAGAGTATTTTAGGATTCTAGATGATTTTGCTGTTAGTTATATTTTCCACACACTGTCAAGAATTACTAGATCTTATACAAAAAGTGCCCACCAGGCTTCATCTTAGAGAAAAATCTTCTTTCTCAGGATTACGGTCACAACCCACAATTGTGTGACAAAGTGCAGCAAAGTGCTCCCCAAAGCTGCAAACGAAATGATCTCTCTATTTGGGATCTGCAGTCCCTTCTATAGCAGTTAGACTAGTTTTCTACAAAAATAACTTTTTAAGATAGCAATCAGTTTTTGCACCTCTTTCAGTGCACCAGGCATCTTCAGATCTGACACTGAGTCAGAGATCATGGGGCCCATAAATCCAGCCAGGATCACACATGTGCATTGATTAAACCTGAGAACTTCAATTCTCTCCCTTCTCCCCTTGCCCAAATGCCCACAAATGTGCGTAGCTTACCAGCCCTCCAAGTCTTAAATGTGCAGTTCCAAATTCTGAGTTTATGTCCTGGGATTTGAGAGAAGAACAGAACTTTTATTTGAGAAATACAAGTTCTTTTAATTATGAGAACCAGTGATGTGTTAAAATGAGACCACAGTCCTACTGTTCCCCTCCTTGAACTATTTGTCTTTTGAAATTACTTGCTATTGCCACAAATGGATATAAATTAACCTAATAATGCCATACTGGACACTATAACCCACACCTTATAGCTTAACAACATATATAGCCAATCACTAACCAAAGTTACTTCTATAAACCAGTAAGAATTTCTGACAGCTTTCTGTCAGTTCCCCGTGCCTTTCTTTTTGCCTTTAAAAATATACTTGTAATGGCTTCTAATTGGAGTGTATATTCAGGGCAGCTTTATGGTCCAGGGTTGCAATCTTCAAGCTTTGGCTCAAATAAACTCTCTTCTTATATTATGTTTACCCCAACTTTTTCCTTTTAGGTCAAAATGGTTTTTTTGTTTGTTTGTTTGTTTGTTTGTTTTTGAGACAGAATCTCACCCTGTCGCCAGGCGGGAGTGCAGTGGCACGATCTTAGCTCACTGCAACCTCCGCCTCCCAAGTTCAAGTAATTCTCCTGCTGGGACAACAGGCACATGCCACCATGCCCAGCTGATTTTTATATTTTGTAGTAGAGACGGGGTTTCATCATGTTGGCCAGGCTGGCCTCAAACTCCTGACCTTGTGATCTGCCTCCCAAAGTCCTGGGATTACAGACGTGAGCCACCGCGCTCGGCCAAAATACTCTTTAGAAAGTGTTGAAGGAGTCTCCGGGAGGGGATCTCTCCTAGTTTTACTCTGCTTGCTATAACCCCTAGGAATGCTGAGGCACATTAATCCTACCTAGAATCTGCACATAAAAGCTGGCCTCTGCCTAGGATTCCCAAGACTGGGCCAGACTTTGGGCGAAAGACATACAGAAAACTCACAGAAGGCATTTTCTGCATCACGAGAGGTCAACATAGACATCATAAGCCCCACTTTCAGAGTGGAGCCCTTTGAGTTTTCCAGATCTTCTCCAATTACCTGGTATAGCTGTGTGCGAGACTTCTGGTGTAAACAGAATCCTGTGGCAGATTCTGTAAGTGTAAACAAGCACTTTAGCAGTGGGAGCTCAGGGCCACAAAATCTCCAGAGCCATAGTCACAACTATGCCTCCCTGTAGACTGTGTTATTGGAGTAGAGTGCTTTTGTCCTTCCCCTTGCCTTAGAGTTAGTTGAAAAGGGACAGGGCTTTCACATCTGGATCCAGGATCTGCAGCTCCACCAAGGCTGTTCCATTTTCTGTTTGCACTCCACAGTCAGTCTGTCTCTTCTGCCTGGATCACTATGGGGGCAGCATCTGCCCAGGGTCGCTGGGGACACTCTCACCAGCATCTGTGAGTATTTGAGACATTTGACGATGTCCTTTGCAGACTGGGGTCAGTCTGACCCCAAGGTCTGATTCTGCTTCCATTTCAGAGAAAGAGAAATGATTCATCCAGGGTTTGTTCCTCCCCTCACAGAAAGAATCCCCTTGGTTTGTACCCAGATAAGAGTTGCTCCAGTTTTCTGGTATTGGTGAAAAATGAGGAGCTCTGAAGACTCAAACTGATCAATAAGCTAATTGCTTCTATTTCAGATGTTCATTAGAAAAAGGCATGAAGCAGTCATGGTTACTACCATCAAACTTGCAGTCTAGAGCACATGAATAAATGGTTGAATTCAGCATCATGTGTTCAGTACAAAGATGGAAACTGTACAGGCAACTTAAGCTTCCTTTGGGCTACTTCCCCTTTACTGTGTTTGTGAGGTTTTTTGTTTTTGTTTTTTTTTAAATAGACAGTATCTCTCTGTCACCCAGGCTGGAGTGCAGTGGTGCTATCCCGGCTCTCTGCAACCTCCACCTCCCCGGTTCAAGCAATTCTCCTGCCTCAACCTCATGAGTAGCTGGGACTATAGGCGCCCTCCACCACATTGGCTAATTTTTTTTGTATTTTTAGTAGAGATGGGGTTTCACCATATTGGCCAGGCTGGTCTCGAACTCCTGACCTTGTGATCCACCCATCTCAGCTTCCCAAAGTGCTGGGATTACAGGCGTGAGCCACCGCACCCAGTCTGTTTTATGAGTTTTGATGCCACTACGTGAATGGCTATTCATTGACAGAAGAGAAATTGTTATTATTTGTATTGTGTTTACCTTGCTAAGAGTAAATATTTAACTTCTAATATAATTGCTCTAGAGAAACATAAGGATTTTGGTTAAATTCCTTGTTACTGTATGTTATACAAAAGACAGAGAAGTGGCTAAAATAGATTAAAATTTCACAAATTCTGGGAATCAAATTTGTCTTGGGCAGGCTTAGAAAAGACAAAACGAAAGTACTTAGTGACATAGAGAGCAGAAGCCTAGGGCCCACTTTCTGTCCCATCCCTGCTGAGATCCACCCTCTTCTGGTCCTCGTCCAGGTCTGAGGCCACACTGAAATCTCTCAAAGAACTGATTAGTAGAGGAGATCAGAGTTTCGGGTGGCTACTCCTACCTTCTCTCCAGAGCTGGTGCCCACAATTTTCTGAAACCCAAAAGCCAATAAATAGGGAAAAACTATTTACCTTGAGGCCTTAAATCTTTTCTATAAAATTAAAACTAGTGTTTCTAGAAACATCCCACGTAGCAACCTGTTCTTCATCCCTGCAGTTTCAGTGGCTTTTTCTTACAAGTCTCCAAGTAAATACAAACACAAAAATAAAAAATTCCTCTGAATTGTACTTAACACTTTCTTTCTGGCTCTCTCCCATCTATTTATATTTAGCTATTATTCTATACATTGAAAAAAAATCAGTCAGGGGAAACAGAAAGGAAATGAAAATTCTGGGCCCTGCATTTAAATCTGGGAAGTATGGGACACTTAGTGTCTACCTCCCAGAATGTTATGAGAATTAACACACATAATGTGAGCTTCCCATCACAGTGCTCTGTGACATACGTCTGAGCACATATTACATGCCCCATAAAGATGGCATTAATGCAGGTGCACATGTTGTTTTTCAGATGCAGACTTAACTCAGACATTGCCACCATTTCCAACTTCTGTAACCTTATGGGGTCTACAGAGAATGCCATGTTTCAGAATGATGATTGGTGGTCTTGTCTTGGGATAAAAAGTATTTGTGTTGTGATAATGGTGTTGGGGTAAGGGACTCTGTGTGCTGTGTCTGCTTTCTCTAACTGAGTGGTACTATAATGGGTCTAGAGAGAGGAGCATCAACATTAACAGGAGACTTGCTGTAAAAAGCTAATTCATGGACCCTTTTCAAACCTGCAGAATTTTGTTACTTACAGTGACACCTAGAATATCAAATAATTTATATGTACATTGAAGCTTGAGAGGCAGTGCTTAGCTCAGTGACCCTCAGCCCAGTCTTCCAGTAGGATCACATGGACAGTTTGAAGAGAAACTATCAGCTGTGCCCTCTTCACAGATCCTGTCTATTTTTCTGGGTGAAAACATCCTTATTTTTAAAATTCAGTTCCTTGCATGATTCTACAGTGAGGCCAGGGTCACACATGAGGGCTTCCAGATACTTTACTGAAAGGTGAGTTCACCCTTTGTTCCAGGAGGTCACAGGGCCTACTCTGCTTGGTTTTGGTAGGGGCGTGTCAGTGTAGCCCATTATTTTTATTGCAGCAACAGAAACTGTTGGAATGCCTTCCTTTTTCTGCAGAGCTATAGAATACTTTAGAGAACATTACTGTGTTGAAAGTTATTTTGTCAGATAATCCCAGTCAGTCACATGTCAGAACTAGCTCTCTTAACTCATTTCACCTGTAGTCAAATTAAGACCTCTGTCACTTGATACGTATATATTTTCAGGAACTCTTAACATTCAGGGATGTGGCCATAGAATTCTCTCCAGAAGAGTGGAAATGCCTGGACCCTGCCCAGCAGAATTTGTATAGAGATGTGATGTTGGAGAACTACAGGAACCTGGTCTCCCTGGGTGAGGATAACTTTAATACATAATTCTTAATTCATCTCAGAGCTTTATTTTATTCCTTTGAAAAATTTCTCCTGGAAACTTTTATGTTTTATCTTTACATAAACCTTCTCTTTTCTTGAGCTAATTTGAGTCCTTCACTCTAGATTAGTGGTAATTCTAGAAATTCAAGGACATGAAATATTGTTTCCCACATCTTAAAATCCAATTTGCACTAGTTATTTTTTATTCAGTAGTACTGGGTAGTGGAACTTGGAATCTGCAGATTTAAAATACTTAAATATTCTAAAGATTCTATCAGGAAACAATTTTTGGATTAATTTTCTAGAATCTTCCATAATATCTCTCTATTCTGCTTAGCATAATACTAGGTTGGTAATTGGAGAATCCCCATCAATATTCATGTTATTCTTATTTTTTTTTTAATAAAACAGGTGTTGCTATCTCTAACCCAGACCTGGTCACCTGCCTGGAACAAAGAAAAGAGCCCTACAATGTGAAGATACGTAAGATCGTAGCCAGACCCCCAGGTAGGTGAGAGTGAATGAAGCAGAGGACACAGGCAAGGGGACCAAAGGTCAAGAAGGAAGCCAGGCCTTAAAATGTGGTTTGGGGCCGGGTGCAGTGGCTAACGGCTGTAATCCAAGCACTTTGAGAGGCTGAGGCGGGTGGATCACGAGGTCAGGAGATCGAGATCATGCTGGCCAGCATGGTGAAACCCTGTCTCTACTAAAAATACAAAAATTAGCTGGGTATGGTGGTGCACACCTGGAGTCCCAGCTACTCAGGAGGCTAAAGCAGGAGAATCACTTGAACCTGGGAGGTGGAGGTTTCAGTGAGCCAAGATCACACCACTGCACTCCAGCTGGTGACAGAGCTAGACTCTATCTCAAAAAAAAACCAAAACAAAAACAGGTAGTTTGGGAAGCTCTGCTCCAATGAAAATAATTTCTGAAAAAGCTGCATTTTTTCTGTCCCATGCTGTTAAATCTTCAAAGAATTCTCTTTTTGCTTTATTGATCTCCCTTTAAGTTTACAGGGAGAGCTAATGTCCATCCACTTTATCGCTTATAAGGGGCTGCATGATGTGACTGCTGTTCCATTGCTTTTGGAGACATTGGAATATTTGTGTTATTGAGGAGCTCTATGTCAAAGTATTTTTTTCTTTTCTTTTTTTTTTTTTTTTTTTTTGAGACGGAGTCTCGCTCTGTCCCCCAGGCTGGAGTGCAGTGGCCGGATCTCAGCTCACTGCAAGCTCCACCTCCCGGGTTTACGCCATTCTCCTGCCTCAGCCTCCTGAGTAGCTGGGACTACAGGCGCCCGCCACCTCGCCCGGCTAGTTTTTTGTATTTTTTTAGTAGAGACGGGGTTTCACCGGCTTAGCCAGGCTGGTCTCGATCTCCTGACCTCGTGATCCACCCGTCTCGGCCTCCCAAAGTGCTGGGATTACAGGCTTGAGCCATCGTGCCCGGCCTGCAGTGGATCTTTAGATTAATTTTATCTTACAAAAGTAAAATGTAATACTCAATAAACAAACTGCCCTTTTCCTCTCTTTCTTCAGCTCTTGGAAAACACCATTTTACTTACTGTTTCTATACTTTTGACTGATTTTTATATTGGTATCACTAATTAATATCTGTTTCTTTTTTACTGTTTTTTTTTTAACATAATGATCTCAGTCTTTGTTTTTGTAAGTTGTGTCAGAATATCTTTCTGGTTTTGTTTTTTTTTAAATTTAAGTTCTAGGGTACGTATGTACAACATGCAGGCTCGTTACATAGGTATACATGTGCCATGCTGGCCTGCTGCACCCATCAACCCATCATTTACATTAGGTATTTCTCCTAATGCTATCTCTCCCCCCACCCCACGACAAGCCCCAGTGTGTGATGTTCCCCACCCTGTGTTCGAGTGTTCTCATTGTTCAGTTCCCACCTATGAGTAAGAACATGTGGTGTTTGGTTTTTTGTCCTTGTGATAGTTTGCTCAGAATGATGGTTTCCATCTTCATCCATGTCACTGCAAAGGACATGAACTCATCCTTTTTTATGGCTGTATAGTATTCCATGTTGTATATGCGCCACATTTGCTTAATCCAGTCTATCATTGTGGACATTTGGGTTGGTTTCAAGTCTTTGCTATTGTGAATAGTGCCGCAATAAACATACATGTGCATGTGTCTGTAATGGAGGATGATTTATAGTCCTTTGGATATATACCCAGTAATGGGATGGCTGGGTCAAATGGTATTTCTAATTGTAGATCCTTGAGGAATCGCCACACTGTCTTCCACAATGGTTGAACTAGTTTACAGTCCCACTAACAGTGTAAAAGTGTTCCTATTTCTCCACATCCTCTCCAGCACCTGTTTTTTCCTGACTTTTTTTTTTTTTTTTTTTTTGAGACAGAGTCTCGCTCTGCCACCCAGGCTGGAGTGCAGTGGCCAGATCTCGGCTCACTGCAAGCTCCGCCTCCCGGGTTTACGCCATTCTCCTGCCTCAGCCTCCCGAGTAGCTGGGACTACAGGTGCCCGCCACCTCGCCCAGCTAGTTTTTTGTATTTTTTAGTAGAGACGGGGTTTCACCGTGTTAGCCAGGATGGTCTCGATCTCCTGACCTTGTGATCCGCCCGTCTTGGCCTCCCAAAGTGCTGGGATTACAGGCTTGAGCCACCGCGCCCGGCGTTTTTTCCTGACTTTAATGATCGCCATTCTAACTGGTGTGAGATGGTATCTGATTATGGTTTTGATTTGCATTTCTCTGATGGCCAATGATGATGACCATTTTTTCATGTGTCTGTTGACTGCATAAATGTCTTCTTTTGATATCCTGTGCCCACTTTTTGATGGGGTTGTTTCATTTTTTTCTTGTAAATTTGTTTAAGTTCTTTGTAGATTCTGGATGTTAGCCCTTTGTCAGATGTGTAGATTGTAAAAATTTTCTCCCATTCTGTAGGTTGCCTGTTCACTCTGATGGTAGTTTCTTTTGATGCGCAGAAGCTCTTTAGTTTAATTAGATCCCATTTGTCCATTTTGGCTTTTGTTGCCATTGCTTTTGGTGTTTTAGTCATGAAGTCCTTGCCCATGCCTATGTCCTGAATGGTATTGCCTAGGTTTTCATCTAGAGTTTTTATGGTTTTAGGTCTAACATTTAAGTCTTTAATCCATCTTGAATTAATTTTTGTCTAAGGTGTAAGGAAGGGATCCAGTTTCAGCTTTCTACATATGGCTAGCCAGTTTTCCCAGCACCAATTATTAAATCAGGAATCCTTTTGCCATTTCTTGTTTTTGTCAGGTTTGTCAAAGATCAGATGCTTGTAGATGTGTGGTATTATTTCTGAGGGCTTTGTTCTCTTCCATTGTTCTATATCTCTGTTTTGGTACCAGTACCATGCTGTTTTGGTTACTATAGCCTTGTAGTACAGTTTGAAGTCAGGTAGCGTGATACCTCCAGCTTTGTTCTTTTGGCTTAGGATTGTCTTGGCAATGGAGACTCCTTTTTGGTTCCATATGAACTTTAAAGTAGTTTTTTCCAATTCTGTGAAGAAAGTCATTGGTAGCTTGATGGGGATGGCATTGAATCTATGAATTACCTTGGGCAGTGTGGCCATTTTCACAATACTGATTCTTCCTATCCATGAGCATGGAATGTTGTTCCATTTGTTTGTGTCCTCTTTTATGTCATTGAGCAGTGGTTTGTAATTCTCCTTGAAGAGGTCCTTCACATCCCTTGTAAGTTGGATTCCTAGGTATTTTATTGTCTTTGAAGCAATTGTGAATGGGAGTTCACTCATGATTTGGCTCTCTGTTTGTCTGTTTTTGGTGTATAGGAATGCTTGTGATTTTTTCACGTTGATTTTGTATCCTGAGACTTTGCTGAAGTTGCTTATCAGCTTAAGGAGATTTTGGGCTGAGGCGATGGGGTTTTCTAAATACACAATCATGTCATCTGCAAACAGGGACAATTTGGCTTCCTGTTTTCCTAGTTGAATACCCTTTATTTCTGTCTCCTACCTGATTGCCCTGGCCAGAACTTCTGACCCTATGTTGAATAGGAGTGGTGAAAGAGGGCATCCCTGTCTTGTGCCAGTTTTCAAAGGGAATGCTTCCTGGCCAGGTGCGGTGGCTCATGCCTGTAATCCCAGCACTTTGGGAGGCCAAGGCAGGCGGATCATGAGGTCAGGAGATCAAGACCATCCTGGCTAACACAGTGAAACCCCGTCTCTACTAAAAAAAAAAAAAAAGAAAAAATTGGCCAGGTGTGGTGGTGGGCACTTGTAGTCCCAGCTACTCAGGAGGCTGAGACAGAAGAATGGCGTGAACCCAGGAGGCAGAGCTTGCAGTGAGCCAAGATCATGCCACTGCACTCCAGCCTGGGTGACAGAGCGAGACTCCATCTCAAAAAAAAAGGACAGGGGGAATGCTTCCAGTTTTTGCCCATTCAGTATGGTATTGGCTATGGGTTTGTCATAAATAGCTCTTATTATTTTGAGATACATCCCATCAATACCTAGTTTATTGAGAGTTTTTAGTATGAAGCACTGTTCACTTTTGTCAGAGGCCTTTTCTGCATCTATTGAGATAATCATACAGTTTTTGTGTTTGATTCTGTTTATATGATGGATTACGTTTATTGATTTGCGTATGTTGAACCCGCCTTGCCTCCCAGGGATGAAGCCAACTCGATCGTGGTGGATAAGCTTTTTGATGTGCTGCTGGATTCGGTTTGCCATTATTTTATTGAGGATTTTTGCATCGATGTTCATCAGGGATATTGGTCTAAAATTCTCTTTTTTTGTTATGTCTCTGCCAGGCTTTGGTATCAGGATGATGCTGGCCTCATAAAATGAGTTAGGGAGGATTCCCAATTTCTCTATTGATTGGAATAGTTTCAGAAGGAATGGTACCAGCTCCTCTTTGTACCTCTGGTAGAATTCAGCTGTGAATCCGTCTGGTCCTGGACTGTTTTTGGTGGGTAGGCTATTTATTATTGCCTCAATTTCAGAACCTGTTATTGGTCTATTCAGGGATTCAACTTCTTCCTGGTTTAGTCTTGGGAGGGTGTATTGTGTCCAGGAATTTATCCATTTCTTCTGGATTTTCTAATTTATTTGCGTGGAGGTCTTTATAGTATTCTCTGATGGGAGTTTGTATTTCTTTGGGATTGGTGGTAATATCCCCTTTATCACTTTTTATTCTGTCTATTTGATTCTTCTCTCTTTTCTTCTTTATTAGTCTTGCTAACCGTCTATCAATTTTGTTGATCGTTTCAAAAAACCAGCTCCTGGATTCATTGATTTTTTTTTTTTTTTTTTTTTTTTTTTTTTTGAGACGGAGTCTCGCTGTGCCGCCCAGGCTGGAGTGCAGTGGCCGGATCTCAGCTCACTGCAAGCTCCGCCTCCTGGGTTCACGCCATTCTCCTGCCTCAGCCTCCCGAGTAGTTGGGACTACAGGCGCCCGCCACTGCGCCCGGCTAGTTTTTTGTATTTTTTAGTAGAGACGGGGTTTCACCGTGTTAGCCAGGATGGTCTCGATCTCCTGACCTCGTGATCCGCCCGTCTTGGCCTCCCAAAGTGCTGGGATTACAGGCTTGAGCCACCGCGCCCGGCCTCGTTGATTTTTTTTTTAAGGGTTTTTTGTGTCTCTATCTCTTTCAATTCTGCTCTGATCTTAGTTATTTCTTGCCTTCTACTAGCTTTCGAATGTGTTTGCTGTTGCTTTTCTAGTTCTTTTAATTGTGATGTTAGGGTGTCAATTTTAGATCTTTCCAGCTTTCTCTTGTGGGCATTTAGTGGGCATTAATTTCCCTCTACACACTGTTTTAAATGTGTCCCAGAGATTCTGGTATGTTGTGTCTTTGTTCTCATTGGTTTCAAAGAACATCTTTATTTCTGCCTTCATTTCGTTATGTACCCAGTAGTCATTCCGGAGCAGGTTGTTCAGTTTCCATGTATTAGAGCGGTTTTGAGTGAGTTTCTTAATCCTGAGTTCTAGTTTGCACTGTGGTCTGAGAGACAGTTTGTTATAATTTCTGTTCTTTTACATTTGCTGAGGAGTGCTTTACTTCCAACTATGTGGTCAATTTTGGAATAAGTGTGATGTGGTGCTAAGAAGAATGTATATTCTGTTGATTTGGGATGGAGAGTTCTGTAGATGTCTATTAGGTATGCTTGATGCAGAGCTGATTTCAATTCCTGGATATCTTTGTTAACTTTTGTCTCATGGATCTGTCTAATGTTGACTGTGGGGTGTTAAAATCTCCCATTATTATGTGTGGGAGTGTAAGTCTCTTTGTATGTCTCTAAGGACTTGCTTTATGAATCTGGGTGCTGCTGTATTGGATGCATATATATTTAGGATAATTAGCTCTTCTTGTTGAATTGATCCCTTTACCATTATGTAATGACCTTCTTTCTCTCTTTTGATCTTTGTTGGTTTAAAGTCTGTTTTATCAAAGACTAGGATTGCAACCCCTGCTTTTTTTTTTTTTTCTTCCCATTTGCTTGGTAGATCTTCCTCCATCCCTTTATTTTGAGCCTATGTGTGTCTCTGCACGTGAGATGGGTCTCCTGAATACAGCACACTGATGGGTCTTGACTCTATCCAGTTTGCCAGTCTATGTCTTTTAATTGGAGCATTTAGCCCATTTACATTTAAGATTAATATTGTTATGTGTGAATTTGCTCCTGTCATTATGACGTTAGCTGGTTATTTTGCTCATTAGTTGATGCAGTTTCTTCCTAGCATTGATGGTCACTACAATTGGCATGTTTTTGCAGTGACTGGTACCAGTTGTTCCTTTCCATGTTTAGTGCTTCCTTCAGAAGCTCTTGTAAGGCAGGCCTGGTGGTGACAAAATCTCTTAGCATTTGCCTGTCTGTAAAGGATTTTATTTCCCCTTCACTTATGGAGCTTAGCTTGGCTGCATATGAAATTCTGGGTTGAAAATTCTTTTCTTTAAGAATGTTGAATATTGGCCCCCACTCTCTTCTGGTTTGTAGAGTTTCTGCCGAGAGATCTGCTGTTAGTCTGATGGGCTTCCCTTTGTGGATAATCCGACCTTTCTCTCTGGCTGCTCTTAACATTTCTTCCTTCATTTCAACCTTGGTGAATCTGACAATTATGTGTCTTAGGGTTGCTCTTCTCGAGGAGTATCTTTCTGGTGCTCTCTGTATTTCCTGAATTTGAATGTTGACCTGCCATGCTAGGTTGGGGAAGTTCTCCTGGATAATTTCCTGAAGAGTGTTTTCCAGCTTGGTTCCATTCTCCTCATTACTTTCAGGTACACCAATCAAATGTAGATTTGGTCTTTTCACATAGTCCCATTTTTCTTGGAGGCCTCGTTTGTTTCTTTTTTTTCTCTAAACTTCTTTTCTTGCTTCATTTCATTCACTTGATCTTCAATTTCTGATACCCTTTCTTCCACTTGATCGAATTGGCTACTGAAGCTTGTGCATGCATTACGTAGTTCTCGTGCCATGGTTTTCAGCTCCATCAGATTATTTAAGGTCTGCTCTATGCCGTTTATTCTAGTTAGCCATTTGTCTAATCTTTTTTCAAGGTTTTTAGCTTCTTTGCAATGGATTCGAACATCCTCCTTTAGCTTGGAGAAGTTTGTTATTACCGATTGTGTGAAGCCCTCGTCTCTCAACTTGTCAAAGTCATTCTCCATCCAACTTTGGTCTGTATGCTGGGGAGGAGCTGCGTTCCTTTGGAGGAGAAGAGGCACTCTGATTTTTAGAATTTTCAACTTTTCTGCTCTGGTTTCTCCCCATCTTTGTTTTTATCTACCTTTGGTCTTTGATGATGGTGACATACAGATGGGGTTTGATGTGGATGTCCTTTGTGTTTCTTAGTTTTCCTTCTAACAGTCAGGCAGGACCCTCAGCTGCAGATCTGTTGGAGTTTGCTGGAGGTCCACTCCAGATGCTGTTTGCCTGGATATCACCAGCGGAGGCTGCAGGACAGCAAATATTGCACAACGCCAAATGTTGCCGCGTGATCCTTCTTCTGGAAACTTCATCTCAGAGGGGCACCCGGCTGTATGAGGTGTCAGTCAGCCCCTACTGGGAGGTGTCTCCCAGTTAGGCTACTCTGGGGTCAGTGACCCACTTGAGGAGGCAGACTGTCCGTTCTCAGATCTCAAACTCTGTGCTGGGAGGACCACCACTCTCTTCAAAGCTGACAGGGATGTTTAAGTCTGCAGAAGTTTCTGCTGCCTTTTGTTTAGTTATGCCCTTCCCCCAGAGGTGGAGTCTACAGAGGCAGGCAGGCCTCCTTGAGCTACGGTGGGCTCCACCTAGTTCGAGCTTCCTGGCTGCTTTGTTTACCTACTCAAGCCTCAGCAATGGCAGACACCCCTCCGCCAGCCTTGCTGCTGCCTTGCAGTTGATTTCAGACTGCTGTGCTAGCAGTGAGCGAGGCTCTGTGGGAGTGGGACCTTCCGAGCCAGGCATAGGATATAATCTCCTGGTGTGCCGTTTGCTAAGACCATTGGAAAAGCGCAGTATTAGGGTGAGAGTGTCTTCTTTTGAGAAATGTCTGTTCATATCCTTTGCCCACTTTTTGATGGTGTTATTTTTTTCTTTAAAATTTCTTTAAGTTCTTTATAGATTCTGGATATAAGCCTTTGTCAGATGGGTAGATTGCAAAAGTTTTTTCCCTTTCTGTAGGTTGCCTGTTCACTCTGATGGTAGTTTCTTTTGCTGTGCAGAAGCTCTTTAGTTTAATGAGATCCTATTTGTCTATTTTGGCTTTTCTTGCCATTGCTTTTGGTGTTTCAGTCATGAAGTCCTTGCCTATGCCCAAGTCCTGAATGGTATTTCCAGGTTTTCTCCTAGGGTTTTTATGGTTTTAGGTCTAACATTTAAGTTTTTAATCCATCTTGAATTAATTTTTGTATAAGATGTAAGGAAGGGATCCAGTTTCATCATTCTACATAGGACTAGCCAATTTTCCCAGCACCATTTATTAAATCGGGAATCCTTTCCCCATTTCTTGTTTTTGTCAGGTTTGTCAAAGATCAGATGCTTGTAGATGGGTGGTATTATTTTTGAGGGCTCTGTTCTGTTCCATTGGTCTATATCTCTGTTTTGGTACCAGTACGATGCTGTTTTGGTTACTGTAGCCTTGTAGTATAGTTTGAAGTCAGGTTAATATTGTTATGTGTGAATTTGCTTCTGTCATTATGATGTTAGCTGGTTATTTTGCCCGTTAGTTGATGCAGTTTCTTCCTAGCATCGATAGTCTCTACAATTTGGCATGTTTTTGTAGTGGCTGGTACAAGTTGTCCCTTTCCATGTTTAATGCTTCCTTCAGGAGGTCTTGTAAGGCAGGTCTGATGGTGACAAAATTTCTCAGCATTTGCTTGCCTGTCTGTAAAGGATTTTATTTCTCCTTCACTTATGGAGCTTAGTGTGACTGGATATGAAATTCTAGGTTGAAACTTCTTTTCTTTAAGAATGTTGAATATTGGCCCCCATTCTCTTTGGCTTGTAGAGTTTCTGCCAAGAGGTCTGCTGTTAGTCTGATGGGCTTCCCTTTGTGTGTAACCCGACCTTTCTCTCTGGCTGCCCTTAACAATTTTTCCTTCATTTCAACCTTGGTAAATCTGACAATTATGTGTCTTGGGGTTGCTCTTCTCGAGGAGTATCTTTGTGGTGTTCTTTGTATTTCCTGAATTTGAATGTTGGCCTGCCTTGCTAGGTTGGGGAAGTTCTGGATATTATCCTGAAGAGTGTTTTCCAACTTGGTTCCATTCTCCTCATCACTTTCAGGTACACTAATCAAACATAGATTTGGTCTTTTCACATGGTCCCATATTTCTTGGAGGCTTTGTTCATTTCTTTTTACTCTTTTTTCTCTAAACTTCTCTTCTTGCTTTATTTCACTCATTTGATCTTCAATCTCTGATACCCTTTCTTCCTCTTGATCAAATCAGCTATTGAAGCTTGTTCATGTTTCATGTAGTTCTCGTGCCATGGTTTTCAGCCCCTTCAGGTCATTTAAGGTCTTCTCTACACTGTTTATTCTAGTTACCCATTCGTCTAATCTTTTTTCAAGGTTTTTAGCTTCCTTGTGATGGGGTCCAACATCCTTCTTTAGCTCAGAGAAGTTTGTTATTACCGACCCTCTGAAGCCTACTTCTGTCAGCTCATCAAAGTCATTCTCCATCTAGCTTTGTTCTGATGCTGGTGAGGAGCTGTGATCCTTTGGAGGAGAGGAGGTGCTCTAGTTTTTTGAATGTTCAGCTTTTCTGCTCTGTTTTCTCCCCATCTTTGTGGTTTTATCTACCTTTTATCTACCTTTTGATGTTGGTGACCTACAGATGGGGTTTTGATGTGGATGTCCTTTTTGTTGATGTCGATGCTATTCCTTTCTGTTTGTTGTGTTTTTCTTCTAACAGGTCCCTCAGCTACAGGTCTGTTGGAGTTTGCTGGAGGTCTACTCCAGACCCTCTTTGCCTGGGTATCACCAGCAGAGGCTGCAGAACAGCAAATATTGCTGCCTGATCCTTCCTCTGGAAGCTTTGTCCCAGGGGGCACCTGCCTCTATTAGGTGTCAGTCGACTCCTACTGGGAGGTGTCTCCCAGTTAGGCTACACGGGGGTCAGGGACCCACTTGAGGAGGCAGTCTGCCCGTTCTCAGATCTCAAACACCATCCTGGGAGAACCACGGCTCTCTTCAGAGCTGTCAGACAGGGACGATTAAATCTGCAGAAGTTTCTGCTGCCTTTTGTTCAGCTATACCCTGTCCCCAGAGGTGGAACCTATAGAGGCAACTGGCCTTGCTGAGCTGCAGTGGGCTCATCCCAGTTTGAGCTTCCCCAGCTGCTTTGTTTACTTACTCAAGCCTCAGCAATGGTGGACGCTTCTCCCCCTGTCAGGCTGCTGCCTCGCAGGTCAATATCAGACTGCTGCGCTAGCAGTGAGCAAGGCTCCATGGTTGTGGGACCTGGCAAGCCAGGCACAGGATATAATCTCCTGGTGTGCCGTTTGCTAAGACCATTGGAAAAACACAGTATTTGGGCAGGAGTGTCCTGATTTTCCAGATACAGTCAGTCACAGCTTCCCTTGGCTAGGAGAGGGAAATCCCCCAACCCCTTGTGCTTCCCAGGTGAGGCGATGCCCCTCCCTGTTTTGGCTCACCCTCTATGGGCTGCACTGCACCCATTGTCCAACCAGTCCCAGTGAGATGAACCAGGTACCTCAGTTGGAAATGCAGAAATCACCCGTCTTCTATGTTGATCACGCTGGAAGCTGCAAACCGGAGCCATTCCTATTCAGCCATCTTGGAATGGGATGTCTTTGCTCTATTTTTAAATTGCGTGTTATTTTGGGATGTCTTTGCTCTATTTTTAAATTGCGTGTTATTTTTGTTGTTAAGCTTGTTAAATATTCTAACTTTTGTGTGCATTTCACAAATATTTTCTTTCACTCTGTAGATTATCTCTTCACTTTGTTAATGTTTTCTTTGCTGTGCAAAACGTTTTTAGTTTGTTGTAATCCCATTTGCATAATGTTGCTTCTTTTGCCTGTGCTTTTGAGGTGTTACTTAAAAATTCTTTGCTCTGTAATAAGTGGTAAAGCATTCCTCCGTATTTACCCAAATAGCTTTATAGGTTTGGGTTTCACATTTAAATCTTTATGTGCGATTGGGTTTTTTATATCATAAGAGCTAGGGGCCTACTTTCATTTTTTGATTATCATGTAGATAATCAATTTTCCTAGCACTATTTATTGAAAAGACTGTCTTTTTCCAAATGTGTGTTCTTGACATCTTTGTTGAAAATCACTTGCCTCTAGGTTCATGAATTTATTACTGAGCTCACTGGATAGTTTGATATGTCTGTTTTTATGCCAGTATCATGTTGTATTGCTTATTATAGCTTTATAGGATATTTCGGAGTCAGGTAGTGTAATGCCTCCAACTTGATTCTTTTTGCCAAGGATTACCTTCGCTATTTGGGGGTCTTTGGTTGGTCCTGGTTAATTTTAAGCTTGTTTGTTCCATTTCTGTGAAAAAGTCATTGGTATTTTGATACAGATGGCATTGAATCTGTGTATCACCTTGGGTAGTATGGCCACTTTCCTGATGTTTTTTCAGTTCATAAGGAAAAATATCTTTCAATTTTTATGTCTTTTTCAGTTTTTTATCAATTCTGTTGTTGTTTGTTTTCTGAGACGAAGTCTCACTCTGTTGCCCAGGCTGGAGTGCAATGGTGTGATCTCAGTGCACCACAACCTCTGCTTCTCGGGTTAAATGATTCTCTTGCCTCAACCTCCTGAGTGGCTGGGGCGACAGGCGCATGCCACCATGACCTGCTAATTTTTGTATTTTTAGTAGTGATGGGATTTCACCATGTTGGTCAAGCTGCTCTCGAACTCCTGACCTCGTGATCTGCCTACCTTGGCCTCCCAAAGTGCTAGGATTACAGGCATGAGCCACCACGCCCAGCATTATCAATGTTTTTAAATTATCAGTGTAGAGAGTGTTCATCTTTTCAATTCAGTTTGCTGCTAGACATATTTTATTTTACTTCATTTTATTTGGGATGGAGTCCTGCTTTGTCACCCAGACCGGAGTGCACTGATGTGATCTCGGCTCACCACAACCTCTGCCTCCTAGGTTCAAGCAATTCTTCTGAGTAGCTGGGAGTAGCTGGACTGCATCCAGCTAATTTTTGTATTTTTAGTAGAGACAGGGTTTCGCCATGTTGACCAGGCTGGTCTTGAACTCCTAACCTCAGGTGATCCTCATGCCTCAACCTCCCAGAGTGCTAGGATTACAGGCATAAACCACCACACCTGGCCAGCACCTTTATTTTTTATTGTAGATACAGAAGAAACATTGCCAAAATTGAACATGCCTTTGTGATTTAAGCAACTCAACAAATTAGGTATAGATTATATGTACCTCAATACAGTAAAGACCATATATGATTAATAATGATCAGATTAATAGCTGATACCATACTGGATAGGAAAGAGCAGAAAACTTTTTATTTGAGATCTGGAACAAGACAAGGATGTTTTTATTTTATACTATAATTGACAGCATCCGACCATGTACACTGTAAGACTGGAGCACAAGTCAAATATGGATCACTGATATGTCTATTTCCAGTATGAGTCTGTGTTTATTTATCTGTATGCATATTGTTTTTGTTTTGTTTATGAGTTGTATACTTGTTCTGTTTGTGTATACAGTTGTGGTTTTGAGTAGTCATTGAAATCCTCCTAATTTTACTCTCTATTTATTTGTAAATCTATATTTATGTGTGGGAGAAACACTTTTGCGACTTGAAGATAAGTTCAAAAACTGTCATATGTCTGTATCTCAGATTTTAGATACTTTTTTTTTTTTCTTTTTGAGGCGGAGTCTCGCTCTGTCACCCAGGCTGGAGTGTAGTGGCCGGATCTCAGCTCACTGCAAGCTCCGCCTCCCAGGTTTACGCCATTCTCCTGCCTCAGCCTCCGGAGTAGCTGGGACTACAGGCGCCCGCCACCTCGCCTGGCTAGTTTTTTGTATTTTTTAGTAGAGACTGGGTTTCACCGTGTTCGCCAGGATGGTCTCGATCTCCTGACCTCGTGATCTGCCCGTCTCGGCCTCCCAGAGTGCTGGGATTACAGGCTTGAGCCACCGCGCCCGGCTAGATACTATTTTTAATTGTCAAAAACACATAAACTTTACAATCTTTTTTTTTTTTTTTTTTGACATGGAGTCTCAGTCTGTCATGCAGGCTAGAGTGTAGCGATGCAATCTCCGTTCACGGCATCCTCCTCCCAGATTCAAGTGATTGTTTTGCCTCAGCCTCCTGAGCAGCTGGGATTACAGGTGTGTACCACCACGCCCAGCTAATTTTTGTATTTTTGGTAGAGATGGGGTTTCACCATATTGACCAGGCTGGTCTTGATCTCCTGACCTCGTTATCTGCCCACCTCAGCCTCCCAAAATGCTGAGATTACAGGTGTGAGCCACTGCACCCAGCCAAAACTTTACAATCTTAAATACCATTTTTTTCCAAATTTTGTTATTACAATTTAACTTCTGGGGTACGTGTGAAAAACATGTTACATAGGTATATACGTGCCATAAATACTTTTAAGTATTCACCTTAGTCATATTATATCAATATTGTTATGCACTCTATCTCTGGAATATGTTTATCTTGCAAGTCTTAACACTCATACACATTAAACAACTACCTACTTTTTCTGTTTTCTGGTGCTTTACAAAAACAATTCTGTTTTCTATTTTAGAGTCAGACTGCTTTAGATGTCTCATGTAAGTTGACTCATGCAATTTTTGTCTCTTCTTGGCTGACTTATTTCATGTTACACAGTGCCATCAGTTGGGGGGTGCGATGGCTCATGCCTGTAATCCCAGCACTTTGGGAGGCTGAGGCGGGCGGATCACAAAGTCAGGAGATTGAGACCATCCTGGCTAACACAGTGAAACCCTGTCTGTGCTAAAAATATAAAAAATATTGGCCAAGTGTGGTGGCAAGCATCTGTAGTCCCAGCTACTCGGGAGGCTGAGGCAGGAAAATGGTGTGAACCCAGGAGGTGGAGCTTGCAGTGAGCTGAGATGGCACCACTGAACTGCAGCCTGAGAGACAGAGTGAGACTCTGTCTCAAAAAAAAAAAAGAGGCCGGGCGCGGTGGCTCAAGCCTGTAATCCCAGCACTTTGGGAGGCCGAGACGGGCGGATCACGAGGTCAGGAGATCGAGACCATCCTGGCTAACACGGTGAAACCCTGTCTCTACTAAAAAAATACAAAAAAACTAGCCGGGTGAGGTGGCGGGCGCCTGTAGTCCCAGCTACTCAGGAGGCTGAGGCAGGAGAATGGCGTGAACCCGGGAGGCGGAGCTTGCAGTGAGCTGAGATCCGGCCACAGCACTCCAGCCTGGGTGACAGAGCGAGACTCCGTCTCAAAAAAAAAAAAAAAAAAAAAAAAAAAAAAGAGAAAAAGAAAAAAAAAATTTCTCAGTCATTATTTTTGTATTTTTCACTTCTGTGATTTTTTATATTTTTAATGTTTTCATTTATATATATATTTTAAATTATATTTAGTTGTGTTACCATTTAGCTCATTGAGCTTTATTCTGGTCAAATTTTAAAACTTTGTTTATCTTCAGTTTTAATTATTGTTCTGAACTTTTGTTTTTGTTTTGTTTTGAGATGGAGTGTCATTCTGTCACTCAGGCTGGAGTGCAGTGGTGTGATCTTGGCTCACTGCAACCTCTACCTCCAGGGTTTAAGCAATTCTTCTGCCTCAGCCTCCTTATTAGCTGGGACTACAGGTGTGTGCCACCATGCCCAGCTAATTTTTGTAGTTTTAGTAGAGACGGAGTTTCACCATTTTGGCCAGGATGTTTTTGATCTCTTGACCTTGTGATCTGCCTGCCCCAGCCTCCCAAAGTGCTGGGATTACAGACATGAGCCACTATGCCTGGTCTTTTCTGAAAATGTGTGTGTGTGTGTTTGTGTGTGTGTGTGTGTGTGTGTGTGTGTGTGTGTGTGTCGGAGTCTCACTCTGTCGCCCAGGCTGGAGTGCAGTGGCATGATCTCGGCACACTGCAAGCTTTGCCTCCTGTGTTTACACCATGCTCCTGCCTCAGCCTCCCACGTAGCTAGGACTACAGGTGTCCGTCACCACGTCCGGGTAGTTTTTTTTTTTTTTTTTTTTTTTTTTTTTTTTTTGAGGTGGAGTCTCGCTCTGTCGCCCAGGCTGGAGTGCAGTGGCGCAATCTCGGCTCACTGCAAGCTCTGCCTCCTGGCTTCATGCCATTCTCCTGCCTCAGCCTCCTGATTAGCTGGGACTACAGGCACCCACCACCGCGCCCAGCTAATTTTTTGTATTTTTTAGTAGAGACGGGGTTTCACTGTGTTAGCCAGGATGATCTCAATCTCCTGACCTTGTGATCCGCCCACCTCGGCCTCCCAGAGTGCTGGGATTACAGGCGTGAGCCACTGCGCCCGGTCGTCCGGGTAGTTTTTTTGTATTTTTAGTAGGGACGGAGTTACACCATGTTAGCCAAGCGGTCTCTTATCTCCTGACCTTGTGATCCTCCCACCTCAGCCTGCCAAAGTGCTGGGATTACAGGCGTGAGCCACCACGCCCGGCCCCTTTTCTGAAAATTTTAAAATTGTTGGACCATGTTGTTCTAATATTTTGTGTACATTGTAATGTTTGGTTGTTATTTGAACATTAACAAAAAACTATTTGTCACAATCTTTACAATGTAGGTTTTTCTTGACATGGTCTGAAACCAATTGTCCTTGAAGGAGATTATGGTAACCTCTCATACATCTTCTAACGATGTGTCTTCTCTGGAATTTTGTGTTTACTTTTCAGTTAAAAGTGTTTGTTCATGTTCCTTCTTAACAGTCTCTAGGGCCGGGCGCAGTGGCTCACGCCTGTAATCTCAGCATTTTGGGAGGCCGAGGCCAGCGGATCACGAGGTCACAAGATCGAGACCTTCCTGGCTAACACAGTGAAACCCCGTCTCCACTAAAAATACAAAAAATTAGCCGGGCATGATGGCGGGCACCTGTAGTCCCAGCTATTCGGGAGGCTGAGGCAGGAGAATGGCGTGAACCTGGGAGGCGGAGGTTGCAGTGAGCCGAGATCACACTAACGCACTCCAGCCTGGGTGACAGAGCGAGACTCTGTCTCTAAAAACAAAAAAAAAACACAGTCTCTAATCACTTGTTCCACCTCTTGCCTGTATTTAGCATGGCAGTCTGCTCCTGAAACATTTACATTTGGTTTCAGCAGACCCAATCTGTCCTCCCAAAGTATACCACCATTTCAGCACTCTGTGGTATTGGAGACAAAAACCAGGCTCTGTAAAGACACCCAAAAGCCAGAAGTAAGGATATCTGTATCAGTATTTTTCTTCTCTTTAAAGAAAGAAGCCAGGAGTTGATACTTCATTCCTAATGGCATAGTGCTATTGGGGAGGAGGAAGAGCTGTTGGTGGGTAAATGTAGCAAACATTCCTTCCTGTTCAATGTGGCTCTTGGCATTTTGCTTACCTGAGGCATTGCATACAATTAACTCATTTATAGGTTTCACAGAAAGGCATCTTTTTTAGTACATGTTTGCTACATGTATATGTCTGTAAAGAAATTATGGCCTGTGGGATTTTGTTATGCCATCTAACTAATGTAGTTTGAATAATTTCATAAGATTTACAAAGTATATTTATATGAATATACTAAGTGGGATAATTTGTAATTTTTATTCCTTTCAGCTGTGTGTTCTCATTTCACCCAAGACCGTTGGCCAGTGCAGGGCATAGAAGATTCATTCCACAATCTTATACTGAGAAGATATGAGAAATGTAGACATGAGAATTTACAATTAAGAAAAGGCTGTAAAAGTTTGAATGACTGTAAGTTGCAGAAAGGAGGTTACAATGAATTTAATGAATGCTTGTCAACTACCCAGAGCAAAATATTTCAGTGTAAAGCAAACATCAAAGTTGTTAGTAAATTTTCAAAATCAAACAAACGTAAGACAAGACATACTGGAGAGAAACAATTTAAATGTAAAGAATGTGGCAAATCTTTTCCTAAGTTTTCACACCTAACTCAACATAAGGTAATTCATGCTGGAGAGAAACCCTACACATGTGAAGAATGTGGCAAAGCCTTTAAATGGTCTTTAATATTTAATGAACATAAGAGAATTCATACTGGAGAGAAACCTTTTACTTGTGAAGAATGTGGCAGCATCTTTACCACATCCTCACACTTTGCTAAGCATAAAATAATTCATACTGGAGAGAAACCCTATAAATGTGAAGAATGTGGCAAAGCCTTTAATAGGTTCACAACCCTTACTAAACATAAGAGAGTTCATGCTGGAGAGAAACCCATCACGTGTGAAGAATGCAGGAAAATCTTTACCTCATCTTCAAACTTTGCCAAACATAAGAGAATTCATACTGGAGAGAAACCCTACAAATGTGAAGAATGTGGCAAAGCCTTTAATAGGTCCACAACCCTTACTAAACATAAGAGAATTCATACTGGAGAGAAACCCTACACATGTGAAGAATGTGGCAAATCCTTTAGACAGTCCTCAAAACTGAATGAACATAAGAAAGTTCATACTGGAGAGAAGCCCTACAAATGTGATGAATGTGGCAAAGCCTTTGGACGGTCCAGGGTCCTGAATGAACATAAAAAAATTCATACTGGAGAGAAACCCTACAAATGTGAAGAATGTGGCAAAGCCTTTAGACGGTCCACAGATCGGAGTCAACATAAGAAAATTCATAGCACAGCTAAACCCTACAAATGCAAGGAATGTGACAAAGCCTTTAAACAGTTCTCACTCCTGAGTCAACATAAGAAAATTCATACTGTAGATAAACCCTACAAATGTAAAGATTGTGACAAAGCCTTTAAACGGTTCTCACACCTGAATAAACATAAGAAAATTCATACCTGAGAGAAATCCTACCCATGTGACAAACTTTTGGATGGTCCACAAACCTGAATGAACATGAGAAAATTTATACTGGAGAGAAACCCTGGAAATGTGAAGAACATGGCAAAATTCTTTACCTCATTCTCAAAACTTGCTAAACATAAGAGAATTCATACCAGAGAGAAACTGTACAAATGTGAAGAATGTGGCAAAGCCTGTGGATGGTCCACAAACCTGAATTGAGCAGAAGAAAATTATTACTGGAGATAAACCCTGCAAATATAAAGAATGTGACAAAACCTTTAAACAGTCCTCACTGGTGAATAAATATAAGAAAAATCATGCTGGAGGGAAGCCCTACACATGTGGCAGAATGTGGCAAAGCATTTAATTGGTCCTCAACGCTTAATAAATATAAGATAATTCATACTGGAGATGAACTTCATATGTGAACAGTGTGATAAAGCCTTTAAATGGTCCTCAATCCTTAATGAACATAAGCAAATTCATGCTGGAGCAAAATGCTTGACATGTTAAGAATGTTGCACCGTCTTTACCACATCCTCAAACTTTGTTAAACATAAGAGAATTTATACCAGAGTGAAATCCTACACATGTAAAGAATGTGGCAAAGCCTTTGATAGGTTCTCAACCCTTACTGTACACAAGAGAATTCATTCTGGGGAAAACATGCTATAAATGTGAAGAATGTGGCAGAGCCTTCAGACCATCCACAAACCTTTATGAAAATTCACATTTGAGCATAGAAGATTCATTCCACAAGCTTATCTTGAGAAGATATGAAAGATGAATATAAGAAAATTCATACTAGATATAAAACCATAGAAATGTAAATGATGTGGCAAAACCTTTAATCCATACTCCAGGCTTCTTAAACATACGAGAACTCATACTGGAGGAAAGTCTTACAAATGTGAAGAATGTGGCAGTCTTTAAATCTTCCTCAAGTCTTTTCTAATCATAAGATAATTCACACTGGAGAGAAAATGCAAACATGAAAAGTGTGACAAAGCTTGTAACCACACCTCAATCTATTCTAAATATAAGAGAAATGATACTGGTGAGAAGCCATAAAAATATGAAAAATGTTGCAAAGCCTTCAAATGCTTGTCATATCTTACTGTATATATATAATTCCTATTGAATAAATCCCCTGGAAATACAAAAAATGTGGCAAAACTTTTACCAATGCTCATCTTTTTGCACATGATAGCCTTTATACTCAAGAAAAGTTGTAGAAATATAAAATATATAGAAAAGTTATATCTACTCACATTTTACTAACTAGCAAAGTTTATACATATTAAAAACATTATAAATGTAATTTCTGTTGAAAGACCTTTCAGAAAATTATAGGCCTTAAAAGTGAAGAAGAGTATTCTTAAGACAAGCAATACAAACATAAAGAGGGTTGTAGTACCTGTACTTCTATCATGGATTTTGTTATACACATTTTGTAATAGGGGAAAACCCTGAAGGAGACTTTCTTCAACATCAGAAAATTTATATTGGCGAGAAATCCTACAAATGTAGTAAATGTGGAAAAACATTTGTTCAAAAACTGCAGCTGAAAAAACACCAGAGAGTTTCTGCTAGAATATAATTTGTAGATGCAGTAAATGTGAAGAAATATTGTCTAAAATTAAGACTGTAAACATCAGATGATTTACAGTAGAAAGAACTAAGGAACTAACACTTTGGACACTGCAGTAAATCAGAGTATTAAATATAAAAAATAATGCAAAGTTTAACCTGTTAGAGAATTTCTTTGTATATAAGTTGAAAAGATTTTTGAAGAGATACTACATTTAAAGTATATTTTTTCACTTGAAAAAAGTATAGATTTTTTGAAAAGCATATAATAGTTAATTCAACTCAAATTATTTCATACTATTTCAACACATTCCTGTTTATATGAAAGTGTGTGATGAATCGTTGCTGCGTCAGAGATAAGAGAGATTCTCTTTCATTCAGTGGGCATTATTCATGAATTTTTACAAGAAAGGGTAAGAACATAAATGAAAGATCCATAATGAAAATCTAAGCAGAGAGGCTTTTTTGTAGTTGACAATATTGAGTGATGCATGAGGTAGGTGTTCAGAGTAATATTCTTCTGCATTATAGTGAGAGAAAAACAATCTGTATTTTACTAGTAAATTGTTTTACCAATTATACATTTATGTAATAAAATACAGTACATTTTTAAATTATTTTAAGATTATGTGGGAACAATTTTTTAACTAAAGAAAATTGTTAACGTTTTGAAATGTTGCTTGAATGAAGTGTCATTATGCCACCAACTTAACACCTATCCCACCTTACTCAAGGGTGTAGGTAAAAGATGGTAACAATGGTAACATAGTTGAATGACATTTTTAGTATTCTCTTTTTCCAATGGCTTTAAATAGCAAATATATTGAAGAATATCTTTCCCATTTGTTGCATTTTTACTCTTATTTTCTCAAATTTTTGTGGGTACGTAGTATGCATATTTATCTATGGCATATATGGGTTATTTTCTTATACAGGTATACAACATGTAATATACCAGAGTAAATGAGTTATTCATCACCTCAAGCATTCATCCTTTGTATTACACACAATCCAATTATACACTTTAATTATTTCTAACTGTACAATTATGATTGTAGTATTAGAGTGTAATTATAATTCATACATTTATGCATCCTGAATACTTTTTAAAATGTTTTACATTTATCTTTGAACATGTGGCATCTTTTCCTGCAAACTTATACAAATGTTAGTTCCCGTTACATGAAGTTAAGTATATAAATGTGTTGCTCTAAAGATAAACCTTAGGTGTAAGAAAATTATGGAGCGATCAATTGTGTTTGTGTGAGTTTGTACCTATTTTCCAAAGAAAATAGCAATATTAGAACAAAGAAGATTACGTTAATACCATGGATAATTTACTGGAAATCTAGAAGCCTCAGACATTCTGAAACCACATTTATATTTTCATATTTTTATTTAATTAATTAAAATCTAATGGATTGTTGTTGAGAATCTCCCCATATAAATTCTCTGTTTTTATTTGATGCTCATGCTAGAGCTATAATTTCTTTGATTCTCTTTTTTTTTTTTTCCACCTCATGAAGTATTTATTATGTGAGCTGGTCAGAAATTATAAGAATGATTTTTATAAAATTTAGTAGTGAACATAAAATTTTTAGATGTAATTTCATAATATATGTATTAAGTTATGTTTTAGTTAGAACATTTCATTTTGTTTTAAGAACCCTATATAAGCTGTTTTGTTTAGTTATTGTTCCTTTCAGTTTTTATAATTGACATAAATTAGTTTATTTTACCAATTTGTTCAGGTAAGTACTGGGAAAACTTTGTCAATTATGGGGATGTTTTGATGTATTATTGTAGTGAACAAATAGAAAGTTCTGGGTGTTTAATAGTTACTTCATGATTAGCCATAAATATTCCTGGAGTTAATTTGTAGCTCCAAGTAAGAGATTGAAAATAATCTATGGTGAACAGATTCATTGTGGTGAACAGATTCATTGTGGTGAACAGATTCATTGTGGTGAACAGATTCATTGTGCATGTGGAGAGGACATCTGTTCCCAGGCTGCAGAACCAACTCATTATGAATGTAAAGAGGATTTGTGTTCTTATTTTCTACTTATCTTCAGTTTTGTGATGTCTTTATGTATTTATGCCCAGGTATGTATGCCCCAGAGCCTTTCTTCATTTTTGTATTATGGCTAGTTTCTCACTGTTCTCTTCATGCCACATAATTTCACGTGGATTTTAGGTTCTGATGAGAAGTTTGAAGTTTTTACTATGGTAAATTGTTTTTAACTGGGGTGTTTGAGGTTATTTATAGGTTATCAGTGCAACATTTAGATCACGTAATTGAGATAAGAGTAATTCACTGTCCACAGGTAAGAGGATTAAGTCAGTCGGCATTGTTTTTCTGTGTTTGTAAAAGAGAAATTGTATGAGATTCTATGACAAAGTGTGTAAAATGTAACAAAAGCTAGAACAAGGAAAGCATTAATATAAGTGGGTTGTATATTGTACCACCATATGTAGAAACACATCAGAATTTTGAAATTTCTTAAGAGGAAATATATCTTAGTAATAAAAATTTTAGGCCAGGCGTGGTGGCCTAAAAAGTGCTGTAATCCCGGCACTTTTGGAGGCTGAGACAGGCAGGTCACGAGGTCAAGAGCCAAGATCATCCTGGCAAACATGGTGAAACCCCATCTCTACTGAAAATACAAAAATTAGCCAGGCATGGTGGCACGTGCCTGTAGTCCCAGCCACTCCGGAGGCTGAGGCAGGAGAATTGCTGGAACCCAGGATGCGAAGGTTGCAGTGAGCTGATGTTGTGCCACTTCAGTGCATCCTGCCAACAGAGCAAGACCCCATCTCAACAACAACAAAAAGGAAGAAAATTTTTAGGAGACAATGGTAAGTGAAGAATTTTACATTTAATTTTCTGTGACATAGTAAAACTTATTTTTCCATACAAAATCTTCTATTTATTTATTTTAGATGGAGTCCCACTCTGTCACCAGGCTGGAGTGCACTGGCTCAATCTCAGCTCACTGCAAGCTCTGCCTCCCAGGTTCAAGTGATTCTCCTGCCTCAGCCTCCTGAGTAGCTGGGAGTACAAGTGCCCGCCACCACACTCGGTTAATTTTTGTTTTTTGTTTTTTGTTTTTTGTTTTTGAGACGGAGTCTCGCTTTGTCGCCCAGGCTGGAGTGCAGTGGCATGATCTCCGCTCACTGCAAGCTCCGCCTCCTGGGTTCACGCCATTCTCCTGCCTCAGCCTCCGAGTAACTGGGACTACAGGCACGCACCACCACGCCCGGCTAATTTTTTGTATTTTTAGTAGAGAGGGGGTTTCACCGTGTTAGCCAGGATGGTCTCGATCTCCTGACCTCGTGATCCGCCCACCTCGGCCTCCCAAAGTGCTGGGATTACAGGCGTGAGGCACCGCGCCCGGCAATTTTTGTATTTTTAATAGAGATGGAGTTTCACCATGTTGGCCAGGATGGTCTCAATCTTTTGACCTAATGATCTGCCTGCCTTAGCCTCTCAAAGTGCTGGGATTACAGGCATGAGCCACCGTGCCAGGCCAGAATCTTATATTTTTGAGTGTGAATGTTAAATGGTGGAAAAACAATAGAATTATCTCTGTAGATTCAAACTCTGCAATGATCTTTTTTGTCCATATTCATATTACAATCTTGAGGAATTTCTCTTCCAATTTTTTGTTTTAGTGGATGCATTTCATGAGCTACAGTTTTCATTTTTAGTCACCTTACTTTATCCAAGTCCTTGGTCACTTTCTCTGCAAAATGTTTGAAGATTATGGCAGCTATTGAATTCAAATATTTTCTCAGTGATTTTTTTTTTTTTAATTATTTTTTTTTTGGAAATGGAGTCTTGCTCTGACACCCAGCTGGAGTGCAGTGGTATGATCTCAGCTCATTGCAACCTCCACCTCCCGGGTTCAAGTGATTCATTCTCCTGCCTCAGCCTCCCGAGTAGCTGGGATGCAGGTGCCCAATACCACGCCCAGCTAATTTTTGTATTTTTAGTAGAGATAGGGTTTCACCAAGTTGGCCAGTCTAGTCTCAAACTCCTGACCTCGTGATCAACCCACGTCAGCCTCCCAAAGTGCTGGGATTAGTGGCGTGAGCCACCGTGCTAAGCCTCTTAGTGATTTTTGATGAAAATTCATTTACTGTGTTCACAGAGTGGCCAATTATGGGACCTTTAGCATCACTCGCCCTTTTATATAGCATGTCTTATATATGATTTCCATCAGCACTAGAAACTCCAGGTACTTCAAGCGTAAAAGTAAAAGCCCTAGAGTGCATTGTCTTGTATTATATATTGTTCTGGGTCTAAGACATGCTAGTAAATATTAGAGTTCCTATGATTATTTTCTTTTTTATTTTGTTTTTGAGACAGAGTCTCGCTCTGTCGCCAGGCTGGAGTGCAGTGGTACAATGTCAGGTCACTGCAACCTCCGCCTCTTGGGTTCAGATGATTCTCCTGCATCAGCCTCCTTAGTAGCTGAGATTACAGGTGTGCACCACCACGCCTGGCTAATTTTTGTGTTGTTAGTAGAGATGGGTTTCACCATGTTGGCCAGGCTGGTCTCGAACTCCTGACCTTGTGATCCTCCCACCTCGGCCTCCCAAAGTCCTGGAATTATAAGTGTGAGCAACCATAATCTATGGTTATTGTATTACAAAAACAGCACAAAAACTATACATTTTTGATAATATTCAAGTTGTTTGACAAAGAGACAGCATTGGCAACATTGTAATTTTTAAAATACATTTTTTAATTGACAGATAAAATATCCTGTAGAACATGGTGTTTTGCAGTATATATAGATTGTCAAAAGCTTAATTCTAGCTACTTAACAAATACTTCACTGCACATAGTCATTACTTTCGTGATAAGAGCTCATAACATTGGCTGTCTTAGCATTCTCCAAAAATGTATTATTAACTGTAGTCACCATGCTGTACAATAGATTTCTTGAATTTATACCTCTGAGGCAACTATGTCTTATTTTACAGACATGTCTCCAGATGCCCCTTTCTTGTAAATTCCCAAGAATCTGGTAACCAGCATTCTACTGTCTTGCTTATTTCACTTAGCATAGTGTACTCCACATTTATCCACATTGTTTCAAATGAAAAGATTTCCTCCCTTTTAATGTTGAATTGTAGTTCCTTGTGTATACCACATTTTTGGAAAAATACATTCATTTATTGGTTGAAAAACTCATGTAATGAGAAGATATTTCTGTATTAAAGAATGTATTGTAATTCAGTTTATACATGTTTTATTAATAGTTGATTTCTACTAAATGCTAACCATTATACTGTATATGTTTTAATAAATTTTATTTTTGGTCTGGCGCAGTGGCTCACACCTGTAATCCCAGGACTTTGGGAGCCCAAGGCAGGTGGATCATGAGGTCAGGAGTTCAAGACCAGCCTGGCCAACATGGTAAAACCCTGTCTCTACTAAAAATACAAAAATTAGCCAGGTGTGATGTTGGGAGCCTGTAATCCCAGCTACTCAAGAAGCTGAGGCAGTAGAATTGCTTGAACCTGGGAGGTGTAGATTGCAGTGAGCTGAGATCACACCATTGCACTCCAGCCTGAGTGACAAAAGCAAAACTCCATCTCAAAAAATAATAATAATAATTTTCACAGATGATTAATAACATAGGTATTATTATTATCCTCATTTTACAGAAAAAGAAACAGAGCCATAGAGAAAAATGACTTGCTCACAACACAGGCAACTTTGACTCTAGAGATAATACTTATTACAGTAAAATCCCTCTTCAAACAGAAACATGATTATCTTCAACACATTCTTAATAAAAATTTAACAAAAATTGTTAAATGTTTCTTGTCATATTTGTATGTGCAAAACGTATAAAATATACAGAAAAGAGAAATGCTTCCTGTATTTAAACCACATAAACTCTAGAAATGGCCATTTGATACTGACGTACTTGGAAACAACTTTCCTTTCAACTGTCCTTCCCCACCCCTTTAGCAATTCAGAATACTTATAGCATAATTTTTACCTGTATCTGTAGTCAGTAAATGCCGTAATGTAATTAAATATTATTTACTTCAAGCTGGGCATGGTGGCTCACGCCTGTAATCCCAACACTTTGGGAGGCTGAGGTGGGCGCATCACAAGGTCAGGAGACCGAGACCATCCTGGCTAACACGGTGAAACCCTGTCTCTACTAAAAATGCAAAAAATTAGCTGGGCATGAGGGTGGGTGCCTGTAGTCCCAGCTACTCGGGAGGCTGAGGCAGGAAAATGGTGTGAATGAACCCGGGAGGCAGAACTTACAGTGAGCCGAGATCACGCCACTGGACTCCAGCCTGGGTGACAGAGTGAGACTCCATCTCAAAAAATAAAAATGTAAATAAATAAATAAATATTATTTACTACAAATGCACATAGTACAACTATGATTTTATTACTTTTATAAATACAAATTTACTTCTTGAATTAAATATTGCACTCTATTAATGTAGTTTCCTTTGTGCCTATTTCTCAGTTTTGCCTAAATACTACCAATTATCTTACACTGGCTCCCCAAATAGGTTTTTATTTGTTTATAAAGCTTTAAATTATCTCTAGGAACCTTAGCCCAGCAGTCAAAACTCACAGCTCTGACCAAACCCCTAGAACTAAGAAAGAACCAAAAAGTTACTATTAATACAGACTTCAAATACGCCTTTTTTTGTTTGTTTGTTTGTTTTTTGACGGAGTCTTATTCTGTTGCCCAGGCTGGAGTGCAGTGGTGCAATCTTGGCTCACTGCAACCTCCACCTCCCAGGTTCATGCAGTTTGCCTGCCTCAGCCTCCCTAGTAGCTGGGACTGACAGGTGTGCTCCACCACGCCTGGCTAATTTTTGTATTTTTAGTACAGACGGGGTTTCACCATGTTAGCCAGACTGGTCTCAAACTCCTGACCTCAAGTGATTCACCCAGGTCAGCCTCCCAAAGTGCTGGGATTACAGGCATGAGGCACCATGCCCTCAAACATGCCTTCTTAGTACTCATGTTTATGCAGCCATCTGGAAAGAAAGGAGACTTTTGACAGCAGAGAATACCCCTATTAAATATGGCTCACAGATTTTTACCCTAGTCTAGCCCATCCACCTACCATAGAAAGTAGCTGTAGTTCATTGCTGGCGCCACCAGAAGGGTCAAGATGAAATTGCTCAGAGAAACAGGAGGGCTGACCAAGCAGCTAGGGCCACCACCATCTCTGGGAACTTTTTGTGGCCCTTATTCCACCTTTGCCTAACAACCTACCCACCCTGCAATATACTCAAGACAGAAATGGCGATCAAATGCAAATACACCCTAGAACTTGAAAAATTGTAATAATTGGGCGAGGTTCTTTATCCTCCCAGGCCCTCCAACAGAAAGTAATAAGGGCACTTTATAATTCTCGTCACTTTGGGAGAGACCATCTCCATCAAACGTAAAAAAAAATAAAAATAAAAAAAATAAAAAAACTTTTTTGGAAAGTTAGTAAAGCCTGTCCATTCTGTGTCTGCAATAATCCTCAAGGCCCTAAGCTGCTTCCCTTAATTCAGCCAGTTCAGCAATAAGAAACCTACCCAGCAGAAAGACTGGCAGATAGACTACTCAATTCCCAGCCTGTTGAGGCTATAAATACCTTCTGATTTTTGCGGATACATTTACTGGCTGGGTTGAAGCCTTTCATACTAGAACAGAAAAGACTCAAGGCCGGGCGCGGTGGCTCAAGCCTGTAATCCCAGCACTTTGGGAGGCCGAGACGGGCAGATCACGAGGTCACAAGATCAAGACCATCCTAGCTAACATGGTGAAACCCCGTCTCTACTAAAAAAAAAAAAATACAAAAAACTAGCCGGGCGAGGTGGCGGGCGCCTGTAGTCCCAGCTACTCGGGAGGCTGAGGCAGGAGAATGGCGTGAACCCGGGAGGCGGAGCTTGCAGTGAGCTGAGATCTGGCCACTGCACTCCAGCTCGGGCGACAGAGCAAGACTCCGTCTCAAAAAAAAAAAAAAAAGAAAAGACTCAAGTAGTTGCCAAGGCTCTCCTCAAAGAAATTATCACCTGGTTTGGGCTTTCACAGTCTTCACAAAGTAATAATGGTCCATGTTTACTTTATAACTATACTCAATTAGTGGCAAAAAACCCTAGGGATAAAATACATTCTACACTTCTCCTTAAGGCCACAATCTTCCTGGAAGGTAGAATTAATGAAGCCATTAAAAGGACCCTGAGCAAATGATGCCAGGAAACCTCTTTACCATGTTTAGAACTGCCCATGGCACTTCTCCAGATCTGAACAGCCCCGAAATTACATCTATGCCTTAGTTCCTTTGGAATCCTATGTGAGAGACCCTTTCTACATGCAAACCTAATGTACCCAGTGGTTACCAAATTAAAATCCATGACTTAATTTCACACGGCCATCCAGGAGTTGGGATAAATGATGCTGACTGAGTGTGACTCCTGTAACAACCAACAACCCTTATGATAGGCAGGGTCACACGTCCTCATTAAAATCTGGAGAGATGGGTCTCTGGGATCTCAACTAACCCGGTTACAAAATAAGCCTTTTACTATCATACTTTATACCCTAATAGTTATCAAAGTTCCTGGCATCCCTGGTTGAATACATCACTTCTGAATAAAACCCTGGAAAGATTTTTTTTTTTTTTTTTTTTTTTTTTTTTTTTTTTTTTTTTAGATGGAATCTTACTCTGTTGCCTAGGCTGGAGTGCAGTGGCACAATCAGCTCACTGCAACCTCCACCTCCCGTGTTCAAGTGATTCTCCTGCCTCAGCCTCTTGAGTAGCTGGGATTACAGGCACACACCACCAGGCCCGGCTACTTTTTGTATTTTTAGTAGAGATGGGGTTTCACCATGTTGGTCAGGCTGGTCTCAAACTCCTGACCTCCTGATCTGCCCGCCTCAGGCTCCCAAAGTGTTGGGATTACACATGTGAGCCACCACACCTGGCCAACAAGACTTTAAGGAACCAACACTCAGCTACTCCTGTGAGCCACTAGAGGATTTAAAATTTCTCTTTAAAAGAGAGGATAAGTAATGCTCCCACTCCTTTACCTCACAGTAGGGTAGTCCCAATATTGGCAATCTTATTTTCAAAGATACTGTTTATTCTTACTTTAACCCTAACTTGTGCACTGCCCAAAGTTTCAGTAAGAGCTATCTTTAGTATGATTTTTTTTAGCCTAATGATTTAGTTATTTTACTTTTGACTGCCTTAGTTCATCAGCAATTGTTAGTAATATTTTGGCCTTTATATTGCAAGTTGTAATACTCTATGCAGACTTACTAATAGGCCTTTATTACTGTAAACCATCACGCTCTCCAGGGAAGTGTTTGCTATGCCCCACCTAGATTTAAACTTCAAAGTCATAATCTGAGTATTGATCTCTCTTTCTAATACTCATTGTGTTCACAGTATCTCTTAATCAGCAAGCTTCTCACTTTGGCCCTAATCTACTTTCCTTGGAACCATGCAACCTAATTCTCTATAGTCATCAATCTTACTTCTGGCTAAAATCACCTTCATGTGCACTAACTGTCAACAGTCTTTTTTTTAGCACTCTATAGGCAGCTCCACAACTACTAAAGTCTGCCAGTTCTTCCTATGTCTCAACATGTTAGCTACGCATGAATTCCTCTTCATTCATGGTAGGAATGTCCTACTTGGTCATAATACAAGAATGGCCAACTCCTTAGTCCCAACATGGCTTCAACTACGATCGAGATCTCACTATACAAAAGCTTCCCCCTACTAATGTACTGTTTCTAACACAAACTAAAGTGGCTTTAAAGATTTTATTCCACAGCCTTAAGCCCCTTGTTCTCCCCTGTTACCCTTATTGAACTGACACCTCTATACATCTATGATACCATAAATTCCAGAACCCTTGTGGGTGAACTTGACTGAGCACAATGTAACACAAACAGCACCATTATTGATACCTCTCAAACTTTTTTTTTTTAACCAAATGAGATTCTCTGGGCCCTTCAAATATTTTAACTCCTGGACCATTCATCCAAAATGATGCCACTGAATTCTGCTTCAGTCACCCTTCTTGCAGTCAATCTAACTCATGGTATTGACCAAGCTGGTATAGATTATGCAATAGGTTTCAACTCTGTAATTCCTTCCAGAAAACTCTTCTCCTTGATACTCCTTGAGCAGTTCATCTAATTTCTTTCTGCAATGAGCTTGGTACCACAAGTGCTACCACAGAAATAGCTGGCATTATTATTGCCTCCTCAACTTACCAACACCTGTCTCTGGAACTGACTCACAAAATAGAAACCGCGCTCCGCTTCTCCTTGATACTATTAGACACATGCTCTTGTGAGAAAATAGGACCCATTGTCCTATTCAAACTAATCACCCATGTCTAGCTCCCTGATAGCAGCAACTTTATCGGCAAAATATCATATATTGGGTAGCCAACAAAGCACACTGGTCAATGTTTGGATCTGACCTTACCTCCTACATTCATTCTTGGTTTTGTGTTTGTTTTTGTTTTTTTGAGATGGCGTCTCACTCTGTTGCCCAGCCTGGAGTGCAGTGGCGCGGTCTCGGCTCCCTGCAAGCTCCACCTCCCAGGTTGATGCCATTCAACTGCCTCAGCCTACTGAGTAGCTGGGATTACAGGTGCTCAGCTAATTTTTTGTATTTTTAGTAGAAACAGCGTTTCACTGTGTTAGCCAGGATGGTCTCAATCTCCTGACCTCGTGATCCGCCTGCCTCGGCCTCCCAAAGTGCTGGGATTACAGGCGTGAGCCACTGCACCTCACCTCATTCTTGTTTCTCAACTGCAGAACTTTAATTCCTCTGGGAAATGCAAGTTTATCTCTGCCTCCCGGCAAACTGAACCAGAACATACATTCTGGCTTACCTCACCCCTTAAGTTTCCATTGTCCCAGGTGATGCTCCTCTGCTATTACCCTTATTTACCACACCATTTAACACTTATTTACTCAACACCAGATTGACTGAGCAGTTCATCTAATTTCTTTCTGCAATGAGCTTGGCACCACAAGTGCCACCACAGAAATAACTGGCATTATTATTGCCTCCTCAACTTACCACCACCTGTCTCTGGAACTGACTCACAAAATAGAAACCACTGCTCCAACTGTGAGTCACAGCAACAAGTTCTCTCATGGTTGTAGTTCTCCAAAGTTGTAGAGGTCTTGACATACCAGCTGTAGCTCACAAAGGAATTTGCCTTATTCTAGGAGAAAAATGCTGTTTCTGGGTTAACAGAATAGGGAAAGGCCAGAATTAAGTTAGAGATTTTATAAACTAAGCCATCCTAAACATGCCACTGAGAGCTAGTTCTCCTAGGATGCCAACTGGTTCCAATTCTCATGACATCTCATTTTCTTGGGATCTCTGGCCTTGTTCTTATCTGTTTGTTTGTTTGTTTGTTTGTTTTTCCCCCATCCTTTTTGGGCCTTGTTCACTAAATCTAGTAACCAGGTTTGTTTTCTCTCACCTCAGACTACAAGCAGTCCTGCAACAGGAACACTGATCTATCTTCTTCCCTTCTGGACAACCATGTTCCTCCACATTTCCTCTGGACACTGCAAGTTGAACCTTCTGGGGAAACATAGAAGGTATCTTTCCCTGAAAGGGAGCAAGAGAATGAGACACTGATGAGTTCTTTGTCTCATATCAGCAGGAAGTAGTTACAGAAGACCCACAGTGCCCCTAGACTTGAAGATTTTTAGTCGCAATCTATTGAGAAGCGAATGTTAGAGTAGGCCGATAGTTAGAAATGACCAGAAAAAACAGCCCCTTAAGACCGATGAGGAAATTTTTTTTTTAAGTGCAAGATAATAAAAACTGCAACATGGAACTCTCAGGGCAGTTTTCAATTGGGCCAGCCCACTCCTTTTTTTTTTTTTTTTTTTTTTTTTTGAGACGGAGTCTCGCTCTGCCGCCCAGGCTGGAATGCAGTGGCCGGATCTCAGCTCACTGCAAGCTCCGCCTCCTGGGTTCACGCCATTCTCCTGCCTCAGCCTCCCGAGTAGCTGGGACTACAGGCGCCCGCCACCTCGCCCGGCTAGTTTTCTGTATTTTTTAGTAGAGACGGGGTTTCACCGTGTCGGCCAGGATGGTCTCGATCTCCTGACCTCATGATCCGCCCGTCTCGGCCTCCCAAAGTGCTGGGATTACAGGCTTGAGCCACCGCGCCCGGCCAAGCCCACTCCTCTTGGAGTGTACTTTATTTTCCTTTAATAAACTCTGCTTGTTTCACTAAATTACCTCTTGGCTAAATTATTTCTCTCAAGAAGACAAAAATTAAGGACCTTGCACTTCTTGGTAACACGTTCCTCCTCCCCCAGCTCTTGACAAACACCATTCTACTTTCTGTTTTTATGAGTGGACTACTAAAAATATCTCACATAAATGAAATTATATACTCCCTGTTACTTTGTTTTTTTTGCGTATTTCTCTTTACTTAATGTTGTAAAGATTTACTCCTTTTTGGAAGATATGCAGTCTCCCTGTGTTGTCCAGGTTGATCTTGAACTGTTTGCCTCAAGAGATTCTCTCTCTCTCTTTTATTTTACCTCCCCAATTATGTGGATTACAGGCATGAGTCATCACACCTAGCCCTCAAGGTTTATCTTTATAATAGTGTGTGACTTAATTTCATTTTATAAAATAGAATTATTTCCCATTGCATGTATATTCCATTTTACAAATCCATTTATATGTCAAGGGTTATATAAGTAGCTTCCAACTTTTGGTTTTAGAATAATACTGTTTATGAACATGGGTGTGCAAATGTCATTTCTAGTTCCTGCTATGCATACATAAATAGGTAAGTAATGTTTGTACGTTGTGCAAAGGAAAGGTCTAAGTTAATTTTTGAAAGTTTCAATATTGAGTTTTTTAATATCTTTTGTTGGAGAGTCAGCCCTTTCCCCATTGTTTGGTCATGATAACAGCCATGCAACTCCAAGATGAAGCTGCTGCTGCTTCCATTTCTGTAGCATCCGGTCATGAATGTATTTAGATCTCCCCCTGGCAACCCTGGTTAGAGTGTGGAGATGGTGGAAACCATTGGATCTTCTGACTTCCTTGCCTAGGAAGCAGCCAGCCCTGCCTGCCCTACCACCCATGACATCATGCACGTAGTGGTCCTGTCACCCCTCCTCTCAGCCAGCCACTGCCTGTGGCTCCCTCAAAACACCTCCTTCTTATTCTCATGGTTGGGCACATGGATCCTTAGAGGCACAGGAACAGCACAGATCCTTATATCCTGCACAGGTGAAATAAGAAGGTGTGGAGGCTGGAAGCAAAGCTATCTGCCTCCTGGAGAACAGGACCTTCAGGGACCAGGGAGCTGCAGGCACAGATTACAAAGTGACAGATGCAAGGGCCCTGATGAGAGTGGTGGTGGCCTGAGGGCTCCTTTTTTGGCATGCACCAGTGTGCCAGAGGCTGGGGCCTACACTGGGGCCTGCAGTTGCTCTCCAAAACTCCAGAACCAGTGCTCCTGCTGTCCCACCCCATGTGCCACCAATGCTCCATGTGGCCTTGTGGTCTATTAAGCCAGAGGATTGTGTCACTGTCTTCCTGAGAGTGGAGGTGCTTGCTCTGGGGCAACTGTTTCAAACAGTTATGATTTAAAATATCTGCTCTTCACATTTACACATATCCATTTGAAAATCTATGGGGATTTTTTTTCAGTAGTATATCTAGGTTGTATACAGGATTGTTTGGGTGAATGCTTTTCTCATTCTTATTTGGTAATTTTGTATGTTTTTTTTTTTTTTTTATGGTAGGTTTCTTGGTGTCAGTGTATGGTGTGTTTGGTTTTACCTGGGAGTGGTGATTTTGGATGTCAGTGATTCTGGATGTCAATTTGGAACTCTCTAGAAACACTGTAAGTCAATGTGGGGCTTAGTAGGAATATGCCATATTCATCACCAATCAAATTATGCATGTATTTGTCTTCCTCTAAAATCATAACCCCAACTTTCTGCATGGCTTATCTTGTCTATTTGTGTTCTTGGCTTGTGCTGAAGGTTGTTTTACCCTGTTGAGTCAAGTAGTCATGAAAAGAATATTAATTTCACTCTGTGCTTTTGGATGAATCTAAGTGATTTTGTGGGAGCAAAACACTTTTGTAATTTGAAGATAATTTAGGAACACTTTATTATGCTGAATCTCTTTTAAGTACTTTTCACAAATTTTTAATTGTCAGGAAAACACATGATATTGGCCATCTTATATTTTTAATGTGTACAGTTTAGCAGTGCTAAGTATATTTACATTGCTCTGCAACAAAACTCCAGAACTTTCTTTTTTTTTTTTTTTTGAGTTTGAGGCAGAGTCTCACTCTCACCCGGGCTAGAGTGCAGTGGCTCAATCTTGGCTCACTGCAAACTCCGCCTCCTGGGTTCAAGTGATTCACCTGCCTAAGCCTCTCGAGTAGCTGGGATTACAGGCACCCACCACCATGCCTGGCTAATTTTTGTATTTTTAGTAGAGATGGGGTTTCACTATGTTGGCCAGGCTGGTCTCAACTTCCTGACCTCATGATCCACCTGCCACAGCCTCCCAATGTGCTGGGATTACAGGTGTGAGCCACTGTGCCCAGCCAAGAATTTTCACATCTTACAAAGCTGAAACTCAATACCCCTGAAGCACTAACTGCCCCTTTTACTCTCTCTCCACCTTATGAAATTACATCATTCTAATTTCTGTTTCTGTAAGTTTGACTACTTGAGATAGCTCATATAAATGGAATTATATGATCTTTGTCACTTTGTTTCTGGCATGTTTCACCGAATGTCCTAAAGTTTTATACTTTTTGTAGCACCTGCATAATTTGCTTTCAGAAGGTAGAGCCATATTCCATTGCATGCATATGCCACATCTTTATCGATTTATCTATCAAGAAACTTTTAAGTAGTTTTCATCTTTTGCGGGGGGGAATGTTATTATACACATGTGTGTGCAAATGTCCATTCCAGCTCCTGCTTTGCATACATAGATAGATACCCAGAAATGGAATTGCTGGATTGTAGGATAATTTCATTTTTCTGAGATAGCATCTTAACATTGTCACCCTGGCTAGAGTGCTGTGGTGTAATAATGGTCACTGCAGCCTTAACATCCTGGGCTGAAACAATCCTCACACCTCAGCCATCCCAGTAGCTGAAACTACAGAAACATGCCACCACACCTGGTTAATTTTTGTAGAGATGGGGTCTCACTATGTTGCTCAGGCTGGCCTCAAACTCCTGAGCTCAAGTAATTATCCCACCTCAACCTCCCAAAGTGTTGGAATTACAGGCAGGAGCCGTCACACCAAGATGCATTTTATTTTTAATATTTTGAGAAATCTCCATCCAAATTTTCTTGGGGGCTGCATTATTCTCTCCCACCACAGTGCATGGGGGTTCTAAATGCTCTGCATCCTTGACAACATTGATTCCTTTTGTGCGTTGAATAGTGGCCATGCTAATGGGTGAGAGGTAAGAGCTCACTGGGATTGTGCTTTGCATTTCTCTCAAGTAATTTTGAGGCCAAGCACAGTGGCTCACACCTGTAATCCCAGCACTTTGGGAGGCTGAGGTGGATGGATCACAAGGTCAGGAGATCAAGATCTTCCTGGTTAACACGGTGAAACCCCGTCTCTACTAAAAATACAAAAAATTAGTCAGGCGTGGTGGCAGGTGCCTGTAGTCCCAGTTACTCTGGAGGCTGAGGCAGGAGAGTGGTGTGAACCCAGGAGGTGGAGCTTGCATTGAGCTGAGACTGCACCACTGCACTCCAGCCTGGGTGACAGAGCAAGACTCTATCTCAAAAATAATAATAATAATTTTTATTATCTTTTCAAATGCCTCTCGGCCATTTGCAAAGCTTTCTTTAGAAAATGTCTTTGAAGATCTTGGTCCATTTATTGAAACTGAACTTATTCGCTTTTGGCTGTTGTGTTTCAGAAAACAAATCTTTGTTCCTTTATTTTCTTCTTCTTCTTCTTCTTCTTCTTCTTTTTTTTTTTTTTTTTTTTTTTGAGGCAGTCTTGCTCTGTCGCCCAGGCTGGAATCCAGTGGCATGATCTTGGCTCATTGCAACCTCTGCATAAGGAAGAAATTGCTAGTGATCTGTTTGACAGGAGTTAACATCCATTCCATTATCTTTTTAGATGTATCATTGTCAAGTCGGAATGGCAATAAAAATGCCTTTCAACAGTTGAACATAACGTCCACCTTTGGCTCAGTCACACAGACAAAGACCCAGAATCTGTGTTTCTCAGCTGTGGTGCCTGTGCAAATGCTGGAACTCAAAGAATATTCAGTGGTAGACACACAGGCACTGCCTAATAAAATTATGTATGATTAAGTTTAATATAAATGGAATTTATATTGTCATGTAAAATGTTACTTAATTTTATAAGAAAACTGAGTTGATTTTCTAAAGGTATTAAATGCAATTTTAATAGGAAACCATGAAATATGTGTGCACTTGGTGTATAAATGACTGAATTTTCGGCAATTCAGTAAAGGTCATGTCAGGCCTCTGAGCCCAAGCCTGTACGTATACATCCAGATGGCCTGAAGCAAGTGAAGAATCACAAAAGAATTGAAAATGGCCAGTTCCTGCCATAACTGATGACATTCCACTATTGTGATTTGTTCCTGCCCCTCCTTAACTGAGCGATTAACCTTGTGAAATTCCTTCTCCTGCCTCAGAACTTCCCCCACTGAGCACCTTGTGACCCCCACCCCTGCCCATAGGAGAAAAACCCCCTTTGACTGTCATTTTCCACTACCCACCGAAATCCTATAAAATAGCCCCACCCCTATCTCCCTGTGCTGACTCTCTTTTCAGACCCAGCCCTCCTGCAGCCAGGTGAAATAAACAGCCTTGTTGCTCACACAAAGCCTATTTGGTGGTGTCTTTACATGGACGTGCGTGAAGGTCACATATGACTGTGAGTCATTGTTGACGAAACGCTCCTACAGATAGCATATTGCACATGCGTTTTGATTTCTTCTTTTACCTGAGGTCAATTTTTCTTTTTCTTTTCTTTTTTTTTTTTTGAGATACAGTTTTGCTCTTCTTGTCCAGGCTGAAGTGCAATGGCACAATCTCTGCTCACTGCAACCTCTACCTCCCGGTTCAAGAAATTCTCCTGCCTCAGCCTCCCGAGTAGCTAGGATTACAGGCATGTGCCACCACACCTGGCTAATCTTTTGTATTTTTTTTTTTTTTTTTTTTTTTTGAGACGGAGTCTCGCTCTGTCGCCCAGGCTGGAGTGCAGTGGCCGCATCTCAGCTCACTGCAAGCTCCGCCTCCCGGGTCTATGCCATTCTCCTGCCTCAGCCTCCCGAGTAGCTGGGACTACAGGCGCCCGCCACCTCACCCGGCTAGTTTTTTGTATTTTTTAGTAGAGACGGGGTTTCACCGTATTTAGCCAGGCTGGTCTCGATCTCCTGACCTTGTGATCCGCCCGTCTCGGCCTCCCAAAGTGCTGGGATTACAGGCTTGAGCCACCGCGCCCGGCCATCTTTTGTATTTTTAGTAAGGGATGAGACTACCCCTCATATCTTGTTATGCCCAATTTCTGCCTCCAAAGAAAGAAGAAGTTAAAACTAAAAGGCAGAAATGAAATCCACGGGCAGATAACCTGGCGCTGCACCCTGGGCCTAGTAGTTAAAGATCGACCCCTGACCTATAATCAGTTATGTTATCTATAGATTACAGACATTGTATAGAAATGCACTGTGAAAATCCCTATCTTGTTTTGTTCCGATCTAATTACCGGTGCATGCAGCCCCCAGTCACGTACCCCCTGCTTGCTCAATGGATCACAACCCTCTCACATGCACCCCCTTAGAGTTGTGAGCTCTTAAAAGGGACAGGAATTGCCCACTCGGGGGGCTCGGCTCTTGAGACAGGAGTCTTGCCGATGCCTCCGGCCGAATAAACCCCTTCCTTCTTTTTTTTTTTTTTTTTTTTTGAGACGGAGTCTCGCTCTGTCGCGTAGGCTGGAGTGCAGTGGCAGGATCTCAGCTCACTGGAACCTCCTGCCTCCTGGGTTTATGCCATTCTCCTGTCTCAGCCTCCTGAGTAGCTGGGACTACAGGCGCCCGCCACCTCGCCCAGTGATATTTTTTTTGTACTTTTTAGTAGAGACGGGGTTTCACCGTGTTTGCCAGGATGGTCTCGATCTCCTGACCTCGTGATCCACCTGTCTCGGCCTCCCAAAGTGCTGGGATTACAGGCTTGAGCCACCGCACCCGGCCCCCTTCCTTCTTTAACTCGGTGTCTGAGGAGTTTTGTCTGCTGCTCATCCTGCTACATTAGTAGAGATGAGGTTTCTCTATATTGGTCAGGCTGGTCTCAAACTCCTGACCTTAGGTGATTAGCCCACCTCGGCCTCCCAAAGTACTGGGATTACATGTGTGAGCCACCGTGCCCAGCCCAATTTTTCTTAATTTTATTCAAGTATTATACATTTTAGACAAAGAGATCTTGTACTTATCATGTGCTCTACATGGTAGAAATACACATTTTCAGGCAAAACCCAGATATATTGTATCAAAATCTAAACTTCAAGTATTTCCAGGTGATTCACATGCACATTAATAATTGTTAAGTGGCAGTAATTCTATATTTGAAAGGGAAAAGTATATAAGATGTATTGATTTGTCAGAAAGGTACAGTAAAGACTATGTTTCAATGCATATACATCTTATCTTACAGAAAATAAAAACAGTAATAAAGTGGGGACGGGGAAGGAATTGAAGTAGAAATTAAACAGAAATGAGACTTAATTAGTAGATGTTGAGGCTGAGCATCAGTCTATTATACTATTTTGTTTATTGCGTGTAAAAATTTAAAATATTCTCTGATAAAACACATATTTAAAAAAAACCCATCGGCCGGGCGCGGTGGCTCAAGCCTGTAATCCCAGCACTTTGGGAGGCCGAGACGGGCGGATCACGAGGTCAAGAGATCGAGACTATCCCGGCTAACACGGTGAAACCCCGTCTCTACTAAAAAATACAAAAAAACTAGCCCAGCGAGGTGGCGGGTGCCTGTAGTCCCAGCTACTCAGGAGGCTGAGGCAGGAGAATGGCGTGAACCCGGGAGGCGGAGCTTGCAGTGAGCTGAGATCCGGCCACTGCACTCCAGCCTGGGTGACAGAGCGAGACTCCGTCTCAAAAACAAAAAACAAAAAACAAAACAAAAAAACCCCATCTATAACACTAGCTCTTAAGCTTGTACTTACATCTGGGGAGGAGGAAAAGAGGAAATAGTTTGTGGGCAAAAACAAGCATAGTTCTATAGTTTCACAAATGTATTGGCTTTGTTATAATTTATTGAGCATTACATTAATACTTCATTGCAGAAGTATTTCTGTATGCATGTTATATATCAATAAAAATTTAAATATTACATATTTAAACCTAAATTAATATTTCAGAATAATAGCAATGTTTGTTTTTTGAAACAGAGTCTCACTCTGTCACCAGGCTGGAGTGCAGTGGCATGATCTCGGCTCACTGCAACCTCTACCTCCTGGGTTCAAGCAGTTCTCTTGCCTCAATCTTCCGAGTACCTGGGACTACAGGCGCACGCCAGCACACCTGGCTAATTTTTTTTTTTTTTTTTTTGAGACAGAGTCTCACTCTGTCACCCAGGCTGGAGTGCAGCGGCGCTATCTCAGCTGACTGCAAGCTCCGCCTCCCGGGTTCACACCACTCTCCAGCCTCAGCCTCCCAAGTAGTTGGGACTACAGGCGCCCACCACCATGCCCAGCTAATTTTCTGTATTTTTATTTATTTATTTATTTTTTTTTTGAGGCGGAGTCTCGCTCTGTCGCCCAGGCTGGAGTGCAGTGGCGCGATCTCGGCTCACTGCAAGCTCCGCCTCCCGGGTTCCCGCCATTCTCCTGCCTCAGCCTCCCGAGTAGCTGGGACTACAGGCGCCGCCACCGCGCCCGGCTAATTTTTTTGTATTTTTAGTGGAGACGGGGTTTCATTGTGTTAGCCAGGATGGTCTCGATCTCCTGACCTCGTGATCCGCCCGTCTCGGCCTCCCAAAGTGCTGGGATTACAGGCTTGAGCCACCGCGCCCGGCATTTTCTGTATTTTTAGTAGAGACGGGGTTTCACCATGTAAGCCAGGATGGTCTCCATATCCGATCTCATGATCCACTTGCCTTGGCCTCCCAAAGTGCTGGGATTACAGGCGTGATAGTCTTCCATTTTTTACCTCAGTTGAGTAAGCAGCATGGTTTTAGTTTTGGGGAATGCAATTTCTTACAGCAAAGTCCTTCCTCCATAATAATATTCACTACGGTCAGGCCATCTAGCACCGTGGGCTGCACATAGTGTGCACTCAGTGTTTGTAGAACTGGTTTGAATTAGGAACAAAACAAGTAGCAGAGGTCAGTTTTGCAAAGGACAGAATGTAGACAATACAGGTAGGACTGAAAAGCCACAACTCAACAGCAAACAATTTTTACATTATTTTGAGAAATATTTTCAACTAGTTCTATGAAAGGTGTTGGTTTACAGCAGACATTTGTGAGTGTGGTTGCATATTGTAATCACCTGGAGAGCTTTAAATCACACTGTTGCCTGGATCTCACTCTAGAGATTCTGGCTTAATTATTCCCTTGCAACTTGGGTTTGGGAACTTTAAATACCACTATCCACACGCACAGCAGGCTAACATGCATCCAAGGGAAAGAAGCATTGCTTCAGGGTCAGAAATGTATTGGTTGTGTGTGATTTCTATGTGTGCTCCAGACATTTGCCCTATAGCTGCTCATAAAAGTGGGATCTTAGAAAACATCTTGGCCCTTCAAAGCATACTCTGCTGGTTGACTAAATTGCAGAGGGAAAAAATATCAGCAGCCCTATTGCTATGTCACTTGCCTTCGGAGCAAAAGTTGTTTCAGGAACAGTAATCTGACTTAGTCTATATTAAAAATCATAAATAGTCAACAAATTAAAAAAATACAAAGAGTTTGCAGATATGATGAGTGCATTATAGGTGTTTTCAAATTTCTCCTATGATAAATTAAAAATATAATGTTTGGCATTAATTTCCTAAACCCAATGCTCAGCAATTTTCTCAAATTGTTTCCAGCTTTTCCAAGACACTTCAGAACCATTCCCTGGAATGAATTATTTCCAATGGTGAAGAGTAAGGGGTGGATGGCATGAGATTCTCAAAAAGAAAACAAAAACAAAAACAAAAACAAAAAAAAAACAAAAAAAACTTGCTTCTACTTCAGAAGTGTCACTCTTCAGCCCCTTGAAGGACCAGGAAACCTGGCTGAGTAGTGTGGTCTATGGAGGTGCATGGGCTTCAGAGTCAGGCTAACATTGATCCTGAGTCCCAGCCAGCTGCTTAGTAGCTGTGGGATAGTTATATACGACACATCTGCAAGAAAAGTAATGATAAAATTGATTGCAAAAACAGCAATTTGAAAAATTTCTTATTCATGTCCTTGGAAATGGCTTTTATAGTCATTCCTATCCAGAGACAGATTCTGTTTCCCAAACCTTGAATCTCTCTTGACTTATTTGCACTGGCACAGTGTGCCAGTTTGGGCCCCAGGTTTAAAGGCCCTAAATGCTTCTGTTATCTTTTTCAGAATTCTTCCATCTTTATGACAACAATCCCATTTTAGCTTTCTGGAGGATAAAATAGCATGCTGGGAAAAGCCAAAGTGCCTCAGTTTACAGACAGTTCACTCCCAGAAGCAGAGCCACCTAATTCACCAGCAGCTGACCACTCACACCTGTAGGAGCCAAACTGAACCCAGAAGAATGGTCCAGCTGAGCCCAGCCTAAATTTCTAAACAGCTCAATGCTGAGCTAGTATGTTTTGGGATTGTTTGTTATGCAGTTACGGCTTAGTATTATATATACCCATTAAAGACAGGATTCCAGGATGCCAGGACAGATTGATTACAAATAACCTGCAAATGCTTGGCACCCTGTAAGTATTGATTTTCTTTTTTCCTTTATTTAAAGTTAAATTTGTTGTAAGATGGTATTTACTTACACAGAAGTGAGGCAGGAGAATAGGGTCTGGAGGCAGGGAACTTAAGGCCAATTCATGCTGACTTCCTAAAAGAAAAAACACCAAGGTCTGGGAGCAGGGAACCTAAGGCCAATTAACGTGAACTTCCTACATGTAAACCAAAAGGAGAAACCTCATCTGCACCCGAGTAGCAAAGGATCAAAGGCAACTGTTGCTACAGCCCTCCCCCTGGCACAAGTTCTCTGATAGAAAAGGAGAGTGCCTTGGAGTGGCCGAGGGCCAAGCACAGGCCATTCCTTCATCTGCATGGAGTACCAATTCGCCTCAGCCTTTGATTAGCCACGGACCAAATCCTACATCCAAATAATGGGGTAGCTGATAGGGACCTCAAAAGGAGTACTTAAAACCCAGAAAACTTTGTAACCAGGTCCTCAGTCTGCCTGCTGGAACCCACACCCACCCTGTGGAGTGCTTTCTCATTTTCATAAATTCTTGCTTTCGCTGCATCCTTCCTGTTTTTCATTCCTTTGTTTTGTTCAGTTTTTTTGTTCAAAATGACAAGGACCTGGACAGCTCACACTTAACTGCCTTCCTTCTGGGAACAGAAGTGCAGGTTGATGTGAATGCATGTGATTGGTGCTTAAACTCACACAGTGCCCCATACCACAGGAGAAAAACATACAGTTACAGCCTGGTAATTAGGTCCAAAGATAAATAGCAAAACAAGAAGTTTGCTTTTAATCTATTCCCTCCACATCTAAACTCTGGAGGGCAAGGCTGTGAAGAGATCTGAAGACATGGTGCTCTCTCCTCCTGTGGCCCCATCATTCTTTGTTTACTGTCTGATATTTAAAAGGAAAAGGATCCCCTGAGAGAGGAGGTGGTCAGAGGCTGGTTAGGAAGATAGGGAGGGAAGGTCTCGGGAGATGAAAAACAACCACGGGACTGCACATGCACCACCCCTGTAGCTAGCAGGAAGAAATGGGGTTAAGAACTTCCTCTTATGCCAGGATGTTACTCAGAAGGGACTGTCCCAACTTAGGCCCAGGTGTAATAAATCAACCTAAATGTCATTAACTTGACCCAGTTCCTTATAATGTTACTAACATGACATAGCTATTTTGGTTTTAACTTCACTCTTTCCACCCGCTGTGGGTTTTGCTTGAGCACTCATGGGTAACAACCAAGATGGAGTCACTGTGGTCAACCCCAGGCATGCCCAGATACAACATCCTTAGTGGGGAACTTTACTCCTCTCATTTGGGCAGAATCCACAGAAGATTTCCTTGTTCTTGCCACATAAAAGACTCAGAACTCAGCCCCATTTTCTGGCAACCTGCTTTCATGTCCCCTCTTGCTGCTGAGAGTTTTCCTTTTGCTTAATAAATCCTATTCTGCTTCATTCACTCTCTGGTGTCCATGTGCCTTATTCTTCCTGGTCATGGAACGAGAGTTCACACCTGGCTGAACTGAGGATACCAGACACTGGCACCAAACAGTAACTGGGAGACCGTGGTCTTCCCGTGGACACTCAGCTTGCAGCCCCTGCTCTCTCTAGGAGCACTGTCCTACCCATCCTTGAGCCTGAGGAGAAAAGTTGGTAGAGAGGCTGTTCCCTCACTTCCAGCAGAAAAGAGGTGTTCAGGCCCTCACTTGCCTGAGGTCAGAGCCTTCATGGCTGCACTCAGTGTGGCTGCCACCTGCCATATCTAGCTACTGGGTACCTGGAATGTGGCTGGTTTGAGGTAAAATGTGCTGCAAACATAAAATACACAGTGAGTTTAGAAGAATCAGATCAGAAATATACCTTATTTCTAATTACATATTGTTCACATATTAAAACAATAATATTTGGTGTTTTAAAATTTTATTTATTTATTTTTTGAGATGGAGTCTTGCTCTGTCACCAGGCTGGAGTGCAGTCGCATGATCTCAGATCACTTGCAACCTCCGCCTCCCGGGTTCAAGCAATTTTCCTGCCTCAGTCTTCTGAGTAGCTGGGAATACAGGCACACACCACCATGCCTGGCTAATTTTTTGTATTTTAGTAGAGATGGAGTTTCACCATGTGGTCCAGGATGGTCTGGATCACCTGACCATGTGATCAACCCACATTGGCCTCCCAAAGTGCTGGGATTACAACCGTGAGCCACCGGGCCTGGTCAATATTTTGGATACATTAGGTTAAAATTATCACAAAAAAATTTCACTTGCTTCTTTTTCTTAGTTTTGATGTGGCTAACAAAAAATTGAAAATTCGCAAATAGCTAACATTTTATTTTTTGGAGGTTTGCTTTCCTCTTCAAATCTCAGGTATCCTACTCAAAAGACCACAGGTCAGAAAGGTTATGATATTTAAAATATTAAAATAATTGTCATTATATTGTTTCCATTTGTGAACAAGTGTGCGTCTGTGTGTGTGCGCGCACAAGGTTAAAAATGAACCCTGTGCAGAGCCAGGCCTAGTACAGAGAGAAAGTCCTGCCTCAAAGTGCCTAGAGGCCCGAGTCTGTCACTTGCCTCAATCAGCACACCGTATTTTGGCAATTTCTGTCACTCCAAGCCTGAGGGCGTGAGGCCTGGAGCCATATCCAATCAGCGCGCTGGACTGAGAACCGTCCAATCAGGGGCGCAGCCGGGGAGGAGGGGCGGCATCCGGGATCTAGTGCGGCCTTGGCCTCTTGCTTCAGCCAGAGCTGGGTTAGGGCTTCGCCGTCCTGCTTCCACCCGTCAGGGAGGCTTCGGTGATTCTGCCACAGCCTCAGCCTCCGTCGCTCTGTGACCAGCGGGTATTGGATGATTCTAGCTAAGACTTCGCGACACCCTTGAAGCCCTGAAATGGTGAGTGTGCTGGGCAGGGCGTCCAGAGGCTGGGGGGGCCTCATCGGCAGCGGCGGCAAATGGCGGCGGCGGGACCGAGTCTGTGAACGGAGTCCCCGCTGCCCCCGCTCAGCCCTCGGTCTTCAGTCCCCTCCGGTGAGGGACCCGCGCTCCTGTCGGTCCCCGCACGGCGGCTCTGCCCAGCCTGCAGCCCTCCTCGTGCAGCTCTGCGCCCGCAGCCCCGCACCTTCCCCGGGCTGTGGGGTGAGGAGCTCTCCGGAAGACGCCGGCGCGGCGTGCGCGGGCACGTGTGGGAGGAGCTGTGGTCCGGGGTCCTGTCCCTTCTTTACCCTTTTCAGAATGAGATGGAGGCCCCGTCAAAACACAGAGTTCATGTGAGGAAAAGGGGACTCATTAGTGGGACAGTGCCGGCCATGGCTCGTGGTTTGGGGGCTGCCAGCGGGTCTTGAAGGAAAGGCTTTTGTGAGGTGTGTGAGGAAGGGAAGCCATTCACCCGCCCGCCCCAACTTTCCCACCAGTCCCCTTGCCCTGAGCGCCTCCTCCGCGTGGCTGTTCCTGAGCGGCATCTTTTAGAATACGCTGGTGTCGTGCGCACAGCGCTTCGCTGGGTTCTGTGAGTGGTTCTGCCACATTATGGAACTTGAGGAGGGTGTGGGCGCCCCTGGTTTGTTGCAGACGTTCAGAAATGAAGACGGGTGTCCAGAGGCAGGGACTGGCGTCTGCAGGGGGGCAGTTGTGGGAAGAGCGCTGAGCTTGTGGGTCTGCGCTGACTCTGGGTGGGGTCGTTAGTGAGTTGCTGGACAGCCCGTTGAGGTTGGAGCATTGACGGGTGTTGAGGAAACTCCGCAGGTTTTCTGTCAGAAGAAAGACATGGCTGAGCCTGGCCTGGAGGGAGTCGCCTGGTGTCTGCGGGAGGCGCCACTGGGTTCTGCACATGCGCGGTCCTGCTGGGCACTGTCCTGTTCCTCCAGGTCTCCTCGGGAGGAGAGAGGGGATTGAGAACTTGGAGGAAAGGAGTTCTGAGAAATATCCCGTCCCCGCACCCTGCTGCCTGCTGCCACCCAATGCTAACCCACTCCTGAGCATGCCCACCGGGCATTCGCATGGCCACACTCCTCCCAGGATAGGGTTCTACCCTGAGAAATTGTGCCCATTGGCAGCTTTGCTCCTATAGGTTTCTCCTGAGAACACACAAAGTGCCCAGAAGACTCCTAGCTCATGTTAACCCCAAATCTGTAGCAGGAATCGGTTTTCTTCACCACCCAGTCTTCTAGACCACCTGATCCTAATCCGTTCTGCCCTTATGGACTCAGGAATCAGAGCATAGCCCTGCTTTGGCCTGCACTTGTAACACAAACCAGTGCTTTAGTCAGTCCTGCCTTGCCCCCACCGGAGGCTCTTGATGGCACCTTTCTCTAGAACTCCTGCTCTTTCCTTCCCCACAAATCCGCTTTGCTGTGTACAGTGTCCCCAAGTCCGTCCCTCAGGTGCCTACAAGAATTCAGACGTTAGTAATTTCAAGACCACGTCTTTAGACCAGGCTGTTGTAGGACCAAATACAAATTATTGCTCTTCTTCCTTTTCTTAAAGCATTTAATTGGAAAACTTTTATATTTAAATATTTTCTGTGCTTCTTTGAAAAACATATAAATCATTTTTATCAGTTAACTAGGTCATTTGTCTTTTTCGACTGAAAATTGTCTGTATCTAGGACCTAGAAACTACTGCCTTGAAATATAAATAGCAAGAATATATACCCTAAGGACACAGTTTTTGTAGGAGAGTAGGGGGCTGCCTTCAGCAGGTACTTGGCGCGACATTTCAAAACTACGTCGTATCAAGAAGATATAGGAAATTTTTTTGTTGTTGAATGTTACCAATTAGAAAACCCAGATGACCTCCCAAATTACTAGGTGACATAGACTGTATGACAAATGGTGCTGTCATGTCTTGAGAACTAATTATGGTGATGTTCTTTCTGTATTTGCAATCTATTAGTTGATTGCCTGTGATGCATACCATATTTTGGTATAATTAAATAACAGAACATTTTCTTGCTGTTCTGTTATTGTGGAGAGTATTTTAGGATTGGAGATGGTTTTGCTTTTAGTTATAGTTACCACACTGTTCAGAATGACCAGATTTATATACAAGATGCCAACTAGGTTTCACTTGAGAGAAAACCTTTTTTCTAAGGAGTCCAGTCACGATCCACAATTTTGTGGCAAAGTACACAAAGTGCAGCAAAGTGCTCCCCAAAGCTGCAAACAAAATAGTCGCTCTAGCCGGTCGCGGTGGCTCACGCCTGTAATCCCAGCACTTTGGGAGGCCGAGGCGGGCAGATCAGGAGGTCAGGAGATTGAGACCATCCTGGCTAACACCGTGAAACCCTGTCTCTACTAAAAATACAACGAGTTAGCTGGGCATGGTGGCGGGCGCCTGTAGTCTCAGCTACTAAGGAGGCTGAGGCAGGAGAATGGCGTGATCCTGGGAGGCGGAGCTTGCAGTGAGCCGAGGTCACACGACTGCACTCCAGCCTCGGCGACACAGTGAGACACCATCTCAAAAAAGAAAAAAACCAACAAAAAAAGAGTCTATTTAGAATCTACAGTCACTTCTAAAGCAGTTAGACTAGATTTCTACAAAAATAACTTTTCAGGACAGCAATCAGTTATTCCATTTCCTTCAGTGCTCCTGGCATCTTCAGATTTGATGCTGGTTCAGACATCATGGGGTCCATAAACCCAACCAGGATCACATAAGTGCATTAATTAAACCAGAGAACATCAATTCTCTCTCTTCTCCCCTTGCCCAAATGCCCACAAATGTGCATAGCTTACCAGCCTTCCAAGACCTAAATGTGCAGTTCCAAATTCTGAATTTATGTCCTGGGATTTGAGAGAAGAATGGCACTTTTGTCTGAGAGATAACAAGTTCTTTTAATTATCAGACCCAGAGACTTGTTAAAATGAGACCGCAGTCCTACTCTTCCCCTCTTTGAACTATTTGTTTTCTGAAATTCCTTGGTATTGCCACCAGTGGCTATAAATTAACCTAATAATACCACAGTGGACACTATAACCCACACTCTATGACTTAACAATATATATAGCCAGCCACTAACCAATGTTACTTCTATAAACCAATAGGAAGGTCTGACAACTTTGTATCAGTCCCCTCTCTGCTTTCTTTTTTGCCTTTAAAAATACACTTGTAACTGCTTCTAATTGGAGTATGTATATTCAAGTCAGCTTTATACTGCAAGGTGGTAATCTTCAAGTTTGGCCCAAATAAATTCTCTACTTATGTTTACCCCAGCTTTTTCCTTTCAGGTCAAAATATTCTTCAGAATGTATTGAAGTAGCCTCCGTGAAAGGCTGCCTCTGGTTTTACTCTGTTTGCTGTAATCCCCAAGAATGCAGAGGCACATTGATCCCACCTAGAATCTGCACATAAAAGCTGGCTTCTGCCTAAGATTCACAAGATACGGCCAGACTTCGGGTTGAAGACATACAGAAAACTCACAGAAGTTACTTTCTGCATCATGAGAGGTCAACATAGACATCTTAAACCCCACTTTCAGCATGGAGCCCTTTGAGTTTTCCAGGTCTTGTCTAGTAGTCACCTGGTACAACTATGTGAGAGGCTTCTGGTGTGAACAGAATCCTGTGGCAAAATCTGTAAGTGTAAACAAGCACCTTAGCAGTGGGAGGTCAGGGCCACAAAATATCCAGAGCCATAATCACAACCATAATCACTAGTATGCCATCTTGTATACTGGGGTACTGGAGTACTTTCATCTTTCCTCTTGTCTCAGAGTTAGCTGATCAGGGACAGTGCATATCACATCTAGATCCAGAATCTGCAGCTCTGCCAGGGCAGTTCCGTTTTCTGTTTGCACTCCACAAAGTCAGCCTAAGTCTCTCCTGTCTAGATCACTATGGGGGCTTTAGCCCAGGGTCACTGAGGACACTCTCACCAGTATCAGTGAGTTATTTGAGATATTTGAGGATGTTCTGTGCAGACTGGGGTCAGTCTGACAACAAGGTCTTATTCTGGTTCCATTTCAGAGAAAGAGAAATGACTTATCCAGGGTTTGTTCCTCCCCTCACAGAAAGAATCTTCTTGGTTCATAACAGAGAAGAGTTGTTCCAGTTTTTTTGGTTCCTTGATGAAAATGAGGCAATCTGGAGACTCAAACTGATCAAAAAGTAATTGTTCCGGTGGCTCAAGCCTGTAATCCCAGCACTTTGGGAGGCCGAGACGGGCAATCACGAGGTCAGGAGATCGAGACCATCCTGGCTAACACAATGAAACCCCGTCTCTACTAAAAATCAAAAAAATCAGCCGGGGGCGAAGTCCCAGCTACTTGAGGCAGGAGAATGGCGTAAACCCGGGAGGCGGAGCTTGCAGTGAGCCGAGATCGGCCACTGCACTCCAGCCTGGGCGACAGAGCGAGACTCCGTCTCAAAAAAAAAAAAAAAAAAAAAAAAAAAGTAATTGCTTCTATTTCGTATGATCATTAGAAAAAGAGATGAACCAGTCATGGTCCCTACCATCAAGTAACTTGCAGTCTGGAGCACAAAGACGGAAACTGTACAGGAGACTTAAGCTTCATTTGGGTTACTTCCCTTTTATTGTTCTGTGAGTTTTGATGCCTCCACCTGAAGGGCTATTCATGGACTGAAGAGAATTTGTTGTTGTTGTTATTATTGGTATTGTTTTTAGCTTGCTAATAATAAGTATTTGGCTTCTAATATAATTGGTCTAGAAAAAAATAAGGATTTTGGTTAAGTTCCTTCTTCTTGTATGTTGTAGTATAGACAGGGAAGTGGTGAAAGCAGATTAAAATTTCACAAGCTCTGGGAATAAAATTTCTCTTGGGCAGGCTTAGAAAAAACAAAACTGAAAATACTTAGTGGCCTAGAGAGCAGAAGCCTAGGGCCCACCTTCTATCCCAACCCTGCCCGGATCCACCCTCTGCTGAATCTTGTCCAGATCTGACCCCACATTGAAATCTCTAAGAGAACTGCTTAGAGGAGATCAGAATTTGGGGTGGCTACTCCTGCTGCCTCTGCAGAGCTGGTGCTCCCAATTTCCTGAAACCCAAAAGCAGATAAATAGAGAAAAGCAATATACTTCTGTGCCTTAATTTCTTTTTTATAAAATTAAAACCAGTGTTTCCAGAGACATCTTATCTAGCAATCTGTTCTCCAGCCCTATAGTTTTAGTTTTGTTGTTTTTTTTTCCACAATTCTCAAAGTAAATACAAATACAAAAATAAAAAATTCCTCTGAATCGCACTTAACACTTCCTTTCTGTTTCTCTCCCATCTGTCTATATTGAACTATTCTATACATTTCTAAAAAAATCAATCATAGGAAAACAAAAAGAAATAGAAATGCCGGGCCCTGCATTTAAATCCTAGGAATTATGGGACACTTAGTACCCACCTCCCAGGATGTTATGAGAATTAACACACATAATGTGAGCTTTCCAGCACAGTGCTCTGTGACATACTCCTGCACACATAGTACATGCTCCGTAAAGATCACATTAATGCATGTGCACATGTTTTCAAATGCAGACTTAGACATTGCCACCATCTCCAGCCTCTGTAACCGTTGAAGGGCTTGCAGAGAATGCCCTGTTTCAGGAGATAACTAGTGGTCTTGTCTTCAGATGAAAAGTATTTGTGTTGGGGTAAGGGACCCTGTGTGCTGTGCCTGCTTTCTCTAGCTGAGTGGTACTATAATGGATCTAGGGGGAGGAGTATCAGCATTAACAGGAGACTTCTATAAGAATCTATATAATTCATGGACCGTTTTCAAACCTGCAGAATTTTGTTACTTACAGTAAGGCCTAGAATAGCAAATAATTTATACGCACATTGAAGTTTGAAAGCCTGTGCTTAGCTAAGTGACTCTCAGCCCAGTCTTCTAATAGGATCACATGGACTGTTTGAAGAGAAACAGTCACTTGTTTCCTCCCCACAGATCCTGTCTATTCTGGATGGAAACATTCCTGGATGGAAACATTCCTGTTTTTTAAATTAAAACATGATTTGCCGGGGTCAAGCATGAAGGCTTCCAGACACTTTAATGAGGGGTGAGTACACCCTTTGTTCCAGGAGGTCACAGGACCTACTCTGCTTGGTTTTCATAAGGGCAGGTCAGTGTAGCCCGTATTTCCACGGTAGCAACAGAAATTGCTGGCATGCTGTAGAAAATCAAGTACAGCTTTCTCTTCAAAGGGACTTTCCTCCCAGTCTAATTGAGAATAAATAGTAACCTCTTTTAGAAGCAAAATTTACTCAAATACTTGTGCTAATATTCTTAAATATCTGCTAACCATAATAAAGAAATCAACGTACTTTATATTCTTAGCTCCCACATTTTAGCCTAAGATATTTGCCCTGCCATACCTAAGCAGGTCCAAGCAAGCATGAGTTTATAGCCCCTTCCTCTTCCTTATTTGGAGGTGTTTTTGGCCTTCCTCAGCATTCCACAAGTTACTTCCTCTTTTCCTTTATTCTCCTCTGCCTTCCCCTCTTTTGGAAAGTTCTAAATTGCTAGCCAGTCGGGACAAGGACAAAATGTAAGGTCCTGTTCCAGCCAATGGAAACTGGACACAGCCATAGGGTGGATGCATCAGGTTATAAATAACCCTGCCTCCTTTTTTCGAGTGTGCGCTCAAGGCAAGACTGCTAGTGAGCAGCACCCTATCTACAGAAAGTAAATTAACCTTGCTAAGAGATCCTTTGTCCCAGTGTTGTTTTTTGGTGACACCGAATACCCATTCCTGACAAATGCCATCCTTTTTCCTCAGAGTTATGGAACACTTTAGAGAACATTACTGTTTTGAGAGTTATTTTATCAGATGAATACAGTCAGTCCCATTAAGTCAGAACTAGCTCATATAACTCATTTCTCCTATAGTCAATTTAAGAACTCTGTCCTTTGATACGTGTTTTCAGGAACTCTTAACATTCAGGGATATGGTCATAAAATTCTCCCCAGAAGAGTGGAAATGTCTGGACCCTGCCCAGCAGAATTTATATACAGATGTGATGTTGAAGAACTACAGAAACCTGATTCCCTGGATGAGGATAACTTTAATACATAATTGCTCACGCTCCCTCAGAGTTTTATTTTTTTCCTTTTTACGTCTCGGGAGCTTCTGCTTTGCGTGAATTAATTTGTTTCTTCATGAAAAAATTGGGAATTTTCTGGTGTAAAAAATAAAATCTTTAAGATGTTTCATCTTTACCTAAACCTTCTCTTGAGCTAATTTTGTGTCCTTCACTCTAGATTAGTGCTAATTCTAGAAATTCAGTTTTATTAAATACTGTTTTCCACATCTTTTTTTTTTTTTTTTTTTTTTTTTTGAGACGGAGTCTCGCTGTGTCGCCCAGGCTGGAGTGCAGTGGCCGGATCTCAGCTCACTGCAAGCTCTGCCTCCCGGGTTTTTACGCCATTCTCCTGCCTCAGCCTCCCGAGTAGCCGGGACTACAGGCGCCCGCCACCTCGCCCGGCTAGTTTTTTGTATTTTTTAGTAGAGACGGGGTTTCACCGTGTTAGCCAGGATGGTCTCGAACTCCTGACCTCGTGATCCGCCCATCTCGGCCTCCCAAAGTGCTGGGATTACAGGCTTGAGCCACCGCGCCCGGCCCTGTTTTCCACATCTTAAAATCCAATTTGCATCACTTATATTTGATTCAGTAGTACTGGGTAGTGGAACTTAGAACCCACAGATTTAAAATACTTAAATATTCTGAAGATTCTTTAAGGAAACAATTTTTGGATTAGTTTTTTAGAATCTTCCATAATTTATTTTTTCTGCTTAGCATAGTACTAGGTTGGTAATTGGAGAATCCCCAGCAATAGTCATGTTAATTTTTTTTTTTTTTTAATAAAACAGGTGTTGCTCTCTTTAACTCAGACCTGGTCACCTGTCTGGAGCAAAGGAAAGAGCCCTTTAATGGGAAGACTCATGAGACAGTAGCCAAAGCCCCAGGTGGGTGAGAGTGAATGAAGGAGATGACACAGGCAAGGGGACCAAAGGTGAAGAAGGAAGCCAGGCCTTAAAATGTAGTTTGAGAAGTTCTTCTCCAATCAAAATAATTTCTGACAAGGCTGCATTTTCTTCTCATGTTCACAAATAGGGGCATCTTCGGTCCCATGCTGTTAAATCTTCTAAGAATTCTCTTTTTAGTGATCTCCTTTCAAGATTACATGGAGAGACAGTGTCCACTTTATCACTTATAAGGGCTGCACGATCTGACTGCTGTTCCATTGCTTTTGCAGACATAGGAATATTTGTGTTATTGAGGAGCCCTATGTTAATTTATTTTTTTCAGACATTGTTTTAGCATGATGTCTAAAATAACATATTTTTTTTCAAATATTGATTTTGTTTCATGCCTAAATGTGTAAGGCAAGTAGTGGACATATTGGGATTTGGTTCAGAAATCCCAGGAACACCAGGGACAGATGTTGCAGATTTTCTGCTTACTGATTTTTAATCCTATTATAAATGTAATTCTACAAAAATTCTTTCCTAGCAATTTTTTCAGAACAATAAGCATTTTCCTTAAATATGAAAAATGTAATGTTGATTGTACTTTAAAATGTTATTGTTTTAGTATAAACTAAGATTTGTAATTTAAACTCTGTATGTGTAAATTTTCAAGTTATAATATAGTTTAAAGCATGGGTTTCCAACCTTTTGGCTTCCCTGGGCCACATTAGAAGCAGAATTGTCTTGGGTCACACATAAAATACATTAACACTAATGATACCTGATGAGCTTTACAAAAAAAAAAGTTCGTGAATAATTTTTATGATATCTACCACAACAGATAAGCAAAATGTTCTTACATTCATAGGGTTGGACACCACTTGATTAAAGTACCTACTCACCTTCTAGATTTCTTAAATGTACTGTCATAAACCAGCTTAGAACATTGTTAAGTATATATTATTCTTTAATAACTATTATCTTACAATTTTAGTAAGAAGCCTACTGGGATTCTGTTATTGAGATCTATCTATATATAAAAATGTGGGTCTCACACATATGCACATCTATATAAGTTATAGATGTGTATTGTAAATTCTCACTTAACATTGTTGATAGGTTCATGGAAACTGTAAATGAAGCAACATATTGTTTAAAAAAACTAATTTTGGCTGGGCATGGTGGCTAACACCTGTAATCCCAGCACTTTGGGAGGCTGAGGTGGGCAAATCACAAGGTCAGGAGTTCAGGATCAGCCTGGCCAACATGGTGAAACCCCATCTCTACTAAAAATACAAAAAATCAGCTGGGCGTAGTGGCATGCACTAGTAATCCTAGCTACTCAGGAGGCTGAGGCAGGAGAATCACTTGAACCCAGGAGGTGGAATTACCATAGTTTACTTGATAGAAACAAGGGTTATGTTTGAATGGCATATGACAACATTGTTTTATTTAACGATGCAGTTTTCAAGAACCTATTTTGAACATTAAGTGAGGACTTACTGTACATCTGTGTTTGTGTGACATGGATTTTTCTGATACATAAAAATGGTATAACTATATATTTAATGTGTAGAATATAATGATTTGATATGCATGTACATTGTGAAACAAAATACAGTCAAGTTGATGAACATATCTATTACCTCAAATTTTTTTTGTAGTAAGAACACTTAAGATATACTGTTGTATGGCCGGGCGCGGTGGCTCACGCCTGTAATCCCAGCACTTTGGGAGGCCGAGACGGGCGGATCACAAGGTCAGGAGATCGCGACCATCCTGGCTAACACGGTGAAACCCCGTCTCTACTAAAAAATACAACAAAAACTAGCCGGGCGTGGTGGCGGGCGCCTGTAGTCCCAGCTACTCGGGAGGCTGAGGCAGGAGAATGACGTAAACCCGGGAGGCGGAGCTTGCAGTGAGCTGAGATCCAGCCACTGCACCCCAGCCTGGGCGACAGAGCAAGACTCCGTCTCAAAAAAAAAAAAAAAAAAAAAAAGATCTACTGTTGTAGGCCGGACACAGTGGCTCACGCCTGTAATCCTACTACTTTGGGAGGCTGAGGTGGGTGGATCATGAGGTCAGAAGTTCAAGACCAGCCTGGCCAACATGGTGAAACCTGTCTCTATTAAAAATACAAAAATTAGCCGGGTGTGGTGACATGTACCTGTAATCCTAGCTACTTAGGAGGCTGAGGCAGGAGAATTGCTTGAACCTGGCAGGCAGAGGTTGCAGTGAGCTGAGATCATGCCACTGCACCTCCAGCCAGGGCAACAGAGTGAGACTCCATCTCAGGAAAGAAAAAAAAAAAAAAGCAAATTCTAAGCATACATTACAGTATTACTAACTAAAGACAATGCTATTTGGCTAATCTAATGCTAATTTACATTAGATTTCTCAGACTTACTTAACTTATAACTAAAAATTTATACTCTTTGAACAACATCTCCTCATATTTCCACCCTCAGACACTAACAGCCACCATTCTACACTCTGTTTCCATGAGTTGATTTTTTCGATTTCTCATCTACCTTAAAACAAGCGGTTTCTTTGTCTTTCTGTGTTTGGCTTATTTCATTTAGCATAATGTCCTCCAGGTCTGTCCATGTTGTCAATGGCTAGATTTCCTTCTGTTATGGCTAAATAATATTCTACTCTGTATATACACACACACCATATTTTGGCTATTGTAAACAATACTACAGTGAACATAGGGCTGAAGATATTTCTTCAAGATACAAATTTTATTTCCTTTGGTAGGATGCCCAGAAGTGGTATTGCTGGATTATATGATATTTCTATTTTTATTTTTTACTGGTTTTTATGATGACTTTATTTATTTACATCTCACCAACAGCATACAGATTTCCCTTGTATGTATGTCTTCAGTGGGAAAAAAAGTAACCTTTTGTCTATTTTTGAATGGGTTATTATTGTTTTGCTTTGAATTCTAGAAGTTTTTTATATGTTTTGGTTATTAACGTCTTGTTAGATATATGGCTTGCAAATATTTTCCTGTGTTGTAGTGTTTAAAAATTTTTTTTCTTTGCTGTGCAGAAGCTGTTGGATTTGATGCAGTCCCACTTGTTTGTATTATTTGTTGCTGTGCTTTCGACGTCATATCAAAACAGTTAATGCCAAGACCAATATCAACAAAGGTTTTTTTTTTTTTTTTTTTTTTAATATGTTTTATTCAGGAGTTTTAAGGTTTTATGTCTTACATTTAAGTCTTTCATTTTGAGTTAATTTTGGGGTATGGTGTAAGAAAATATTCTACTTTTATTCTTTCACTGGTGGGTACCCAGTTTTTCTGGCACCATGTATTGACAAGACAGTATTTTCTGCATTGGATATTCTTAGTGGCCTTGTCAAAGATTGGTTGACCTTGTATTCTGGTTTTGTTTCTGGGCCCCCTATTTTGTTCCGTTGGTTTTTGTATTTGTCTTTATGCATATACCATACTCTTGATTATTATAACTTTTAAATAAAATTTGAAGTTAGAGAGTAGGATACCCCAGCATTGTTCTTTCTCAAGATTGCTCAGGTTATTTAAAGTTCTTTAAGGTTACACTTAAATTTTACAATTGTGTTTTCTATTACTGTGAAAAATGCCACTAAAACTTCGATAGGGATCACGTTGAATCTATAGATCATTTTGGGTAATATGATATCTTGACAGTGTTAGTTATCCTAATGGAATATGTTTCCATTTATTTGTGTCTACTTCAATTTCTGTCATCAATCTTATTTTACTTAATGTATAATTTTTTTATTGGTTAAATTTATTTTAATTAAATTTCTTATTTTTATGCTATTGCAAGTGGAAATTGTTTCTTTTTTTGGAAAGTTTGTTGCTACTATATGGAAATGCAAAAAATATTTGTATGTTGGGCCAGGTGCAGTGTCTCATTTCTGTAATCCCTGCCCTTTCAGAGTCCAAGGCAGGTGGATCACTTGAGGACAGGAGTTTGAGATGAGTCTGGACAACATAGTGAGACCTGTCTCAAAAAAAAAAAAAAAAAAAAAAAAAAAAAAAAAAAACACAAGTATTTGTATGTTGATTATGTATCTTGATACGTTAATGAATGCGTTTATTAGTTCAAACAGTTTTTGTTATTTTACTCTAGGGTTTTATAGATATATATGCATGATCATATTATCTACAAACAGTAACATTTTTACTACTTTTTCAAGCTGGAGAGCTTTGCTCTCCTTTTCCTTGCCCAATTGTTTTGAAAGAAACTTCCAGTAATATGTTAAGGAAGCTGTGGCCCTGGAGGCAGGCCTGCAGATCTTGGCCTCAGCTGTGGTCTCTGAAGCAGCCCTGTGCCTGTACATTTGAAGAATCTAACAAGGATTACAGTTTCTATAAACTATTTTTGACAGGTAAAGATTGTCATGCATGTCCGTGTGAATAGAGTCCAACAGGCTTTGTGTGAGCAACAAGTCTGTTTATTTCACCTGGGTATGGGTGGGCTGAGTCCAAAAAAGGAGTCAGCAAAGGGTGGTGGGATTATCATTAGTTCTTATGAGTTTGGGATAGGCATACAAACTACCTTCTTAAAGGTGGCGGGGTGGCGGGGGTTGTGGGGGAGAATATTACAAAGTACCTTCTTAAGGGCAGAGGAGAATATATGTATCAGGGTGGGGGCAGGAACAAATCACAATGGTGGAATGTCATCAGTTAAGGCTATTTTCACTTTTTTTGTGGATCTTCAGTTGCTTCAGGCCATCTGGATGTATACATGCAGGTTACAGGGGATGTGATGGCTTAGCTTGGGCTCAGAGGCCTGACATTCCTATCTTCTTATATTAATAAGAAAAGCAAAACAAAATAGTGTTGAAGTGTTGGGGCAGCAAAAAATTTTGGGGGTGGTATGGAGAGATAATGGGTGATGTTTCTCAGGGCTGCTTCGAGCGGGATTAGGGGCGGTGTGGGAACCTACAGTGGGAGATACTCAACTGAAGAAAAATTTGGGGGTAAGGGGTGATATTGTGGGGTTGTTAGAAGGAGTATTTGTTGTATAGAATTATTGGTAATGGCCTAGATGCAGTTTTGTATGAATTGAGAAACTAAATGAAAGACACAAGGTCTGAATAAAATAAGGAGAAAAATAGGTATTAAAGGACTAAGAATTGGGAATACCCAGGATGTCCAATTAGAGAGTGTCCAAGGGGTTCAACGTTATTGTTTGTTTGGTTGGCAAGTTTTTGGGCTCTATCCTTGGGTTTTTTTATGTTGTCATATACCAGGCCAGATTGATTTAGGTAAAAACAACACTCTTCATTTAAAAATATACAGAGTCCTCCTTTTCCAGCAGTGAAGAAGAGGCCTCAGTAGTTCTGGGGGACAACTGCAGCTAAAGAGTCAATCAGGGCTTGGAGAACAGATAAAGTTTGTGATATGTCTGTAACGCTAGCAGAGAAGTCATTAGGGAGGCTGCGGAATGTTGTGGCAGTGGTTGAGATGCCTGCTATTCCAGTTCCGAGTGCAATAGTGGAGGCAGAAAGCCCTAGACCCACAAGTAAAGGGATCAGTGGGATGACTCTTTTTTGTCATGTTGGTGTCATGAGAGGGACAGGCACTTGTTCATTCCCGTCTGTAAACTGGATTTTGGGGGTAAGGAGACTAGAGTACATGTGTCCATCCATTTGGCAGGGAGGCACATGTAGGTGGAAGAGCCACATAAAAAGAAGAGACCTTGTGTCAGGCAGAACTGGAAATGTAAAGTGAAAAGGTGAGAGGGTGTCCTGACAGAGTAGTCCTGCACCCCAAATCCTAGAGCTTCAGCAAGGGCAGCAGCCGTTAGAGGTTGTAATGGGGATTGATGGTGCAACTGCATAGAGGGAGGGGTTCGGTTCTCATGGTGTACAAGAAAGCACATAGTATCTACGAGTAGCCTTTCACTACTATTCATGGGGCTGGGTATAAGCCAGCAAGAGGAGGGGCCAGAAGGAGACTGAGACGAGCAGGGGGAGGGTAGCCAAGGATGGAGTGAGATGCAGGGTAGGTGTCTTCCTAAACAATAGTGACTGCCAATGTTTTTGAGTTTGTCAGTAATGATAGAGGGCTTATCAGTCATGTGAAGCTGGAATGCTCCCATGTGTTTGGTAATATGTGTGGCTGGGTTCTGGAGATAAAGAGTAAAGGAACATTTGGACAGTGGAAGGTTGCCTAAAGGGATTCCAGCAGGCTGTTGTTGGGAGATGCATAAAGGAGCGGCAACAGGGATAGTTGTTTGTGTGGTTAGGGGTCCAAATATGGGGGGTGTGGAATTGACATAAGGAGAAAAGTGCCGTAAGTAGGTGCGGAGAAGTGTGGCAGCTTGTTGGTGTGAAATGTGTGGGGAGTTCTCACCAAATCTGTCTAGAAAGTAAAGAAGTGCCTCAGGCGGGTAAAGATGAGGGCTATTAAAGGAGGTTCTGGGGTGCAGGTTGACGGGAGAGGTAGCTCAGTCAGCCTGTAGAGCAAGGATGGCTGTGTAAGTGCAGGAAGAAAGGGAAACGCATAGCCAACAATTCTGTGCTAGAGAAGGATTGGAGGCAGTGAGGAGAGAGTGGGTGAGATTGATAGTATGCTGGAGGTAACTAGGGAGAGGTAGAGAGTGGCATAAGAATGTAACAGTGAGTATAAAAGTAAAGAATATAACTTCATCAGGGTGGAAGTATTGGAGGGTGCCCTGCCACCAAGGATCATCTGTCCACTCCAAGAGGGAGTCAAGAGTGACAGTTTGGGGATAGCACCAGGAGATATCAGCTGTGATGGCTTGGAGAAACAATATAAACCGGCATTGTAAACAAAACAAGAGCAGGTAATTTATGAATAGTTGAGAATGGTGAATAGGAGTATGACTAGACAGAATAAAGTAGGGATGACAAGTTTTTGGGGTATAGTCCAAGTAGTGGGGGCGACTGCGTAAAGCCCTGTCACAAAGAGTAGGGTAAGGATTAATAGACCTAATAGAATGAAGGGATGTATTAGGCTCATAAGGGTTATTATGTTCTTCAGAAATGTGAGTGAGTTTAAGGGAAGTAGGGGAGAGTACTTGTGACTTCCAGGAGGAAGAGGAGATATCAGGCTGTCTGTCTGATGGACACAGCTTTATTCTGGAATGGTGAACCCAATGGGGGAGGGTCCTGCAGGTGGACAGCAGTTGGGGTACTATAGATGACTAAGTAGTGTCCGGTCCATCGAGGCTGTAGAGTTTGAGGGGTCAGATTCTTGACAAGAACTGATGGTCCAGCTAGGGTGTCTTTATATGGCGGGGAATCTGGAGTAGGCAAGGGAAGATTAGCAGCCTGGCGAATTTCCTATCTAGCCTGCTGGAGGACTGGAAGATAGTTGCCTAGAGGAATGGTGTCTGGGACAAGGTTGGGGCCGAGTAAGAAAGTGTGTCCATATAAAAGTTCAAATGGACTGTATCCTATAGCATCTCAAGGACAGGCTCTAATTCTGAGAAGGGCAAAAGGTAAAAGTACTGTCCAGTCCTTTTTAAGTTGGAGTCTGAGCTTGGTGAGGTGTGTCTTTAAAAGACCGTTAGTCCGTTCTACCTTTCCTGAAGATTGAGGATGATAAGGGGTATGAAGGTTCCACTGAATACCAAGAGCCTGAGAAAATGCTTGGGTGATTTGACTAGTAAAGGTCAATCTGTTATCAGACTATATAGAGGTGGGAAGGCCAAACTGAGGAATCATGTCTGACAAAAGGGAAGAAATGACCACGGTGGCCTTCTCAGACCCTGTGGGAAAGGCCTCTGCCCATCCAGTGAAAGTGTCTACCCAGACCAAGAAGTATTTTAGTTTCCTGACTCGAGGCATGTGAGTAAAGTCAATTTGCTAGTCCTGGGCGGGGGCAAATCCCTGAGCTTGATGTGTAGGGAAGGGAGGGGACCTGAACAATCCCTGAGGAGTAGTAGAATAGCAGATGGAACACTGAGAAGTGATTTCCTTCCGGATAGATTTCCATGAGGGAAAGGAAATGAGAGGTTCTAAGAGGCGGGCTAGTGGCTTGTAACCTACATGGAAGAGGTTATGAAATGACGATAGAATAGAATGGGCCTTTGAGGCTGGAAGGAGATATTTTCCTTGGTCCAAGAACCATTTGCATTCTGTGGGAAGAGATTGATAGGTGGAAGTTTTCAGTGGAAGTTTTCAGTGGGGAAGAGATTGATAGGTGGAAGTTTTCAGTGGAAGTTTTCAGTGGGGAAGAGATTGATAGGTGGAAGTTTTCAGTGGGGGGGTAAGTTTCAGTGGGAGTGACCCATGAGGAGAAAAACTGGTCGTGAGGGACAGAAGTTGGAATGCTAGCTGCTTTTTTAGCTACCTTATCAGCATAAACGTTGCCCTGAGTAATGGGATCTGATGCCTTTTGATGTCCCTTGCAGTGAATGACTCCAGCTTCCTTTGGAAGTAAAGCAGCTTTGAGAAGAGTTTTTATTAAAGAGGCATTAATGATGGAGGGCCCCTGCTTAGTGAGGAAACCTTTTTCAGCCCATATAACAGCATGGTGGTGCAGGATATGGAAGGCATATTTAGAGTCAGTATAAATATTGATGTGTAATTCCTTGGCAAGAGGGAGGGCTCGAGTTAAGGTGATGAGTTTGACTTGCTGAGAGGTACTGGAGGTGGGCAGAGTGGTAGCCTCAATGATAGATGTGGAGGATGCTATAGCATAGCCTGCCTTTGCTGGTGAGTGGCGGTTAGGCCTGGTGGAACTGCCATCAATAAACCAAGTGTGATCAGGGTGAGGAACAGGAGAGAAGGAACTATGGGGAAATGGAGTGAATGTCAGGTGGATCAGAGAGATACAGTCATGGGGGTCAGGTGTGGTATCTGGAATAGTGTGGGAGGCCGGATTGAAGTCTGGGCCAGGAACAATGGTAATTGTGGGAGACTTAACAAAGACTGAGTATAGCTGAAGGAGCTGGGGAGCAGAAAGTGTATGCATCAAGTATGAGGAGGAAAATAGATTTTGGAAGTTATGGGGGCTGGGCGCGGTGGCTCAAGCCTGTAATCCCAGCACTTTGGGAGGCCGAGACGGGTGGATCACGAAGTCAGGAGATTGAGACCATCCTGGCTAACCCGGTGAAACCCCGTCTCTACTAAAAAATACAAAAAAAACTAGCCGGGCGAGGTGGCGGGCGCCTGTAGTTCCAGCTACTCAGGAGGCTGAGGCAGGAGAATGGTGTAAACCCGGGAGGCGGAGCTTGCAGTGAGCTGAGATCCGGCCACTGCACTCCAGCCTGGGTGACAGAGCAAGACTCCATCTCAAAAAAAAAAAAAAAAAAAAGAAAGTTATGGGAACTGTAGAGAGTAAGTGGAGCATACCTTGTGATTTTGAGGGCCCCTAAGAGTATTAAAGCAGCGGCAGCCACTGTACGCAGACATGAAGGCTAGTCTGAAACAGTAAGGTCAAGTTGTTTGGACAGAAAGGCTACAGGGCATGTTCCCGGCTCTTGTGTAAGAATTCCAACCACACAGCCCTGCAGTTTGGCTGTGTGTAATGAAAAAGGTTGGGGTGAGTTAGGGAGAACTATGTGGGAGCAGCTTTTAGGGCTGTTTTTTAAGGAATGGAATTGGGAGTGGGGAAAGGATTTAGGATTTGTGGGGTCAGCTAGGTTTATCTAGAACAGAATAATAGATTGTAGAGGGAGGTATTGAGGATAGGAGAGCATATGGGTTTGGCACCACGGGGTGGATAGGCAAGACAATTTGGTTGATAAGGCGCAGATCTTGAACTAACCTGTAAGACTTGTCTGGTTTTTGGATAGGTAAAATTAGAGAATTGTAAAGAGAGTTTATAGGCTTTAAAAGGCCAAGCTGTAACAGGCAAGTGGTAACAGGCTTTAATCCTTTTAAAGCGTGCTGTGGGATGGGACATTGGTGTTGAGCAGGGTAAGGGTGATTAGGTTTTAATGGGATGGTAACGGGCATTTGATTGGTTGCCAGGGAAGGAGTGGAGGTGTCCCATACTTGTGGGTTAAGGTGGGGGGATACGAGAGGAAGACGCGAAGGAGGCTTTGGGTTGGGAAGAAGGGTGGCAATGAGATGTGGCTGTAGTCCAGGAGTAATCAGGGAAGCAGATAATTTGGTTAAAATGTCTCAGCCTAATAAGGGAACTGGGCAGGTAGGGATAACTAAAAAAGAGTGCATAAAAGATTGTCCAAGTTGACACCAGAGTTGGGGAGTTTTAAGGGGTTTGAGGCTTGCCGTCAATACCCACAACAGTTATGGAGGCAAGGGAAACAGGCCCTTGAAAAGAAGGTCATGTGGAGTGGGTAGCCCCTGTATAGATTAGACAGGGGACGGACTTACCCTGCACTGTAAGAGTTATCCAGAGCTCGGCGTCCGTGATGGTCCAGGGGGCTTCCAAGGCGATCAGGCAGTGTCAGTCTTCAGCTGCTAAGCCGAGGAGATCTGGGAAGGAGTTGGCTAAGGAATGTTGGGTTTGGGCTTCAGGGGCGTTAGGAGCAGTGTCGATGTGAGTCAGACCATCCAACCTCCAGTGGGGTCCGCACAGGGCACCGCTTAGGAGGAATCCCGGGCTGCGGGCATTCTGAGACCCAGTGGCCAGGCTTTTGGCATTTGAAGTAAGGTCCACGAAGATGTTTTGAAGGAGCCCCTGGGAGCTGTGGCTTGCATGTTCTGAGGTTCTTGTATGCTGAAGACGTGGTTATGGGTTGTCTTACAGCAGAGGCAAGTAGCTGTAACTCAGAAATGCATTGCTGTCTGGCTACCTTCTCTCTTATTATTATACACCTTGAAGGTGAGGTTGATTAATTCCTGTTGTGGGGTTTGAGGGCCAGATTCCAATTTTTGAAGCTTTTTCTAATGTCAGGAGCTGACTGGGTGATAAAATGCATATTAAGAATAAAGCGGCCTTCTGGCCCCTCTGGGTCTAGGGCAGTAAAGTGTCTAAGGGTTGCTGCTAAGCGGGCCATTAACTGGGTTGGGTTTTTATATTTTATGAAAAAGAGCCTAAATGCTAACTGACTTGGGAGAGGTCGGATAAAGAAAAAAGGAGCCTTAACCTTGACTATGCCTTTAGTTCCAGCCACCTCTTTAAGAGGAAATTGTTGGGCAGGTGGGGGAGGGCTAGTCACGGAACAAAACTGTAAGCCAGACTGGGTGTGAGGAGGGGAGGTGTTAAAAAGATTACAGGGTTGGGGAGCAGAGGCTGAGGAAGAATTGGGACCTGGCTCAGCCTGGTGAGGAGCAGCCTAGGGAAAAGAGGAGAGGTCAGATGAGTCCGTAGAAAGGAAGGATTCAAAGGACTCAGAGCTTGGGGTGGAGACTGAAAGAACAGACAGGAGAGAAAGAAGAAAGATTTAGGATGAGTCACATTGGGAGCAGAGACTAGGGAGGGACCCGTGTGTAAAATAATGCCTGGACGTCAGACACCTCAGACCATTTGCCCATTTTTCAACAAAAATTATCTAGATCTTGTAGGATAGACAAATCGAAAGTGCCATTCTCTGGCCACTTGGAACTACTGTCGAGTTTATATTGGGGCCAAGCACTATTGCCAAAGAAAATAAGGCATTTAAGTTTTAGGTCAGATGTGAGTTGAAGAGGTTTTAAGTTCTTGAGAACACAGATAAGGGAGAAGAAGGGGGAATGGAGGGAGGAAGCTTGCCCATAGTGAAGGAGGTGAGTTTAAAGAGAAGGGTAGAGACACGGAGAAGGGGTTGGATGAGCAGCCAAGCAGACGTCCCCGCAGTTCACTGGCCACCAAGGGAATGTGAGTGACCAAGGCAGGTGTCACTGCGATGATCAGACACCAATGGAATGTGGGTGAATAATCAGGCAGGTGTCCCCACAGTGATTAAACACCAAGGGAAGGCTGTCTTCCTGAGACCGTGACCGGCGCTGGAGTTTTGGGTCCATGGATAAAATGTGTCTCTTTTTTCTCTACTAGACAGGAAAAAGAACTGGAATTGGAAGGACAGGGAGATTGAAGCGTAGTGAGAGAGGAAGATTGAAGGGTAGCGAGAGAGGCTGGAGAGGAGTGAAAAGACCGCTTACTCGATTTGAAATTGATGAGATGTTCCTTGGACTGGTTGATCTGAGGACCTGAGGTCATAGGTGGATCTCCTCACAGAATGAGGGCAAGGACAGGGGACTGGTCTCCCGAAGGAGTCCCTCTGACCCGGTCTTTGGCACCAAATGTCACGCGCGTCCATGTGAAGAGAGTGCAACAGGCTTCGTGTGAGCAACAAGGCTGTTTATTTCACCTGGGTGCAGATGGGCTGAGTCCAAAAAAGGAGTCAGCAAAGGGCGGTGGGATTATCATTACTTCTTATAGGTTTGGGATAGGCATACAAAGTACCTTCTTATGGGCAGGGGGAGAATATTACAAAGTACCTTCTCTTAAGGGCAGGGGAGACTATATTTATCAGTTAGGGTGCGGCAGGAACAAATCACAATGGTGGAATGTCATGAGTTAAGGCTATTTTCACTTCTTTTGTGGATCTTCAGTTGCTTCAGGCCATCTGGATGTATACATGCAGGTTACAGGGGATGTGATGGCTTAGCTTGGGCTCAGAGGCCTGACAAAGATCTCCCATTTGTTTGGTCTACAGGCTGAGATTACCTCTGGGGTTGCAGAGAAGAAGGGTTGTAGCTGGGTCGCAAGGGTGCTGTGGGGTCTGCCTTTGATGACTGTGTTACCAGAGATTTGGACAGTCATGGATTCTTTCTGGGCCATGGAAAGATTAAATATCCTTGAGGACATTAATCTATATGGCAGGCAGTAGGGTAGGGTGTGAAGTTTTTCTGCATATGATGGGCCAAATACCAGGTGTATGAATGGGTTTGGCTTCTGCTGACTACCTGGGAACAGTTTTCAAAGTCTCTGTGTGGGTCCTTAGAGTGTGTACAACTGGCCACGGACTGTGGCTGTGAGGGCGAGAACTGAGTCACAGGGCTGCTTCAGGGAGCACAGCTGAGGCCAAAATATATAGGCCTGTCTCCAGGATTATGGCTGGATGGTTCCCTGCAGATCTCTTGATGGGAAGGACCACTTGTGGACTGTAGCTGAGAGGAATCTGAGAAAGGTTGCAGAACTGCTTCATAATCTTCAGTAAGAACAAGCTCGGTGCGCCATTTCCTTGTCTGTAGCCATGTCTATGGGCCTTTGAGTTGGCCACCTGGGTGAGGACTTCCTTTTTCTAAATAACCCTCCTTGATCTCTGGCTCCACAACTCTTACCATAGGCAAGCATCTTTCTACTTCTATTTCCTAGTTTACTACTTAAAATATTGTATAAAAGTGGAATCATGGGCCGAGCGCGGTGGCTCATGCCTGTAATCCCAGCACTTTGGGAGGCCAAGGTAGGCAGATCACGAGGTCAGGAGATCGAGACCATCCTGGCTAACAAGGTGAACCCCGTCTCAACTAAAAATACAAAAAATTAGTCAGGTGTGGTGGCGGGCACCTGTAGTCCCGCTACTTGGGAGGCTGAGGCAAGAGAATGGTGTGAACCCGGGAGGCGGAGCTTGCAGTGAGCCAAGATCGTGCCACTGCATTCCAGCCTGGGGGACAGAGCGAGACTCCCTCAAAAAAAAAAAAAAAAAAAAAAAAAAAAAAAAGTGGAATCATACACTGTCACTTTGTTGGTATCGTATTCCACTTAGAATAATGGCTTTAAGATTTATTCTTATTGTAGCATCTGAGAAGATATTTTCGTTGGGGGCTAAACAATATTTTATTGTATATATAAACCACATCTTTTAAAATCATCCATGGATGGGTTTTTTTTCACTTTTGTAAATGATATGGTTTGGATCTGCGTTTTCATTCAAATCTCATGTCAAATTGCCATCCTTAGTGTTGGAGGTGGGCTTGGTGGGAGGTGGTTGGGTCATAGGGTTGGCTTCTGATGAATGGTTTAGCTTCGCCCCTTTGGTACTGTCTTTGCCATAGCGAGTGAGTTCTTCTGAGATCTCATTTTTCACAAGTATATGACACCTCTTCTCTCACTCTCTCACTCCTGCTCCCACCGTGTAAGATGATTCACTGTCCCTTTGCTTTCTGCTATGATTGGAGGCTTTTTGAGGTCTCCCCAGAAGCAGAAGTGGCTGTGCTTTCTGTACAGGCTGTAGAACCATGACCCAATTAAACCTCTTTTTTAAAATAAATTCGCCGGGCACAGTAGCTCACGCCTGTAATCCCAGCACTTTGGGAGGCCGAGGTGGGCGGATCACAAGGTCAGGAGATCGAGACCATCCTGGCCAACATGGTGAAACCCCGTCTCTACTAAAAATACAAAAATTAGCCAGGCAGTGAGCCGAGATTGCGCCACTGCATTCCAGCCTGGGTGACAGAGCAAGACTCCATCTCAAAAAATAAAAAAATTAAAAAATAATAATAATAAAATAAATAAATAAATAAATAAATTACCCAGTCTCAGATATTTCTTTATAACAATGCAAGAATAAACTAAAATACAGTGAATATTGCTGCAGTAAACCTGGATGTGGAAACATTTCATTCAGATACACTTTGCATATTTTGAGTAGATGCTCAGAAGTGGGGCCAGGCAAGGTGGCTCACACCTGTAACCCCAGCACTTTGGGAGACCTAGGTGGGTGGATCACTTGATGTCAGGAGTTCAAGACCAGCCTGGCCAACATGGTGAAACCTTGTCTCTACTAAAAATACAAAAATTAGCCATGTGTGGTGGCGTGCAACTGTAATCCCAGCTTTGGGGAGGCTGAGGCACAAGAATTGCTTGAACCCAGGAGGCAGAGGTTGCAGTGAGTTGAGATCGCACCACTGCACTCCAGCCTGGGTGACACAGCAAGACTATGTCAAAAAAAATAAAAGGGCCGGGCGCGGTGGCTCAAGCCTGTAATCCCACAGATCACAAGGTCAGGAGATCGAGACCATGTCTCTACTAAAAAATACAAAAAATTAGCCGGGCGCGGTGGCGGGCGTGTAGTCCCAGCTACTCAGGAGGCTGAGGCAGGAGAATGGCGGGAACCCGGGAGGCGGAGCTTGCAGTGAGCCGAGATCGCGCCACTGCACTCCAGCCTGGGCAACAGCGTGAACTTCGTCTCAAAAAAAAAAAAATAAATAAAAAAAAAAATAAAAGACTGGGCATGGTGGGTCATGTCTGTAATCCCAGCACTTTGGGAGGCCGATGTGGGCGGATCACGAGGTCAGGAGATCGAGACCATCCTGGCTGGTGAAACCCCGTCTCTACTAAAAGTACAAAAAGAAAATTAGCTGGGCATGGTGGCAGGCGCCTGTAGTCCCAGCTACTCAGGAGGCTGAGGCAGGAGAATGGTGTGAACCCGGGAGGCGGAGCTTGCAGTGAACCAAGATCGCACCACTGCACTCTAGCCTGGTGGCCTGTGCCTGTAATCCCAGCTACTCGGGAGGCCAAGGCATGAGAATTGCGTGAACCCAGGAGGCAGAGGTTACAGTGAGCTGAGATCGTGCCACTGCACTCCAGACTGGGTGACAGAGCAAGACTCTGTCTCAAAAAAAAAAAAAAAAAAAAAAAAAAAAACCTTGCTGAGACAAAGGTCATAATCTTACTGTATTTTCTTTTAGAGATTGTATAGGTATAATTCTGACATTTAAATATTTAACTCATTTAAGACAGTTTTTGTATATGGTTCAGAGGAAGGACCCAATCTCAGTTTTTCCCATGTGGATACAGAGTTTTCCAACACCATTTATTGAAGAGACTTTCTTGTTGTACAGTCATAGCAACCTTGTTGAAGATCATTTGAGCATATACACAAACATGGTTTGGTTTTAACTTCTGGGTTCTGTTCCATCACTATTTGTCTTCTTGCAAATACCACACTGTTTTTATTTATGTAGCTTTGTAATCTGTTCTAAACAAAGGAAGCATTGTGCCTCTAACTTTGTTCTCGTTTTCTAAGAATGTTCGGCCTATCAGTGGTCCTTTGATATTTCATGTAAATGTAAGAATTTTAAAAAAGATTTCTTTAAAAAGTATCACTTGGCGCTGGGCGCAGTGACTCTTGCCTGTAATCCCAGCAGTCTGGAAGGCCGAGGCAGGTGGATCACAAGGCCAGGAGTTCAAGACCAGCCTGGCCAAATGGTGAAACCCTGTCTCTACTAAAAATACAAAAATTAGCTGAGTGTGGGCACCTGTAACCCCAGCTACTTGGGAGGCTGAAGCACAGGGAATTGCTTGAACCCAGGAGGTGGAGGTTGCAGTAAGCCAAGATTGCGCCACTGCCCTTCACCCTGGGCAACAGAGCGAGACTTTGTCTTAAAAAAAAAAAGTATCAAGTATCATTTGGATTTTTACCAGGATTACAATGAATTTGAATATCACTGTGGGTAGTATTGTTATTTTAAAATATTAAATCTTCTGACATAAAGAATAGTATGTTGAAGAGTCTGTTAAGTTTCACAAATTTTTGGATTTGGCAATTTTGCTTCTGCTGTTGATATCTTGTTTTATTTCATGTGGTATGAAAGGATGCATTGTGTAATTCAATATTTAATGTGCATCAGGCTTAATACCTTGATGACAAAATAATCTGCACAAAAAACCCTCATTGACACAAGTTTACCTATATAACAATCCTGCACATATACCCAGATCTTAAAATAAAGTTTTAAAAATAAGACTTATCAGGTGCCTGTAGTCCACCTACTAGGGAAGCTGAGGCGGGAGAATGGCGTGAACCCAGGAGGCAGAGCTTGCAGTGAGGCCAGATCACACCACTGCACTCCAGCTTGGGCGATAGAGCGAGACTCCGTCTAAAAAAAGAGTTATTTTGTGTTCTAACAGGTTGTCTGTGAAACAACAACTACTCATTTTCTTCTCCAATTAGCCCCAGACACAGTTTAGTTTACTTTCTGTTTCTAGGAGTTTAACTACTTTAGGTATCTTGCATAATTGGAAGTATATAGTTTTTTTGTGTGTGTGCCTGGCTTCTTGCACATAGTCTTTAAAATGTATCCTTATTGGGGAGCTAACAAAATTTTCTGCTTTTAAGAAGCTAAATAATATTTAATTATTTATACATTACAAATTGTCTTTATTCATTTATTAAGAAAACTTGGTTCTTTCCACATACTTGCTTTTGTAGACGATGCTACAATGAATATGGATGTGTAAATTACTCTTCATTTGATAATATATACAAAGGATTATTTATGTGTTCTATTCTGTTTCACTGGTATTGTCTTTTTTGATCCAGTTATAAAGTATTTCAATAACTATAACTTTATAATAGGTTTCTAAAATCAGGATATATGATGCTTCTGATGTTGTTCCTCTTTTTGACAATTTTTGAGCACTTCTGGCCTCCTTAGTTCTCATATAACTCTAGGATTGCTTCTTATAGTAATGCAAAAATGCATAGCTGCTGTCATCCAAAGTATACCACCTTTTTCTTCAGCACTCTGTGTCAGGGGAACCCATCTTTGACAGCCCCCCAAAAACCAAACATGTGGACACATACTCTACATTTCTCTTTCTCTCCTAAGAAGCATAGAGTTGGGAGTTTCTCCTTGTTTTCACCGTACTGTATTGGGAGGAGGTAAGGGTGTTCTAGCATGTGTAATAACATTTTTCTTCTCTTCTACATGTTTTTGGCATTTTGCTAAAGTGAAGTAGTACATATTCTTAACTAGGTTTTGGAATTCCCACAAAGGCAATGTAATCAATATGGGTGCTGAGGTCATATATCTATGAAGAAATGAGGAACAGTGGTTTCTGTTCTTGCAATTTAAATTGATGTTTTTATTTATTACTTTAATTTTTAATTTTTGTGAGTACACAGTAGGTATATATCTATGGGTTACATGAGAATTTTAATGTAGGCAAGAAATGCATAAAAATCACATCAAGGTATAGGTACTCATTATCTCAAGTATTTTTCCTTTGTTTTACAAACAATCTGATTTCATTCTTTTAGTTATTTGAAAATGTACAATTAACTATAGTTACTTGTGTAGTTACAGTTGTGTAGTTACTTGTGTAGTATAGTTATAGTGACTATAGTCACTCTGTTGTATTAGCAACTACTAAATCTTACTCTAATTTTTTTTGAAACCATTAATTTTCCTCACTTCCTCCCAGACCTGTAGTATACTCTCCAGCCTCTGGTAACAATCCTTTTAGTTTCATGAAATTAATTTAACTTTTAGTTCCAGCAAATGCGTGAGAACATGCAGAGTTAACCTTTATACGCCTGGATTGTATCTGTAAACATAACCTCTAGTTCCATACATGTTGTTGCAAATGACAGGATCTTATTCTTTATGATGGAAAAATATGCCATTGTGTATATGTACCCATTTGCTTTATCCATTCACGTGTTGATAGACACTTAGGTTGCTTCTAAATCTTGTATAATGTGAACACTGCTGCAGTAAAAATGGAGGTACAAATATCTCTCTGAAGTCCTGATTTCTTTTCTTTTATGTACCTACTTAGGAGTGGGGTTGCTGGATAATACAGTAGCTCTATTTTGCATTTTTTGAGGAACCTCTAAATTGTTCTCCATAGCGGTTGTACTAATTTACATTCCCACCAAGAGAGCACTAGAGTTCACTTTTCTCCACATCCTCATCAGCATTTGTTATTGCCTGACTTGGATAAAAGCCACTGTAATTGGAGTAGGATAATATCTCATTGTCATTTTGATTTGCATTTCTCTGAAGATAAATGATCTTGAGCACCTTGTCGTGTCTTTTTGTCATTTGTATGACCTTTTGAGAAATGTCTATTCAAATTTTTGCCCATTTATAATCAGATTATTCAATTTTATCCTATAGAGCTGTGTGTGCGCTTTATGTATTCTCGTTATTTTTTTTTCTAATGGGCAGTTTACACATTTTCTCTCGTTTTATGTGTTGTCTCTTTGTTAATTGTTTCATTTGCTTGTTAGAAGCTCTTTAACTTGATATGATTCCATTAGTTCATTTTTGCTTTGGTTGCCTGTGCTTGTCGGGTATTATTCAAGACAACTTTGCCCAGTTTAATTTCCTGTAGAGCTTCAGCAATGTTTTCTTGTAGGAGTTTCATAGTTTGAGATCTTAGATTTGCCTCTAATCCATTTTGATTTAATTTTTTTTATATGACAAGAGATGGGGTCTAGTTTCATTCTTCTGAATATGGATATTCAGTTTTTGTAGCACAATTTATTGAAGACTTTTTTCCCCAGTATATATTTTTGACACCTTTGTCAGACATAAGTTTGTAGATATATGGATATGCCTCTGCATTCTCTCTACTGTTTCACTGATCAGTTTCATGCTGTTTTAATTACCGTAGCTCTGTAGTATCATTTAAAGTCAAATACTATGATTCCTCCCGTTTCATTTTTCTTAATGGCTTTGGCTATTCTGATTCTTTTATGGTTCTGTGTACACTGTAGGATTGTTTTTTCTATTTCTGGCAAGAATGTCATTGATGTTTTTCTAGAGGTTGTATTAAATCTGTAGATTGCTTTGGGTAGTATGGACATTTAAAAAATGTTGATTCTTCCTATTCATGAACATAAAATATTATTCAGTTTTTTGTCTTTTTAAATTTCTTGCATCAGTGTTTTATAGTACTCATTGTAGAGACTTTTCATTTCTTTAATTTCTAGGTATTTACTTTTAATTTGTGGCTATTGGAAATGGGATTACTCTTGATTTCTTTTTTACATTGTTCACTGTTAGTGTGTAGAAACACTACTAATTTTTTAAATCTTACATCTTCACTAAATTCATCAATTCTAGTCATATTTTAGTGAATTTGGTTTCTCCAAATATAAGACCACATCATCTGCAAACAAAGATAATTTGGCTTCTTCCTTTCCAATTTGGATGGCCTTTATTGTTTTCTCTTGTCTCATTGCTCTAGCTAGCACTTCTAGTACTATGCTGAATAACAGTGGTACAAGTGTGCATTCTTTGTGCCTCTTCTTTTGTCTTCTTCAGATACAGACACCTTATCAGCATGATTTGGGGTTTAGGTTCCCAACTTTACAAGGTAATTTGTCCTCAGCCATCCTGTTGTCCTTTCCTGGTCCTAGGCTTCAGAACTGTCTGGGGAAGATCCCAGATGCCCACAGTAGCCATGTGTCTTAGAGTATTTAGGGTATAAGTTACTGCATCATCTCCTCATAGTGGATGGCCTGAGGTGTGGGGTAAACCCTCTCAGGAGCAGCTGGGTTCCCTGGTGCTCAGAGCACTGTTGTGGTTTACACTATTCAAAAAGCCATATCCTTGTGGCATTAAGATTTTCTTTCTCCCAGTCCAGTTTCCATTTTTTGGAGACACATTGCTGTTCAGCCAATGGAATTCTGATATTGAGGGGAAAGGCAGAAGTAATTTCTACCATCTGGATTTTTTCAGAATTGTGAAGGGAGAAAAAGATAGTATCCCCAAAGACAATTAAAGTCCATTCTAGCAAGATGGTGCATGGACCTGCATACATAGACACACACACAAAACACTCCAGGCACACATGGGGATGCAGTGCACAGGCTCTTGGGAGGGTGGTCATTGAGTACTTCAGTGAGAAGGATGAAGGTGGGAGGATGTACATCACACGACAGACAGCCCGACTTGACACTTGAGTCAGACATATCATTATTCCAGCCAGTACTGCTACTCGTTGGGTTTGTCATCTTGAAAAAAATGTTTACTTATTTCAACTTCCATTTTATTAACTGTACAATGCATTCTATTGGTAGAGCTTGAAAGATAGGAGAATATTCTCAAAGAAGCATAAAAATGTAAATTTTTAAAATGTCTGATAATATATTTGTTAAAAATTCTTTCATTTTTCCCTTGACATGTGTAATAAGTTTTTCAGATCTGTGTATTTTGGGGGTGGTTTCAAACGGAACCTCAGGGCTTAGTTATGGGAATATTACTAAGTTAAAAAAAAAGTAGGAAACATTTCTTTTCCTCTATGGCTGCAGAGAACTGAATACATTTTTAGAAGAAATTTTGGTAGATAAATTGGTGATTTAGAGATATGCCAATATATCGGTTTTTCTTTTCTGCATGGTGGGGAATTTGTAATAATGAATAAGTCTGCTCTTTATGCTGTTATCTGGGTGTCTGAATTTAATGTTAAATTGTATGGAATAGGACTTGACATTCCTGGTTAATGTTCACCTATTTGTTATTAAGGAAATAATACCTAAATTATTATTGTCTGAAATTGACGTATATTTTGGCTTTTCTTGTTGAAGTATAAAATGTAAGTGCCTTACAATCTCCTTTCCTCCTATAAACATAAGCAATGAGTTTGAGGAATTTTGTTGGATTATTTAAACACTGAGTTCTTTTATATAAAACTAAGTGAATAATCTTGACTGGAAATCAGAGACCTAAGCCTGTTAACTGCAGGGTAAGGCCAATCTTGACCCTGCCAAAGGAGGTCATCAGTAGCCCAGTAGTTTCTTCCTGGGAACCTTTTCTGCAGGTGTCCTAGCCTGGCTGAAAGTAGACGTGAAAGGAGCCTTTATACTGAGATGCTACAGAGCCCTGGAAAGCTGAGGATCCACAGGCAGATGCAGTGAGATTTGGGATGGGAGGAGGGTTGTGATGTCCTCTGAGAGGGAGTAATTGTTATTGTCTTCGGGTTGTTTCTAGATACAATCAAATAAATTCTGATGTAGGTAAGAAGTGACTTTATTTTAAGGAGAATTGCAATGGAAAAAACACCAAGCACAAGATCTGCAAGCATCTCCAAAATGAGACAGATAAGGGCAATTTTTCATATGGAGGAGCAATCAAGATTAGAAAGAAGATGGGAAAGAGAGGGCAGAATGGAGAACAGCAAAATCAGATTCAAGATTAGAGAATGTTTCACCCTGAAGTCAGCCTGTTCTTGGGAGGGACATCAAGAGGGTTGTATGCTCACTTAGACTGAAGGTGCAGCATAGTCCAGGGGTCTGGGGGAAGGAGAGAGACTTGGGCAGTTAGGTTAACAAGTACTCTGTTCTGAATACTGAGGACAAAATTATTTAATTGTTTATGAGGGAAAAATGAGAACACAGAGTCTGTAAATTTGTGATAACTAAAGAGGGAGTATCATCAAAGTCATAATGAAAAGGGTATTTCTTTGCAGTAAGCTTTTCTTGCAGAACACAAAGGATTTGAGAGATGTTAGTCATAACTACCATGATTCACGGCCCACCTCATGTTTCTCCTGCTTTCCTTTGTCCTATACATTTTTTTCTCTTGGCTTTTACTGAGTTGTATCCAATATAATAACCTGGTAAACATAGGTAAAGTGTTTTTGCCAAGTTCTGTGAGTAGTTTTATCAAATCCTTTAACTTGAGGGAGGGAGTTATGGAAGCCCATAATTTATAGACAGTTCCTTAGAAGTATAGATGGGTCCCTGGGGCTTGTGACTGGCACGTGGAGTGGAAGCAGTATTGTGGGACTGAGCCCTGAGCCGGTGGGGTCTATGATGACCCTGGTGTTTTCAGAATTGAGCTGTTGGACACCCAGTTTGTGTTAGAGGATTGGTTGGTGTTCAGCAAACTCCATATATTTGGTGTTAGAATAAAGATATGGCCGGGCGCGGTGGCTCATGCCTGTTATCCCAGCACTTTGAGAGGCCGAGGCGGGTGGATCACGAGGTCAGGAGATCGAAACCATCCTGGCTAACACAATGAAACCCCGTCTCTACTAAAAATACAAAAAATTAGCTGGGCGTGGTGGTGGGTGCCTGTAGTCCCAGCTACACGGGAGGCTGAGGCAGGAGAATGGCATGAATCCAGGAGGCGGACTGTGCAGTGAGCCAAGATTGCGCCACTGCACTCCAGCCTGGGTGACAGAGCGAGTCTCAGACTCAAAAAAAAAATATATATATATATATATTAGGCTGGGTACAGTGGCTCATGCCTGTAAACCTAGCACTTTGGGAGGCCAAGGAGGGCAGATTGCTTGAGCTCAGGAGTTCAACACCAGCCTGGGCAAATGGTGAAATCCCATCTCTGCCAAAAATCCAAAAAAATTAGTTGGGCATGGTGGCACACACCTGTATTCCCAGCTACCTGGGGGTGTGCTGAGGCAGGAGGATCACTTGAACCCTGGGTGGTCGATGCTGCCAAGAGCCAAGAGCACACCACTGCATTCCAACCTATGTGACGAAGTGAGACCCTTTCTCAAAAAAATTAAGATATCATAGCAGCCTTGGTTGGGAGACACTGGGTCTGTTGTAGAATGGAGAGGTTTTTTTGTTTTGTTGTTGTTGTTGTTTACACACAAGCTGTCACACAGTGAATTGTCCTGTGATTCTAGGTCTCCTCCAGGGGTCGAAGGGGACTGAGGACTTCAAGGGAAAGAGTTCTGAGGGCAGACTTTTCTCTCCACCCTGCTGCTACAATGTGATTTCTGCACATTCACACACATGCATGCTAAGCAGTGGTACGGCCATGCTTCTCTCATGACAAAGCTTCACTCAGGAATTGTGCTGAGAACACCTCTGCTTCTAGAGTTTTCCAATAATAGGACACGTAAGTGTCCAGAAGATTCATGGCTTCTTTTTACCTCCCAGATCTTGAATCTGCACCAGTAACCTCTTTCCTGCAGTAGCCTAGGCTTCTGGATCACCTGACCATTTTATCTCCCTGCACGCACACATTTATAAGTCAGAGCTGTCCTGCCTGGGCCAGCATCTGTAGCACTCCCAAGTTTATGTAGCCTCCCAAGTTTATGCAGTTCTCCTGCCTCAGCCTCTCGAGTAGCTGGGACTACAAGAACATGCTGCCATGTCTGGCTATTTTTTTACTATTTTTTGTAGAGATAGGGTTTTGCCATGTTGCTTAGGCTGGTCTTGAACTCCTGGGCTCAAGCAATCCACCTGCCTTGGCCTCCCTAAATGCTAGGATTACAGGCATGAGCCATCAGGCTCAGCTGCTGCTTGTTTAAAAAGAATAAACAGCTTTCTGAGACCTTTAATTTTAGTTATGTACTTATTTAAGAGACAGGGTCCTGCCATATTGACCAGACTGGTTTTGAACTCCTGGCCTCAAGCAAAAGTTAGCTTCTATATACTGAAAAATTAAACAGTCTTACTCCCTTCAACACAGTATTTATGTCACACTCTACATCTTTTTATATCGTATACCCATTAACAATTTATTGAAGCTATATTTAATAATTTTTTTCTTGTAGCTTTTACACCAGCATTAAAAGTGATTTCTGACCATAATTACAGTTTTATAAGCCTTCTAAATTTGACCAGGTGTATATGATTTTCAATAATAGTTATATTTTTGTTGTAAGTTAGGATTCCATTACAACTTGAAAAATTCTCATTAACATTTTTTGTAAGTCAGGTCTAGTGATGAAAAATTTCCTCAACTTTTTTTAAATCTGAGATTTTGATTGATACATCATTTCTAAAGAACAGCTTTGTCAGGGATAGTCTTCTTAATTGTCAAGGTTTTTTCTTTTTCTCTCTTCATTTGCACTTCAAATATATGGTTTCACTTCCATGTGGCTTGCATGGTTTTTGTTGGGCAGTCTGCTGATAACCTTATAGGAGTTCCCTTGTATGTGAAGAATCTCTTTCTCTTGCTTCTTTTAAGAATCTCTCCTTGTCTTTGAATTTTGTCTTAATTATAATGTGTTATGGACAATTTTTGTTAGATTCTTCTTGCTATAGACATTTTGAGCTTTTTAATTTAATATCCATATTTCTTCCAAGATTGGGAAAAATTTAAGACATTATATCTTTCAACAATTTAAAAAAAATTTTCTCTCTCATGAACCTCATAAAATATGTACATTCTTACTGTTTATTATGCAGTATGGGGCCCAAATGCTTTATTCTTACATTCTTTTTTAAAATTCTAATTAGAAACTTTCAAATGACTTACTTTTATGTTTGCTTTTTTTTTTTTTTACCCCCCTGTGTAACGAAGTCTCCTGTTAAAGCTTTCTCTTTAATATTTTAGATCTCCTATTGTGTACTTCAGCTCCAGCATATCTATTTGGTTCTCTTTTAATAGGTTCTCTTTCTTTATTATAATTGTGATTTTGTTCATACATTGTTGTAAAAAAATTTAGTAATGTGTGACTTTTTGCATCTCATTGAGATTCTTTAAGATAATTATTTGAATTTTTTTTTAGATCTGTGTTTTATTGTAAGTGGTTACTGGAGCATTTTTAATTTCCTTTGGTGATGTTATGTTTGCCTGATCCTTCATGATCTGTGATACCTTGTTTTGATGTCCCTGTATCTGAAGGAGTAAATACCTCTTTCAGTCATTATAGATTAGTTTGGGGAGGTAAATATTTTCTCCTATTGGATCTCTGTGCTGATGAGATTGCAGTAAGGTGCATTGGATCTGGATCACAGTGAAGTTCATGCTTGGTAGACCTGTTATTAGGGCATCAGACCGTTGTGGATTCTATTTTCTGGGAAGACTGAACTTTCTTCAGGATCTTGATCAATAAGACTGGTGCTGGGGAAAAAAAGTCTCCAGTTATATATGCAGATGACAGAGCTGATACAATCCATGTGAGCAGGCGTGGCTTCTGCTGTGTGGCTCTTGCTGGGTTTTTGGAAATCCTCTAACCCCGTCATTGGACAGGTTCCTAGATGAGCAGTACTGACCCTTGATCACAGCTGAGAGGGTGTGGAACTGATTCATAGGGCTGCTTCGGCATACACAGCTGAGACCAAAGTCTTCAGGTTTGTTTCCGGGTTCATGACATTTCTCCCTCTAGGTTCCTGGGTGAACAGGACTCTTACCAGACTTTAGCTGACAGGGACTGGAGGTAAGTTTTAGGACTGCTTCAAGATTCACAGTGGGAATAAAGTCAGCCAGCATGCCTAGAGGGGCACATATAGTGTGCTTTTTGGCAGGTCCCAGGTTAGGAAAAACTGTTTCTGGACTTTGGTTTTATGGACTTGGAGCCAGATTATAGTGCCACATCAAGATCCACCATTAAATAAATGTTGGCAAGCCTACATCCAGGGGCACAGATGGATGTTTCTGTCTGTGGGTTCCTGCATGTGCAAGATTTCTTCCACACCATGATAGATGTGTGCAAGGGGCTAATTCAGAGATCACAGAGAGGATCAACATCTAAAGTCCTTTCACCTGAGACACAGGACACTTGGTGTCTTGGCAGATGGTGCTAGTGGCATAAACAAAACCAAATGGTCTACAGCTGTATTTACAGTGAGAATTAGTCATATTTTATTTTGTAGCTGGGACTGTGATGGGCAAGCATGCCACTCAAGCAAGGTCATGCCCTCTCAATACAGCCCTCCTCAGTCTTGGGTTTACACCCTTTGACATGGATTCCAAAGTTCCCATAAAGTTTCTTTTGCCAGGGCATAACTGCTCTTTTTTTTGAGATGGAATCTCACTCTTGTCACCCAGGCTGGCGTGCAGTGACGCCATCTTAGCTCATTGCAACCTCCGCCTCCCAGGCTCAAGCAATTCCCCTGCCTCAGCCTCTGGAGTAACTGGGATTACAGGTGCCCACCACCATGCCCAGCCAATTTTTGTATTTTTAGTGTTGATGGAGTTTCACCATATTGGCCAAGCTGGTCTCGAACTCCTGACCTCAGGTGTTCCACCCGCCTCAGCCTCCCAAAGTGCTGTGATCACAGGCGTGAGCCACCATACCTGGCTTGCCACATTTTTTTAAGTCTATCAAAGTTTTATTTCTAAGAAATACATTTGCATATAACCCAAATATAACAACTCTGGTATTACATCAATACAGCTATAACATTAATGCAGCAATTATATAACACAAAAGTGTTATAATGACCTGGGAAATGTTCATGAATTGTGAGGTGAAAAGATGTAGAAAATGACTGTGCCTACTGATGCTACCTTTGAAAAAGGACCCATAAAAAATACATTGAATATAAGTTGGCTAAATAAAGTATTAACTGTGGTACTTTCTTACAGATTATGGTTATCTTCTTCCATATAATTTCAATATGTACTAATATTCACATGTATTTATTTTATAATCAGAATATGTCATTATAATTAAATGTTATGTTGTGCCATTTCATCAGATCTTCTTATAGTCACATTAAATTATAATGTGTCACATTACATTATAATCACATTAAATTATATCACATTAAATTATAATCTGAGTAATGTTTAAAAATAGCTGATACATTTGAAATTTAGGCTAAAAATTTTTTTTATTTGTAAAATGTGCTCAGTGTTAACTATTGATAATAACCAAAAACCAACCTAATATTATATGATTTTTAAAATTATTTTTAAGCACAAAATAGACCCATGTTGGGGATGAATAACATGTCTGATTTTGTTAATTTTGTCTACTACTTTTCCCTGTATTTCCTTGTTTCCTTCATCCTAAAATTTTTAAAAATGAAAACTTTAATCATTATTGAATGTTTAAACTACTGAATTTTTTTTGTTGTTGTTGTTAACTGAAGTAAAAGGAAACATTCTTGTAGAATTATGGAAACAATGTAGTAGGACTTAAAATTGAATGTTAGGAGGTTCTTCGTTTTAAGAGGCTTCCTGTGGGAGAAGTTTCCATCAAACTGCTGTACTTCTATCATCAACATTTCCCAGCGCCTGCTCTGTACGGAGTTCTAAGAATACCTGCTCCAAGGTGCCCTGAGAGAGGCTGTATTCCTCCACATTGAAGGTCTGTTTCACTGCCTCTACTTTGAAAAAGGCCTGAGACAGAGGGTGGACATCCTCCACAGGTAACTTATACGCCATTAAAGAGGAACGTCTTTCCTGCTGAGCAGCCTGTGGGAAAAGCTTCAAAATCTCTGTGTGGAGAGCTTCCACCTGAGTAGGTTCTTTCATTTTTTTATTTCTAGTAAAAATCTTTACCAAACTTGTTTTTCAGATGTTGAATGGAACCAATACAACCTAGCGTTCCTGACACCATTATGGCCACACACAGCCTTAGCCTCTGACATGTAATGGGTGGTCAAGAGGGCGCCCCTCTCCTTGTTTTTAATGGTAGCCTGAAGTATCTGCCACATTTGCTGCTGCCCCTCGGGGTACATCCTGGTGAACAGCTCATCTAGAAGCACCACTGATGGGTTCCCCAGGATGCTCAGCACAAGGCATAGCTTTCTCTTTTATCTCTCTGATAGAGTTTTCACGGGAGCCTTAAGTTGCTCCTGGAGCTTAAGAGCTTCCACCAATCATGAAATACTAAGAGCAGCATATTCTTTGCCCAGTCCTTTCACAGCTGCATACAACTCCAGGTGCTCTTTCATTGTAAGCTTGGGCCACAGTGAGTTCTCCCTGAGGGCAGTACCCCAAGAACTTGAGGCTGTTGTCACGCTGTTGCTTTACTGATGCTCTGTTGCCTTGTAACACCACCGCTTCTGCAGTTGGCTTTGTGAACCCAGTTGTCATTTTAATGGAAGTACTTTTACCAGATCCACTGTGTCCTACTAATCCCAAAACTTCACCTTTTTAACACAAAAGGAAACATTTCTGATGGCTATTTTCTTCTTTCTTGTTGAAAAGCAACTTTTCTTTGCCTCATAATATTCCTTGTGTAAACAGCTTGCAGTTATGACTGGCTCCTCCTCCAAGTTTGGAGTAGTGAGTGCATTTGCTGCTTGGACTCTTTCAGCTTGAACATCTTCTTCTTCAGGCTCTTCTGGATAGGGATGAGTTTCTCTACATCGTGGAGAGACTCTGAAAACTGGGTCTTTATTCATTATTTCAATTTCATACTTCATGTCCAGACACCTTATGTCAAAAAGGAAAATAACACTCTGAAGGTATGGTATTAAGGTTGTTAAAAGAATGGTTTTATTGACTTCATTTATTCTATTGTCCAGACTGTCCAAGTTTCTCATATACATAAAGTTGAGCTGGATCAATAACATGACATATCCCAGCAAAGTGAAGGAAGGTATGAAAATCATGCACAAAATTAAGTTGGGTTTTTCATACTTAGTTGATACTGGAATTGTGAATACACATATTAAGATAATAAAAAAGCCAAAAGACCAAAAGCCATTATTTTTTCACCACTTGTGAAAGATGAATGAAAGCACATACGTGAGGAATATAAGAGAAGCCGCACAACGAATTATACCGCCAAAACAAACATGAGTTCCCATGGAAGCTGGAATCCCAGAAATACGAAGTAGTAAATTAAATGTATTGAAAGGAGAATCAAGGAGTATAATGGAATGTCCACCAGAGCCTGTCCACACCAGTATCCTGAAGGCCAGAGGCTGAAATCCATAACTGGGATTCAACTTTTTTTTATAATCACTGATACTGCTTATGCTGATATAAGGAGAAATGCAGTTTGTGATCAACAACAAAAATATAGACCCATCTATAAAACCAAGTTCCAGCACTATGTCATCACGAGAAAATGAGGTGCTCTTCATTTGAATAAGCTCCGTGAAGTTAAAAATTTCAATAAGGGCTTTGGTAACAATTCCCATAAGAATAGGAAAACAATTCAATTTCTTGGTATTACATGCAACTGAAAATCTAATCCTTCTGGTTATCAGACACTATGATGCCTCCATTGTAGGAGTGATCATCTGAGCCATTTCTGTTTCTGAAGTCATCCATTTCCAAAACTATATTCTGACGCTTCAGTGAATGCACGAAGTCTTCAATATTTGATCCTGGAGCAAAGATGAATAGAAAGCCAAGCGAAATATAGGGGTAGAGGAAGCAGTGGGAACAACTCTGTGGGCACTCTCAGCCCCCAGTGAAGCCATTTTCTCGCCACATTTTTTTATAACTGTAGAAGATGTGGGTAGAGAACCTCCTATTCTGCCATCTTGCTGTGTCATTCCCCTTGTATATTTTACTTTCTGATATGTTCTATGTCAAATATTTTTTATTTTGAATTCAAAATGTCTGAAATAAAATGCTCAAATTTTCCAATTGTAGAATAAATGTATTGAAATGCCTCATTCTCATCAGAGCATTTTATTGAGTTTTCTTTTACTGCTGTACTTTGAATGCCAAAGATTCAAAATGCCAGCTCTTTGTATGTACACACAGTTGAAAACTGTAGTTATTTATAAGATTGTCTTTGATACATCTATATTAGATTCAATATTTTGTAGGTCAGAATTTTTTATTCTAGTTTTCAACTCCATTTTAGTGGTTTTTAATCTTCAAATGTTATTTTTATTTTTTTTTATTTTGAGACAGAGTTTTGCTCTTGTTGCCCAGGCTGGAGAGCAATGGCACGATTTTGGCTCACCACAACCTCTGCCTCATAGGAAGGCAATTCTGCTACTTCAGCCTCCCGAGTAGCTGGGATTACAGGCATGCGCCACCATGCCCGGCTAATTTTTTGAATTTTTAGTAGAGCTGGGGTTTCTCCATATTCGTCAGTCTGGTCTCGAAGTCCCAACCTCATGTGATCCACCTGCCTTGGCCTCTCAAAGTGCTGGGATTACAGGTATCAGCCACTGTACCTGGCCTAGTCTTCATATTTGTCTGGTAATTTTAACCTGTACCTTTTATGACCATGTGGTATTTAATTCACATAAACGTCATGGGGTTTCAATTGGAGCAAATTAATATATATATATATATAAATCAGACATTTATCTTGGCAAGAAAGTTATCTATGTGGTATTTGCCTATATAAATATTGCCCTAGGTGTTCATAAATTTTGAGTGAGTGTTCATTGTTTTCTTGTATAGGTGAGTAGTCAGAGAAACAGTATAAAATTACCATCTATTTATGTTTGATTATGTTGCTCTGTGAGAGAAACACTTCTTATTTGAAGGTGATTTTTAAAGAATGTAACCTTTTTAGATAGATGTACATATTTAGTTGATGAAAAACGTGTAATTGCCATCTTAAATATTTTCAAGTGTACAGTCTAGTGGTATTAAGTACTTTTACTTTATTTTGCAATGGATCTCTAATTTTATCTTAGAAAAGTACCTTATAAACAATAAACTGCCCTTTTTTCCTTTTTCTTCAGCTCCTGAAGAATACCATTTTACTTACTGTTTCTATAATTTTGACTGGTTTCCATATTCTTATCGGTGTAATTATATAATGTCTGTTTCTTTTTGACTATTATATGTAACATAATATTCTTGTTTTCATTTGTTTTAAAATGAAATAATATTCTATTATATGTATATGTCACATTTTAAAAATTTGATACTGATCTCTAAAGGAACATTTGTATTCTTTCCAGGAATCATCTTTTGTAAATAATAATGAAGAACATGCATGTGTAAATATCTATTTAAAGTCCTCTTTTTTTTTTTTTAAGATGGAGTCTTGCTCTGTTACTCAGGCTGGAGTGCAGTGGCACGATCTCGGCTCACTGCAACCTTTGCCTCCTGGGTTCATGCCATTCTCCTGCCTTAGCCTCCCGGTACCTGGGACTACAGGCGCCTACCACCACACCCAGCTTTTTTTTGTTTTTTTCTTTTTTCCTTTTGTATTTTTAGTAGAGACGGGGTTTCACAGTGTTAGCCAGGATGGTCTCAATCTCCTGACATCATGATCCGCCCACCTCGGCTTCCCAAAGTGCTGGGATTACAGGCGTGAGCCACTGCGCCTGGCCTAAAGTCCTGCTTTAAATGTTCTTGGAATAGTTTGGATACAGTGATGTAGTACTACATGTCCGTATTTTTATTTCCCGAGCCTTTGATGTTATATCCAAAAAGTGATTGCTAAGACCAGTTGCATGAAGTCTTCACCATCTGTTTTTATTAGATTCCACATATGTATAAGATCATGTGGTATTTGTCTCAGTGTATCTTGTTTCTTTCTGTAACATATGATCCAGCAATTTCTATTTTTTCTTGCATGGTCATAAATGTTTGTTGTCTTAGAATCAAAAGAGCCATCTTAAATTACAATGTTGTTTAAATATGTCACCTTGTGATACTTTTTTTTTTCTGTAATGGCTGTACTAACTTAGTCTTACCAACTGAATATGTTAACTTTTCTATACCTTCTCATAATTTTTTTGTCTTTCTAATTACAATTATTTTAACTGCAGTGAAGTCACATCTTGTTGTGGCTTTGATTTGCATATCTCTGATAGTGATCCTGAGCATCTTTGCATATTCTTTTTGGCCATTTGTATTTCTTTTTTGAAAAATGTATCTTAGCTGGGTGCAGTGGTTTGGGAGGCCAAGGCGGGTGGATCACCTGAGGTCAGAAGTTTAGCCAACATGGTGAAACCCCATCTCTACTAAAAGTACAAAAATTAGCCGGGTGTGGTGGCACACACCCATAATCCCAGCTACTCAGGAGGATGAGGTGGAAGAATTGCATAAGCCCGGGAGGCGGAGGTTGCAGTGAACTGAAATCGGGCCACTGAACTCCAGCCTGGGTGAGAGTGAGACCCTGTCTCAAAAAAAAAAGAAAAAAAAATGTATCTTAAGGTCTCCTGCCTATTTTCAAGTTATGTATTATATGTTTGTTAAGTTTGTTATATATTCTGTAAGTTTATCTTGTCATATCTATATTTTGCAAATATTTTCTTTCATTTTGTAGATTATCTCCAGTCTGTTTTCTTTGCTGTCCAAAACATTCTTAGTTTGTTGTAATCCCATTTGCGTATTTTTGAGTGTCTTTTGAGGTCTTAAAAATTCTTCGTTCTGCAATACGTGGTAAAGTATTCCACTATGTTTACTTCAAATAGCTTTAGAGATTTGGGTTTCCTATTTAAATATTTACTTGTGATTGAGTTTTTTATGTTGTAAAAAGTAGGGGTCTAGGTTCATTTTTTAAATTATCATGTAGATAATCAATTTTTCTAGCACCATTTATTGAAAAGACTGTCTTTTTCCAGCTGTGTGTTCTGGACATCTTTGTTGAAAATCACTTGGCTCCAAGTTCATGAATTTATTACCGGGCTCAACTGGATACTTTGACGTGTTTATCTGTTTTTATGTCAGTATCATCCTGTTTTGCTCATTATAGCTTTATAGTATGTTTTGGAGCCAGGAAGTGTGATGTTCCTAGCTTTGTTCTTTTTGCTCAGGATTACTTGTGCCGTTCATGGGTCTTTTGGTGGTTTCCTATAAATTTTAAGCTTGTTTTTTCCATTTCTAGGAAAAGAGTCATTCGCATTTTGATAGAGATTGCATTGAACCTGTAGATCACCTTCGGTAGTATAGCCACTTTTATATTATTTCAGTTCATGAGCAAAAAATATCAATTTTTCATGTCTTTTTCAGTTTTTTATCAATGTTATATAATTCTCAGCGTAGAGAGTGTTTATGTTTTTAATTAAGTTCGCTGCTAGATCTAGACACCTTTCTTTTTATTGTGTATGCAGGAGTATTTGGCAAAATTCAACATGCCTCTGTGGTTTAAGAAACTCAACAAATTAGTTATAGATGGTATGTACCTCAACACAATAAAGGCCATGTATGACAAATCCATGACTGATATCATCCTAAACAGGAAAGAGCAGAGCACTTTTTATCTGAGCTCTCAGACAAGGATTTTACATTATAATCATCTTACATTATAATTGTGTATTACAATATTCAGCTGTGGACACTCTTAAGACTGTGGAGCATGGCCGGGCGTGGTGGCTCATTATCCCAGCCTGTAATCCCAGCACTTTGGGAGGCTGAGGCAGGTGGATCATTGCTGGGGCTACCAGAAATGCCAAGATGAGATTACCTAGAGAAACAGGCAGGTTGGCCAAGCAGCTGGGGGCACCACCCTTCCTGGGGAACTCCTTATGGCCCTTATCACAAATTTGCCTAACAACCTGCTCCCCCGCAATATGCTCAAGAGAAAAAGAAATGGGGTATCAAATGTGAGTATACCCTACAACCTGAAAGATTGTGTAAATTGAGAGAGGTTTTTAAATTTTCTCCAGGTCCTGCAGCAGAAAGCAAAAAAGAGCACTCCATAATTCTTGTCTCTTTGGGAGAGACCATCTCTATCAGCTATAAACAAACAAAACCAAAACTCTCTGAGAAGTCTGTAAACTGTCCATCTGTGTCTATAATAATCCTCCAGGCCTAAGCCACTCCCCTTAATTCAGCCAGTTCAGCAACAAGAAACCTACATAGGCTACAAATACCTTCTGATTTTGGGGGACCCCCTTACTTGCCTGGGTTGAAACCTCTCATACTAGAAAAGATTCAGGTACTTGCCAAGATCATTCTGAAAGAAATTATCTCTTTGGATTTCCATGGTCTTCACAAAGTAACAATGATCCATATTTTATTTTACAAACTACCCAAGCAGTGGCAAAAGCCCTAGGGACCATCCTGGCTAACATGGTGAAACCCTGTCTCTACTAAAAAAAATACAAAAATTAGCTGGCTGTGGTGGTGCGCACCTGTAGTCCCAGCTACTAGGGAGGCTGAGGCAGGAGAAGAGCTTGAACCCGGGAGGCTTGCAGTGAGCTGAGACCACGCCACTGCACTCTAGCCTGAGACTCCATCTCAAAAAAAAAAGTAATAAAAAGTTTCTTAATAACTCCTACAACATTTACCCCTGTGGAGGAGTCACCCTAACCGCGGTTAGGGGGCTTTGGAGAACGACTCTTTCTGGCTACTTCCTGCTGATTTAATAGGGGTATCCTTTGCTATCAAAGATCCTCTTTCCAGATGGCTGCATATGCATGGAGTACTAAAAGGCATATTTGAAGTCTATATTAATAGTAACTTTTTGGTCCTTTCTTAGTTCTAGGGCTCTGAGTTTTGACTGCTGAGCTGAGGTTCCCAGAGATAATTAAAAGTTTTATAAACAAACTATTTGGGGAGCAACTGTAAGATAATTGGTAGCGTTTAGGCAAAACTGAAAAACAGGCACAAAGGAAACTAATACAGAGTGAAATAATTATGTGACTCAATACAACTGTATTTTAAAAGGTAAGAAAATCAGTGTATTATGTTTCTAGTAAATTTTAAAAAAAAGTTTTTTTTGAGATGGATTCTTGCTCCGTTGCCCAGTCTGGAGTGCAGTGGCGCATTATCAGCTCACTGCAACCCCTGCCTCCCAGTTCAAGTGATTCTCCTGCCTCAGCGTCCGCAGCAGCGGGGACTATAGGCGCACGCTGTCATGCCTGGTTAATTTTTTTTTTGTATTTTAGTAGAGATGGAGTTTCACCACATTAGCCAGGATGGTCCCAATCTGACCTCGTGATCCACTCGTGTTGGCCTCCCAAAGTGCTGGGATTACAGATGTGAGCCATCACGCCCAGCCGTAAATAGTATGTAATAACAATACAGCATTTGCTGGCTACAGGTTTAGGTAAAAGAAAAAAGCTGTATTAATTGCTGGAGGGGTGGGAAAGCACAGTTGAAAGCTGTTCCCAAGTACATACCAGTATCAAAGAGCAATTTCTAGAGTTTATATGGTTTAAATTGAAGTATTTTTCTTTTCTGTATTATAATGTGCACATTTACGCATACATAGACATGTATCTTTTTTTTTTTTTTTTGGAGACAGAGTCTTGCTCTGTCGCCCAGGCTAGAGTGCGTGGTGCAATCTCAGCTTACTGCCTTCGGGGTTCACGACATTCTTCTGCCTCAGCGTCCCGAGTAGCTGGGACTACAGGCACCCAGATGATTTTTTTGTGTTTTTAGTAGAGACAGAGTTTCATGTGTTAGCCAGGATGGTCTTGATATCCTGACCTCGTGATCCCCCCGCCTTTGCCTCCCAAAGTGCTGAGATTACAGGCGTAAGCCACCACGCCCGGCCCAATGTTTGTTAATTTTTTATTAAGAATGGGTGTTGAAGATAATGTGTATTTTCTGTTTGAAGAGAGTGTTTACTGTAGTAGTTGAGTGTTATCTCTGAAGTCAAAGTTGCCTGTTTTACTACTGGCTCTTCTGTTGTGAGCAAGTCATTTTTCTCTGCGTCTCTGTTCCTTCCTCTGTAAAATAAGGATAATAATAATACCTATGCATTGAGTTTCCTGTGAAAATTAACACCTATACAGGGTTATGGTTAGTATTTATTATTTATATGCTGAATTACATTAATGTGATTAATGAACATTTGAATTCAATAGCTGCCATAATCTGATTTTCCAGAGAAGGTAACAAAGGACTTGGATAAAGTGACTAAAAATGAAAACTATACCCCATGAACTGCATCCACTAAAACAAAAAAAATCATAACAAATTCAAGGTGATAACATGAATCTCAACAAAACAGATCATTGCAGATTTTGAATCTTGAATCTACACAGATCATTCTATTTTTCCAACACTTTCTTACACTCAGAAGGTTCAGCATAAAAAAGTTTTGCTATGTCATAGAAAATTATATGTAAAATTCTTCATAGCATTAAGTCTCTTAAAAATTTTAAGAGGGCCGGGTACGGTGGCTCACGCCTGTAATCCCAGCACTTTGGGAGGTTGAGGTGGGCAGACCATGAGGTCGGGAGATTGAGACCATCCTGGTTAATACAGTGAAACCCTGTCTCTACTAAAAATACAAAAAATTAGCCGGGCGGGGTGGTGGGTGCCTGTAGTCCTGGCTACTTGGGAGGCTTAGGCAGGTGAATGTCGTGAACCCGTGAGGCAGAGGTTGCAGTGAGCTTAGATCGTGCCACTGCACGTTAGTCTAGGTGACAGAGCAAGATTCTGTCTCCAATAAAAAAAACAAAAAAACACACAAAAAATAATTTCTAAGATATATTTTGAGATTTCAAAATTCTGATGAGTTTCTTCATATGGTGCTTACAATATGCAACCCACTTATAAACCTATTCTAACTTATGTTTAACACACATTTTGTTAGAATCTCATACAATTTTTCCTTTACCAATACAGAGAAACAATGCTGACTTAATCCTCTTACCTGTGGACACTGAATTACTCTGATCTCAATTAAGTGATCTGAATGTTACATTGATAAGTTATAAATAATCTCAACCCAGTTAAAAACAATAATTTACATTAAAAATTATAAACTTCTCATCTGAACCTTGAAAGTCTATGTGAAATTACATGGCATGAAGAGAACAGTGAGGAAACTACTCATAACACAAAGGAAAAGAAGACCTCTGAGGAGGCATACAGAGTTGGGGATAAACACATGAAGACCTCTGAGGCATCCACAGCTGGGGATAAACACTTGAAGACATCACAGAACTAAAGATAATTAGAAAATAAAAACAGAAATCCTCTTTAAATTCAGAATGAGTCAGTTTTGCAGCCTAGGAACAGATGTCCTCTCCACATGCACAATTAGTGCCATTTCTTCACCATAGATATTTTCAATCTTTTACTTGGAGCTACGAACTAACTCCAGCAATATTTGTGGCCAGTTATGGAGCATCTATTACACACCCAGCACTTTGTGATTGTTCACTACAATTATTTATCAAAACATCCCCAATACTTGTTTTCCCACTACTTGTCTGAACAAATTGGCCCAATAAACTTAAAAATATCAATTATAAAAAGTGAAAGGAATAACTAAAGAAAACAGCTTATATAAGGTTATCCAATTAATGAAATGTTCTAATTAAAGATTACTTAATACATTGTGAAATTTCATCTAAAAATTTTTGTGCACTAAATTTTATAAAAACGATTAATTTCTGACAAGCTCAAATACTTTATGAAGTGAAAACAAAAAAATGAGAAACAAAATTATAGCTCTAGCATGAGGACCACATAAACACAGAATTGGTTGGCATGGGGCAATTCTCAACAATGATCCATTAGATTGTGCAGTAATTAAATAAAAAGAAAACATAAGTGTGATTTCAAAATGTTTTAGGTTTGTAGATTTCTAGTAAATTACCTATCCACAGTATTAACAGAACCTTCTTTGTTCCAATATTGCTATTTTCTTTGGAAAATAGGTACAAACTCTCATGCAAACACAATTGCTTGCTCCATAATTTCCTTACACCCAAGGTTTATCTTTAGAGCACAACATTTATATATTTAACTCCATGCAAATTAAAATTAAAAGGCTGTGTTTGCAGGACATGCCACATGTTCAAAGATAAATATGAAACATTTCTGAAAACCATTCAAGACTCAGGAATGTATGATTTATTACAATCATAAAATGACCCTTAGTAAAAAATAACTTACATTTAAAAATAATTAAACGGTGTAATTGGATTGTGTGTAATACGAAGGACAAATGCTTGAGGTGATGAATAACTCATTTACTCTGATGTGATTATGACATATTGTATGCCTGTATCAAAATAACCCATATATACCATGAATATATACATCTACTATGTACCCACAAAAACTTTTAAACTTCAGTAAGAATAAAAATGTAACATGGAAACAATATTCTTCAATTTATTTGCTGCTGAAAGCCACTGGAAAAAGAGACTAGAGATGTCATTCAACTATATTACCAGATAGTACATTGTTACCATCTTTAAGGTACACCCTTGAGTAAGGTGGGATAGGTGAAAGTTGGTGGCATAATAAAACGCTTCATTCAACGCACAAAAATTTTAACACAATAACAATTTTGTTTAAAAAATTAAGTTCACACATGATCTTCAAAATTTACTGCATTTTATTACATTTATAACATAAATGTACATTTGGTAAAACAATTTACTACTAAAATTCAGATTTTCTCTCACTATAATGCAAAGTATTACTCTGAACACCTACTTCATGCATCACTCAATAAGTCAACAACTAAAAGCCTCTCTGCTAAGATTTTCCTCACGCTTCTTTCATTTTTCTTCTCTTTCATGTAAGTTCATGAATAATGCCCACCTGATGCAAAGGAATTTCCCAATCTCCAGTGCAGCGACAGTTCATCACATGCTTTCACATAAATGAAATTTGAAATAGCATAATTTCAGAGTTCAATTATTTGCTTTTCAAAAAATTTATACTTTTAAGTGAAAAAATATACTTTGAATATAATCTCTTCAAAAACCTACTTTTAACTTATATGCAAAGAAATTTTCTAACAGGTTCAACTTCTGTTATACTTAATACTCTGATTTATTTTAAAGTCTGAAGTATTAGTTCCTTAGTTTTTTTACTGTAAATCCTCTGATGTACAGTCTTAATTTTAGCCTAAATATTTCTTCACATTTGGTGCATCTACAAATTACGTTCCATTAGAAACTCTCTGGGTTTTTTTTTTTTTTTTTTTTTTTTTTTTTTTTTTTTTGAGAGTTTCACTCTTCTTACCCAGGCTGGAGTGGAATGGCATGATCTTGGCTCACACAACCTCCACCTCCTGGGTTCAAGCGATTATCCTGTCTCAGCCTCCCAAGTAGCTGGGATTACAGCCATGGACCACCACGCCCTGCTAATTTCTGTATTTTTAGTAGAGACAGGGTTTCTCCATGTTGGTCAGGCTGTCCTTGAACTCTCGACTTCAAGTGATCCACCCTCCTTGGCTCCCAAAGTATTGGGAATATAGGTGTAAGCCACTGTGCCCGGCCTCTGGTGTTTCTTAAGCTGCAGCTTCTGAACAGATGTTTTTCCACATTTACTACAGTCGTAGGATTTCTCTCCATTATAAATTCTCTGATGTTGAACAAAGTTTGAGCAACTGCTTCAGAGTTTTCCTCTAGTACAAAATGTATACAGTAAGTTCTGGGATACAAGTACAGGCACTAGAGCCCTCTTTATCTTTGTATTCTCTGTCTTAAGACTACTCTTCTTGGCCGGGCGCGGTGGCTCACGCCTGTAATCTCAGCACTTTGGGAGGCCGAGGTGGGTGGATCACGAGGTCAGGAGATCAAGACCATCCCTGGCTAACATGGTGAAACCCCATCTCTACTAAAAATACAAAAAACTAGCCGGGCATGGTGGCGGGCGCCTGTAGTCCCAGCTACTCGGAGGCTGAGGCAGGAGAATGGCGTGAACCCAGGAGGCGGAGCTTGCAGTGAGCCGAGATTGCGCCACTGCACCCCAGCCTGGGCGACACAGCGAGACTCCGTCTCAAAAAAAAAAAAAAAAAAAAAGACTACTCTTCTTAACTTTAATAGCCTGTATTTTATAAAAGGTCTTTCAACAGAAATTACATAATACTTTTATTAACTATAAATTTAGAGTAGACATTAATAGCTTTTGTATATTTTTATATTTGTACAAGTATCCTCACATATAAATACTATCATCTGCAAAGATATTAAGCATTGGTTAAAAGTTCTGCCACATTTTTTGTGTATCTAGATGTGTTCTTCAGTAGGAATTACACTAGGAAGTGACAAGAATTTGAAGTCTTTGTCACATTTTAAATGTTAATTTGGCTTCTCATCAATATAATTACTTACTGTTTACAACAGATTGAGGTGTGGTTAAAAACTTTCTCACATTTTTCATATTTGTAGAGTTTCTCTCCATCATGAATTATCTTAAAATTAGAAAGGATAGAGGAGTATTTAAAGACTGCGACCTTCATAAGACATTCCCCTGGTATGAGTTCTCTGATGTTTAAGAAAGCTGGAGTACAGCTTAAAGGCTTTGCCATATCCTTTACACTTGTATAGTTTTATCTCCAGTATGAATTTTCTTATGTGCATAAAGATTTGCAGACTGTCTAAAGGTTTTGCCACATTCTTCACATGTGTAGGGTTTCTCTCCAGTATGAATTCTCCTATGTACATAAAGGATTGCAGACTGTCTAAAGGCTTTGCCACATTCTTCACATGTGTAGGGTTTCTCTCCAGTATGAATTCTCCTATGTTTAGTAAGGACTGTGGAACTATTAAAGGCTTTACCACATTCTAAACATTTGAAGGGTTTCTCACCTGTATGTATCCTCTTATGTTTAGCAAAGCTTGAGGATGAGGTAATGACTTTGCCACATTCCTCACACTTGTAGGGTTTCTTCCCAGTGTGAATTTTCTCTTGTCTATTCAGGTGTGAGGACTGTTTAAACACTTCCCCCCGTTCTTTACATTTGTAGGGTTTATCTCCAGTATGAATTTTTTTATATTCATTCACGTTTGTGGACCATCTGAAGGCTCTGCCACGATCTTCACATGTGTAGGGTTTCTCTCTGGTGTAAATTCTCTTATGTGCAGCAAGGTTTCTTGACCTACTAAAGGCTTTGTCACCTTCTTCATATTTGTAAGGTTTCTCTCCAGTATGAATTTTCTTGTGTTGATTCAGGGCTGTGGACCGTCCAAAGGCTTTGCCACATTCTTCACATTTGTAATGTTTCTCTCCAATAAGAATTTTCTTGTGTTGATTCAGGTCTGTTGATAGGGCATAGGCTTTGCCACACTCTTCACATTTGGAAGGTTTCTCCCCAGTATAAGTTTTGTTGTGTTGATTGAGGTCTGTGTGCCATGCAAGGTGTTTGCCACACTCTTCACATTTATAAGGTTTCTCTCGAGTATGAATGTTCTTATGTCGATTCAGGTCTGTGTAGCGTCCAAAGGCTTTGCCACACTCTTCACATTTGTAAGGTTTCTCTCCAGTATGAATTCTCCTATGTGCATATAGGTTTGCAGACTGTCTAAAGGTTTTGCCACATTCTTCACATGTGTAGGGTTTCTCTCCAGTATGAATTCTCCTATGTACATAAAGGATTGCAGACTGTCTAAAGGCTTTGCCACATTCTTCACATGTGTAGGGTTTCTCTCCAGTATGAATTCTCCTATGTTTAGTAAGGACTGTGGAACTATTAAAGGCTTTACCACATTCTAAACATTTAAAGGGTTTCTCACCTGTATGTATCCTCTTATGTTTAGCAAAGCTTGAGGATGAGGTAATGACTTTGTCACATTCCTTACATTTGTAGGGTTTCTTTCCAGTGTGAATTTTCTCTTGTCTATTCAGGTGTGAGGACTGTTTAAACACTTCCCCCCGTTCTTTACATTTGTAGGGTTTATCTCCAGTATGAATTTTCTTATATTCATTCAGGTTTGTGGACCATCTGAAGGCTCTGCCACGATTTTCACATGTGTAGGGTTTCTCTCCAGTGTAAATTCTCTTACGTGCAGCAAGGTTTCTTGAGCTACTAAAGGCTTTGCCACTCTCTTCACATTTGTAAGTTTTCTCTCCAGTATGAATTTTCTTGTGTCGATTCAGGTCTGTGTAGCGTCCAAAGGCTTTGCCACACTCTTCACATTTGTAAGGTTTCTCTCCAGTATGAATTCTCCTATGTGCAGAAAGGTTTGCAGACTGACTAAAGGCTTTGCCACATTCTTCACATGTGTAGGGTTTCTCTCCAGTATGAATTCTCCTATGTACATAAAGGATTGCGGACTGCCTAAAGGCTTTGCCACATTCTTCACATGTGTAGGGTTTCTCTCCAGTATGAATTCTCCTATGTTTAGTAAGGATTGTGGAACGATTAAAGGCTTTACCACATTCTAAACATTTGAAGGGTTTCTCACCTGTATGAATCCTCTTATGTTGAGCAAAGCTTGAGGATGAGGTAATGACTTTGACATATTCCTTACATTTGAAGGGTTTCTTTCCAGTATGAATTTTCTCATGTCTATTCAGGTGTGAGGACTGTTTAAACACTTTCCCACATTCTTTACATTTGTAGAGTTTATCTCCAGTATGAATTTTCTTATATTCATTCAGGTTTGTGGACCATCCGAAGGCTCTGCCAGGATCTTCACATGTGTAGGGTTTCTCTCTGGTGTAAATTCTCTTATATGCAGCAAGGTTTCTTAACCTACTAAAGGCTTTGCCACTCTCTTCACATTTGTAAGGTTTCTCTCCAGTATGAATTTTCTTGTGTCGATTCAGGTCTGTGCGCCATGCAAAGTGTTTGCCACACTCTTCACATTTGTAAGGTTTCTCTCGAGTATGAATGTTCTTATGTCGATTCAGGTCTGTGTAGCGTCCAAAGGCTTTGCCACACACTTCACATTTGTAAGGTTTCTCTCCAGTATGAATTCTCCTATGTGCAGAAAGGTTTGCAGACTGACTAAAGGCTTTGCCACATTCTTCACATGTGTAGGGTTTCTCTCCAGTATGAACTCTCCTATGTACATAAAGGATTGCAGACTGTCTAAAGGCTTTGCCACATTCTTCACATGTGTAGGGTTTCTCTCCAGTATGAATTCTCCTATGTTTAGTAAGGATTGTGGAACGATTAAAGGCTTTACCACATTCTAAACATTTGAAGGGTTTCTCACCTGTATGTATCCTCTTATGTTGAGCAAAGCTTGAGGATGAGGTAATGACTTTGACATATTCCTTACATTTGAAGGGTTTCTTTCCAGTATGAATTTTCTCATGTCTATTCAGGTGTGAGGACTGTTTAAACACTTTCCCACATTCTTTACATTTGTAGGGTTTATCTCCAGTATGAATTTTCTTATATTCATTCAGGTTTGTGGACCATCCGAAGGCTCTGCCAGGATCTTCACATGTGTAGGGTTTCTCTCCGGTGTAAATTCTCTTATGTGCAGCAAGGTTTCTTGACCTACTAAAGGCTTTGCCACTTTCTTCATATTTGTAAGGTTTCTCTCCAGTATGAATTTTCTTGTGTTGATTCAGGGCTGTGCGCCATGCAAAGTGTTGGCCACACTCTTCACATTTGTAAGGTTTCTCTCGAGTATGAATGTTCTTATGTCGATTCAGGTCTGTGTACTGTCCAAAGGCTTTGCCACACTCTTCACATTTGTAAGGTTTCTCTCCAGTATGAATTCTCCTATGTGCAGAAAGGTTTGCAGACTGTCTAAAGGCTTTGCCGCATTCTTCACATGTATAGGGTTTCTCTCCAGTATGAATTCTCCTATGTACATAAAGGATTGCAGACTGTCTAAAGGCTTTGCCACATTCTTCACATGTGTAGGGTTTCTCTCCAGTATGAATTCTCCTATGTTTAGTAAGGACTGCGGAACGATTAAAGGCTTTACCACATTCTAAACATTTAAAGGGTTTCTCACCTGTATGTATCCTCTTATGTTGAGCAAAGCTTGAGGATGAGGTAATAACTTTGCCACATTCCTTACATTTGACGGGTTTCTTTCTAGTATGAATTTTCTCATGTGTATTCAGGTGTGAGGACTGTTTAAACACTTCCCCACATTCTTTATATTTGTACGGTTTATCTCCAGTATGAATTTTCTTATATTCATTCAGGTTTGTGGACCATCCGAAGGCTCTGCCACGACCTTCACATGTGTAGGGTTTCTCTCTGGTGTAAATTCTCTTATGTGCAGCAAGGTTTCTTGACCTACTAAAGGCTTTGCCACTCTCTTCACATTTGTAAGGTTTCTCTCCAGCATGAATTTTCTTGTGTTGATTCAGGGCTGTGGACCGACCAAAGGCTTTGCCACACTCTTCACATTTGTAAGGTTTCTCTCCAGTAAGAATTTTCTTGTGTTGATTCAGGTCTGTTGGTGGGGCATAGGCTTTGCCACTTTCTTCACATTTGTAAGGTTTCTCTCCAGTATGAATTTTCTTGTGTCGATTCAGGGCTGTGCGCCATGCAAAGTGTTGGCCACACTCTTCACATTTGTAAGGTTTCTCTCGAGTATGAATGTTCTTATGTCGATTCAGGTCTGTGTACTGTCCAAAGGCTTTGCCACACTCTTCACATTTGTAAGGTTTCTCTCGAGTATGAATGTTCTTATGTCGATTCAGGTCTGTGTACTGTCCAAAGGCTTTGCCACACTCTTCACATTTGTAAGGTTTCTCTCCAGTATGAATTCTCCTATGTGCAGAAAGGTTTGCAGACTGTCTAAAGGTTTTGCCACATTCTTCACATGTGTAGGGTTTCTCTCCAGTATGAATTCTCCTATGTACATAAAGGATTGCAGACTGTCTAAAGGCTTTGCCGCATTCTTCACATGTGTAGGGTTTCTCTCCAGTATGAATTCTCCTATGTTTAGTAAGGATTGTGGAACTATTAAAGGCTTTACCACATTCTAAACATTTGAAGGGTTTCTCACCTGTATGTATCCTCTTATGTTGAGCAAAGCTTGAGGATGAGGTAATGACTTTGCCACATTCCTTACATTTGACGGGTTTCTTTCTAGTATGAATTTTCTCATGTGTATTCAGGTGTGAGGACTGTTTAAACACTTCCCCACATTCTTTGTATTTGTACGGTTTATCTCCAGTATGAATTTTCTTATATTCATTCAGGTTTGTGGACCATCCAAAGGCTCTGCCAGGATCTTCACATGTGTAGGGTTTCTCTCCAGTGTAAATTCTCTTATGTGCAGCAAGGTTTCTTGAGGTACTAAAGGCTTTGCCACTCTCTTCACATTTGTAAGGTTTCTCTCCAGTATGAATTTTCTTGTGTTGATTCAGGGCTGTGGACCGTCCAAAGGCTTTGCCACACTCTTCACATTTGTAAGGTTTCTCTCCAGTATGAATTTTCTTGTGTTGATTCAGAGCTATGGACCATCCAAAGTCTTTGCCACATTCTTCACATGTGTAGGGTTTCTCTCCAGCATGAATTCCTTTATGTTGAGTTATGTCTGAGAACTTCTGAAATGACTTGCCGTATTGGTTACATTTGAAGTGTTTCTCTCCAGTATGTCTTGTCTTGTCTTTGTTTGAATTTGCAAATTTACTAAAAACTTTGACACCTGCATTACATTGAAATATTTTGCTCTGGGTATTTGGCAAGCATTGATTAATTCCATTATAACCTCCTTTCTGCACTTTACACACATTCATACTTTTACAGCCATTCCTTAATTGTAAATTCTCATGCCCACATTTTTCATATCTTCTCAGTATACATTTGTGGAATGAATCTTCTATCCCCTGCACTGGCAAAAAGTCTTGGGTGAAATAAGAACACACAGCTGAAAGAAATAAAAAATAACAAATTATCCCAGTTACTAGATTCATATGAATATACTTTACAAATCTTATAAAATTATACAAAGTACGCTAGTAAGATGGCATAACAAAAATACCACAAGTCATAACTTCTTCACAGACATATACATGTAACAAACATATAGTGATCAAAATGCCTTTGTGTGAAATCTATAAATGTGTTAATTGTATGCAATGCCTCAGGTAAGCACAATGCCAAGAGCCACATAGAACAGGAAAGAATGTTGGCTACATTCACCTACCAACAGTTCCTCCTCCTCCCCAATATAGCACTATGCCATTAGGAGAAAACTCTCAACTGTCTTTTTCCTTAAAAGCGAAAAAAAAATACTGACACACATATCCTTACTTCTGCCTTTTGGGGTCTTTACAAAAACTGATTTCTGCCTCCCGTAAAACAGTGCTGAAAGAAATGGTGATACTTTGGAAGAACAACTTGGGTATGTGAAGACAAATTACAAATATTTCAAGAGCAGACTGAAGTGCTAAATACAGGCAACAGGTAGAGCAAGTGATTAGAGACTTTTTTTTTTTTTTTGAAATGGAGTCTCACTCTCTCACCCAGGCTGGAGTGCACTGGTGTGATCTTGGCTCACTGCAAGCCCCACCTCCTGGGTTCATGCCATTCTCCTGCCTCAGCCTCCCCAGTAGCTGGGACTACAGGCGCCTGCCACCACGCCTGGCTAATTTTTGTGTTTTTAGTAGAGATGGGGTTTCACTGTGTTAGCCAGGCTGGTCTCGATCTCCTGACCTCATGATCTGCCTGCCTTAGCCTCCCAAAGTGCTGGGATTACAGGCGTGAGCCACCACGCCTGGCCAATTAGAGACTTTTAAGAGGAAACATGAAGAAACCCTTTTAACTAAAAAATAAACACGAAATTCCAGACAAGAGACATGCTTCCAACATGTATGACAAGTTCCCATAATCTCTATCAAAGATAATTGGCTTCAGACTACGTCATGACAAACGAACATAATAAACGTTGTGACAAACAGCTTTTTGTTAATGCTCGAATAACAAGCAAATATTACAATGTATACAAAATAATTTTAAATTTTTCAGAGAACCATAAAAAACAAAGATGTACAAATTTTTAAAATGTAATCTGAATAATGCTGAATCAGTTAACTGAAAACACATACAACTAAATGTAATCAGAAAAATTAGAACATTAGTGAAAACATTAAAAACAAAAAAAAATCATGGAGGTGACAAATACGAAATGACTCAGAAATTTTCAAACGTTAAAAAAAGGATGCAATAAATGAAGCAGCTCAACAAACTTCAACTAGGATACACACACACAGATTTATGGCAAGGCGCATATATAAGCAAAGTTTCAAAAATCAAACACAAGAAGGGCGTCTCAGGAACTGCAAAATAAAAGTGATGTGTCATTTATAAGTGTGGTCTTATAAGATTACCAGTGAATCTGTCAACAAAAGTATTTCACACCAGAAGGAATTGCAATATAACTAAGGTGCTGGAGAAAAAAAAAAAAAATTATACATGGGAATAATATAACCAGCAAAACTGTCCCAAAACTGAAGAAAAAGTAAAGACCTTTCAAGATAAGCAAACGCTGAAAAAGTATATTAGCACAACACCTGTCTTACCAAAAAAATACTGAAGCGTCTTCCAGTGAAAATAACATAATGCAAGAAAACCAAACATAATCATATGAAAATACGTAACTTTCTGAAAAAGATATGCACATACACAAAATCCTGTACTACTATCATAATAGTGCAGAAAACATTTTAATTATTCTCTAAAATTTTAAAGTTAAAAGCATAAAAATGATCATAAAGTGTTGATCATTATCCAGTAATAATATACAACATAAAAAATGATTACTGACATCAGTAACGAACTTGAGGACAGATGTAATGAGGAAGTTTTCTTTTCTTCCTGTCTCACTCTGTCACCCAGACCGGAGTGCAGTGGCATGATCTTGGCTCACGGCAATCTCTGTCTGCCCAGTTCAGGTGATTCTCCTGCCTCACCCTCCTAGGACTACAGGTACATACCACCATGCCCTTCTAATTTTTTGTATTTTTAATAGAGACGGGGTTTCACCATGCTGGCCAGGCTGGTCTCAAACTCCTAACCTCATGATGTGCCTGCCTCGGCCTCCCAAAGTGCTGGGATTACAGGCATGAGCGACCGCGCCCAGCCCTTTTTTTTTTTTTTTTTGAGACAGAGCCTCACTCTGTTGCCAGGCTGGAGTGCAGCCGTGCAATCTTGGCTCACTGCAACTTCCACCTCCTAGGTTCAAGCAATTCTCCTGCCTTAGCCTCCCAAGTAGCTGGGACTACAGGCGCGGGGCACCACAGGCAGCTAATTTTTGTATTTCTGGTGAAGATGGGGTTTCAACATGTTGACCAGGATGGTCTCGATCTCTTTTCGTGAACTGCCTGCCTCGGCCTCTCAAAGTGCTGGGATTACACGTGTGAGCGCCCAGCCAAGGAAGAATTTTCAAATGCAACTCAGGTTTTTACCAGTTTTAAATATATTATTTTGCCGGGCACGGTGGCTCAATTCTGTAATCCCAGCACTCTGGGAGGCCAAGGAGGGTGGATCACGAGGTCAGGAGATCGAGACCATCCTGGCTAACATGGTGAAACCCCCTCTCTACTAAAAATACAAAAAGCTTTAGCCGGGCATGGTGGCGGGCGCCTGTAGTCCCAGCTACTCGAGATGCTGAGGCAGGAGAATGGCGAGAACCCGGAAAGCAGAGCTTGCAGTGAGCCCAGATTGCGCCACTGCACTCCAGCCTGGGCCACTGAAGAAGGCTCTGTCTCAAAAAAATAAGACAAAATAAAAATATATTATTTTAAGAAATTTTATGTACTTCCCAAGATACCAGAAAAAGGTATCTCTATAGATACACCAAAAAATAAGATGACAGAAAAAGAAAATAAGGGGCAAAAATGAAATAATCCAGCAAAACAATAAAACTTACGAAGTAAAGGTTTCCATTCAAAATACATTCACCAAATAAAGGGATTGATTGCAAAACTTAACATGATCCAGCTTGCTTTTCTACAGGAGTCACTTGAGATGTAATGATTAAAAAAGACTGAAAAGGGTAAAATGAAAGAAGACATTTCATGCAAATAACCAAATAAGAGGTCCAAATTATACAACACAAAGTACATCTTAAGTCAAAACTGTCCTATTTCATAAAATATACTTTAACTAAAAGTTCGTAAGAAAGAAGGACATTAAACAATAATAAAGTTCCTTTACTGGGAACTCATGACAAATGTGTGTATACATATGTTAATGTGTCTGTGTGTTTATGTGTGTCCCACATTGAGTTCCAAATGTACAAAGCCAATACTGACAGAACTAAAGCAAGACAAAAAAAGCAATATAATTATACTAGGATATTTAAATACCTCAATTTCTGTAAAGAATAATGAAACAAGATAAAATATTCACAACAGGAGACTTGAAAGCAGTATTAAACAATTATGCCTAACAGAATTGTAGAGAACATTGCTCAACAACAAGAGAATACACACCTTCCTCAATAGCTCATACAATATTCTCCAGGATAAACGACATATTAGGACACAAAAAAAGTCTTAACAGAAGTTTTTAAAATTGAAATTTTACAGATTACTTTTAATGACCAAACTGGAATGAGAGTAGAAATTAATAAAGAAAACTATAAACCCTGTCTACACTAAAACTACAAAAAATTAGCCAGGCGTGGTGGCAGGCAACTGTAGTCCCAGCTACTGGACAGGCTGAGGGAGGAGGATGGCGTGAACCCAGGAGGCGGAGCTTGTAGTAAGCTGAGAGTGCGCCACTGCACTCCAGCCTGGGCGACAGAGCAAGACTCTGTATCCCCCCCCCCCCCCAAAAAAATGTACATACTTACAGAAATTAAACAACACAAACTAAAGATTGAAATAATAAAGATGTCTAGACTGCTCAATGTAATCTACAGATTAAATGCAATCCCTGTCAAATTTGTAATTAAATTACTGTAGTAATAGAAACAGCAACCCCCATATTATACGAAATTAAGAAACAGTGAAGTACCCAACAGTTGTCAAAAACAGAAGCAATCTCAGAGGCTTCACAGTTCCTGATTTCAAAACACATAAAAAGCTAAAGAATTAAAACAATTTGGGATGGGTATAAAGCTGAACAGCTAGATCAATAAAATAAAATCTAGCAAAAATATAAACACACACAGTCACAAGAATAATTTAGACATTCATAATTATTGCAGCATTGTTACTGAAAGCAAATAAATGCAACACAGATTTCTCTCACCAAACTGATAAATTGGAAATATTAAAATTATGAAATATTACTGTTTATAAAAAGCAAAAATCAAACAAGTAAAGATAAATCTTGATGACATTAATATAAAATAAGTCACAAAGAGAAACTGTATAAATCAACTTACATCAGATATCTAAAGCAGTTTGACTTTAAAACAACAGAATTGTGTTTGTAAAGGGCCAGAAAATAGAAAAAGTAGGTAGTTGTTTAACGTGTATTGAGTGTTAGCTTTGCAAGATAAACATATTCTAAAGATAGAATGCATAACAATGTTAATATGACTAAGCCGAATATTTAACAAATATATGATTGTAAAGTTTATGCATTTTTGAAAACAATTAAAAATAATATCTAAGAGAGGTATGCCACTTTTGGAAATTATCTTCAAATCACAAAAGTGTTTCTCACACACACACAAAAATAAAGATTTACAAACAAATAGAGGGTAAAATTAGGAGAATTTCAATGACTACTCACCTAGGCAGGGTAAAATCACCATGGTATGCACAAATAAAACAAGTATACAACTTACAAACAATAGGGAAAGAGTATGCAGACAGATAAACACAGAGACTCTTAAAGTAGACAGTGTACACAGCTGAGTGCTTTCATACACAATAACAACATTAAATAAAAACATCCTTCTCATGTTCCAGGTCTCAGACAACAGGTTTTCTACTCTTTCCTGTTCAGTATAATTTCGGCCATTAGTCTGTCATATATAGTCTTTATTGTGTATAGGTATACGATCTATACCTAATTTGAGTTTCTTAAATCACAAAGACATGTTCAGTTTTGCCAAATGCTTCTGCATTCACAATAAAAAATAAAGCTGTCTAATAACAAATGTAATTTAAAAGGTGAACACTCTACACTGAAATTTATAAATCATTAAAAACTGAAAAAAGTCAAGAAAAATTGAAAGTATTGCTCATAAAATTAAAAATTATGAAAGTTCAATCTCTATCAAATCAATGCAATCTCTATCAAAATACCAATGACTTTTTTCACAGAAATGGAGAAAACAAACTTAAACTTTATACGGAACCATCAAAGACCCCCCAAATAGCAAAAGTAATCCTGAGCCAAAAAAAAAAAAAAAACAGCTGGAAGCATCACACTACCTGACTCCAAAATATACTACAAAGCTATAATAAGCAAAATAGCACGATACTGGCATAAAAACAAACAGATCAAACTATCCAGTGAGCCCAGTAATAAATTCCTGAACCTAGAAACAAGTGATTTTCAAACAAAAATGTCAATAACACACATTTGGAAAAAGACAGTGTTTTCAATAAATGGTGCTAGGAAAATTATCTGCAAGATAATAAAAAAAATAAAACTAGGCTCCTACCTTTCATGATATAAAAAAACTCAATCACAAATAAAGATTTCAATGGGAAACCCAAATAAAGCTATTTGAAGTAAACATACAGGAATGCTTTGCCACATATTACAGAGCAAGGAATCTCAAAAGCACAGGCAAAAGAAGCAAAAATATGCAAATGGGATTACAACAAAGTAAAAATGCTTTGCACAGCAAAGACAACAACAGAGTGAAGAGATAACCTACAGAATGAAAGAAAATATTTGCGAAATAGACATATGACAAAAGATAAATTTACAGAATATATAACAAACTTAACAAAAATAACACAATTTGAACATAGGCAAGAGACTTTAAGAGACGTTTTTCAAAAGAAATACAAATAGCCAAAAAGTACATGCAAAGATGCTCAACATCACTAATTGTCAGAGAAATGCAAATCAAAACAAGATACCACTTCACTTCAATTAGAATGACTGTAATTAGAAAGACAAAAAAAAAGTTGGTGAGAATGAATAGAAAAGGAAACACATACAGTTGGAAAAATTATAAGTTAGTAGAGCCATTATAGAAAAAAATAAGTATCACAGGATAACATATATTTAAACCATCAACAAATGGTATTTTAACACTGTTTCTTTGACTCCTCGCCTACACAATAAACTGTGGATGACCAGATACACACACACACACACACACACACACAAAATAATTCAAATTGCTGGATCACGTTCTATTTTTAATTTTTTAATTAAATGGGATTGCTGGAACATATGTAAGTTCTATTTTCATTGTAGCTACAGAAAACAAAACCAGTATGTCAAAGAGAAATCTACACTCTCGTGTTTACTACAGCACTATTTACAATGGCCAAGATATATGGAATCAATCCAAGTGTCCAAAACTTGGATGAATAAAGAAAATGTAGTATATATACACAATAAAATACTATTCATCTACAAAAGAGAATTCAATTTTGGTATTTGCCACAACACAGATGAATCTGGAGGCCATTACGTTAAGTGAAATAAAACAGATACACTGAGACAAACACCACATGATCTTACACATATGTGAAATCTAATATAAACATTTATGATGAAGGCTATATGCAACTAGCCTTGGCAATCAGTTTTTGAATATAACATCAAAGGTTTACACATGTATTTAAAATATCCCAAAAAAGCTGGGCACGGTGTCTTATGCCTATAATCCCAGCACTCTGGGAGGCCAAGGTGGGCAGATCACAAGTTCAGGAGATCAAGACCATCCTGGCTAACACAGTGAAATCCCCTCTTTACTAAAAATACAACAAAATTAGCCGGGCATGGTGGCGGGTGCCTGTAGTCCCAGCTACTCGGGAGGCTGAGGAAGGAGAATGGCGTGAACCTGGGAGGCAGAGCTTGCAGTGAGCCGAGATTGCACCACTGCACTCCAGCCTGGGCAACAGAGGGATACTCTGTCTCAAAAAAATAACATAACATAATATAACATAACATAATCCCAAAAATATTCAAGGCAGGGCTTTAAATACATGTTTACACATGCATATTCATTCATTATTATTTACAAAAGACAATTCCTGGAAACACAAATGTCCCTTTAGAGATCAATATCAGATTTTTAAAATGTGACATATACATACAATATTTTATTTTAAAACAAAGATATTCTGACATATATTTGTGGAGGAAAAGTTAAATATTAAATTTGAACTCAATTGAACATGGACACAAACAGTGGTCACCAAGTCCCAGAACAGGTTGTGAGTCCCTTGAGGTCTTCAGCCAGCACTATTATGAAGAAATCTCTATTTCAATCTATTCCTATATATTAGTTATTGAAAAAGAATAGACAATCACAAAAACAAGTTGACCTTTTTGTGTTCCTGGAGCCCAGTTCACGAAAGGCCCTAGTGATAGGACCTCATGCCAAACAACTCATTATAAAAACAGCTAGGGGCCGGGCGCGGTGGCTCACGCCTGTAATCCCAGCACTTTGGGAGGCCGAGATGGGCGGATCACGAGGTCAGGAGATCGAGACCATCCTGACTAACATGGTGAAACTCCGTCTCTACTAAAAATACAAAAATTAGCCGGGCGCGGTGGCGGGCGCCTGTAGTCCCAGCCACAGGAGGCTGAGGCAGGAGAATGGCGTGAACCCGGGAGGCGGAGCTTGCAGTGAGTGGAGATCACGCCACTGCACTCCAGCCTGGGAGACAGAGCGAGACTCCGTCTCAAAAAAAAAAAAAAAAAAAAAAAAAAAAAAAAAAAAACAGCTAGGGTCCCATAGCATGACGAACCTTCATGAGACCCCTCCTCGTCTGTGCACGGATGGGTGGCCGACTCTGGAGCCCGGGCTGTTGCTTCCCAGTCTGGTGGTGAATCCTCCACAGTCTGGTGAATGTAAATATATATACCTCTTTTCCCTTCTCCCCTTCCCATTGCAATTTGGTTATTACATCATTTGCTTATTATATCTGCACTCCCATTTATGTGAGATAAAGGTTGTTTACCCTTAAAGGTATTGTGTGTTTTCTCCCCCTAACACATTTCCCGCACAGATCGTTTTGGGTGTCAGGAACAGGATCCGAAAGCGAAAACGTGCCATTTTTCAGCCACAAGGAATGGGCTGGGAGCTTGGGGGCTTCCCATATCCTGGGATGGGAACTCCCGCAGTTCTCTCCTTTGGCCATTGAGTGATCCAAGGGAACTGGTCTTTTTGAAAATAGGGAATCTAAATTAGTGCATTTTGAACCGTTGGCTGTGCGTGAGGTGCTGCAGGGAATCCCAGTTGATAAAGGGAATGCTGAGGGAATTGCCCGGCGTGGATAGTGCTTGCTTACTGCTTATAAGTTAACGTGTCAAGACAGGGACTGGTTGCTACACGAGAAATGTAAGCTGAAAAAAAAAATGCTAATCTGACTTCCTGACTGGCCCTGGCCAGGCCTATGTCTTGACTGATCAGGCTCAAAGCTATCAGCCTATTGCTGAAAAAAGCAGCTGTCCAAATGGCCCGGTCAGGGTAAAACTGAAGAACTAGTCAGCTGGGGCTTGGAGCAGGTAAAAACCCAGCTCCTATCTCAAAGATGGGAAATCAACCCTAGGAAAATTCAAGAACCTGCACAAACTGTAAAATTCCTTGGCATCCTATGAAATACACGGTAATAGTCCATTTTACAAAAGGCTAAGGCTAAAATACTAGAATTTTCAACCCCTGCCACTAAAAAGGAGGCCTAGAAATTTATTGGTTTGCTGGGATTGTGGAGACATCATATGCCCCACATAGGTAACATATTACAACCTCTGCAATGCAGTCACTAGAAAATGCTATGACTTTCACTGGGGACAGAAAGAGAGAGTGTGGCTTTTGAACAAGCTAAACAAGCGTTGCAGCTGACCCTGGACCTACGGCCCATACGAAATAGGCCACGAGAACTGCAAGTAGCTGTCCTAGATCAACATGCTAATCAGAGCCTTAGGCAGAAACAAGGTGGGAAGAGGGTACACCTTGGGGGTTTTTGACCCGGAAACTGCCATAGGCTGGCAAAGCTTATACCCCTTCCAAGAAGCAATTGTTAGCTTTTTATTGGGCTTTGCTGGAAACAGAGGACCTTTGCTTCAACCATGAGGTCTTTATGAGGCCTGAAATTCCTATTATGACTTGGGTCATGAATTCCCCCAAAACTCACCAGATAGGGCACACTCAGGAAAGCAGCATTATAAAATGGAAATGGTATACACAAGATAGGACTAAGCCAGGACGAAAGGGGATACTGCTTTTGCATAAGGATGTACAAAACTTGCCAGCTCAGAAAACCACCAAGAAAGCCCTTCAGATAAGAAAACCTCCCCCATCCAATGGGGCAAATGCTTTAAAAAACTAAGCCCAGAGGACCAGAAACATGCCTGGTTTACTAATGGTCCCACAAAATACACTGGTAGCACTTGATGCTAGAAGGCTGTGGCTTACAATCCTGTTAGAAAACATAAGCATTTCTGATGAAGGAAAAGGTGGAAGCAGCTAGCTGGTTGAACCAGTAGTGGTCCTCTGAGTTATTTAGGAGGAGGCCAGAGGGATCTGTCACTTGTATACCAACTCTTGGTCAGGAGCAAATGGTCTTACTACCTGGTTGCACCAATGGCAACAAAACAAACGGTTAATTGTGAATAAAGAGGTTTGGGGAAAAAAATACTGGGAAGATACCTGAATCCTGGTGTACACTACCATTATCACTGTTTTCCATGTTGATGCTCACGTGTCTCTGTTTTCTCTTGACAGACTATTTAATCAGCAGGCAGATCAACCAGCCAAAATTTCCACCACAACTGAAAACTTGAATGTGAATGAATGGATTACAACATGTTCAAGCCTTGCGGTGAGAGGCATTATAATGTAATAACCTATCTACTAACAGTCAGCACCTGTGTCTTTGTGCCTGAGGCCAAGAATAAGTTCATCAGCTGGGCAGCCACCACTGTAGAAGAAGCCAACCACAATCAATGTTGGCTATGAGTAGAGTTGCCAGAGGCCACCAGGAATGAGCTACCTTGGAGAATCGTCCCTGCCAACATTTCCGAATGGCTCTATCACTGCCAATGGGGCCACAACAACAACAACTGCAATCCAACCTGGACTTCCTCTGACCAAACCAAGCAATCGATTTATGCCCAAGTCAGGTGAAAAGTGAACTCCACCTTCACCTTGCATCAAACGCCTTGGTATCCTGACCAACATGCCTGGAAAGGTATATACTGGGAACCCGCTGTGCTGAAGGCTGGATTCTGTATAGCACCCCACTCCCCCACTTTGTCTGGAGGCTGTAAATGGCTCCTCTAATGTTACTCTGGGTTTCTCCCACCAGATAATTGTCAATATATACTCCAAATCAACAATATTGTCCCTAATGAAACACAATCTCTTTCCTACTTACACATTAGTACACTATGATTACAGTAACTATATTGCAGTCCCCTGGGGGGCCCTCTGGATATGTGGATCCTACGGGTCGTGACACCTGCCCCTACAATGGACACAGAGATACACTTGGGGGTGGCCATTAATTCCATTCACCATACAAATGTGCTGGACTCCCTGGTGGTGATATTCTACTACAGTATTCTCCCCTGCCACTGGTACAATCCTGCTTCGGCAGCAATTAAAATATTAAGCATACATGTAGACAAAGCTCTCTACTAAAAATACAAAAATTAGCCAGGCATGGTGGTGGGCGCCTGTAGTCCCAGCTACTCAGGAGCCTGAGGCAGAAGAATCGCTTGAACCTGGGAGGCGAAGGTTGCAGTGAGCCAAGATCATGCCACTGCACTCCAGCCCAGCAACAGAGCCAGACTCCATCATAAATAAATAAGGAGAACCTACATGAAAAAACACTCCCCAGTAAAACAGAGTTGAAAATAAAAATAAAAAATTCTGACCTATAAAAGACTGAATATAATATAGATGTACCATAAAAACAATCCTTTAAATAACTACAGTTTTCAACTGTGACTGTGTACTTACGAAGATCTGGTGTTTTGAATCCTTACATGCAGTGTACAGCAGTTAAAAAAAAAAAGGGATCTCGGCCAGGCACAGTGGCTCACGCCTGTAATCCCAGCACTTTTGGAGGCCGAGGCGGGCAGATCACAAGGTCAGGAGATTGAGACCATCCTGGCTAACACGGTGAAAACCTGTCTCTACTAAAAATACAAAACGCAAGCCGGGCGTGGTGGTGGGCGCCTGTAGTCCTAGCTACTTGGGAGGCTGAGGCAGGAGAATGGCGTGGACCCGGGAGGCGGAGCTTGCAGTGAGCCAAGACAGAGCCACTGCACTCCAGCCTGGGCGACAGAGCGAGACTCTGTCTCAAAAACAAAAAGGATGCATCTCAATTAAAAAATGCTCTAATAAGAATGAGCCTTTTCAGTACATTTATTTGTTACAATGTGTAAATGTGAGCATTTTATTTCAGAAATGTGAATTTGAAATCTGATAAATTTGACATAGAATATATCAGAAACTGAAAACATAGTAAGATGGCAGGAGGTTCTCTATGCACAACTTCTACAGTTACAAAAATGCAGCACTTATGTCCTGAAAAAGGGAACTTTATGGGAGCCTTGGAATCCATGTCAAGGGTTGTGAACCCAAGACTGAGGAGGGCCGTATTGAAAAGACATGCCCTTGTTTGAGTGGCATGCTTGCCCATCACGGTCACAGCTACAAAATAAAATATGTCCAATTTTCATTGTAGGCTTAGCTGTAGACCATTTGGTTTTGTTCCTGCCACTAGAACCATCTGCAAAGACACCTAAACCAAGACACCTATGCCTCAGGTGAAAGGCCTTTAGAAGTTGGTTCTATCTGTGGTCTCCGAATTAGCCCCAAATCCACCCTTTGCACATGTCAGTCATGGTGTGGAAGAAATCCTGCCCAGACACCCACAGAGAGAAACATCTATCTGTGCCCCTGGATGTAGGCTTGCCAGTATTTATTTGACAGTGGGTCTTCACGTGGCACTATAACCTGGCTCCAAGTCCACGCAACCAAAGTCCAGAAGAAGTTTTTCCTAACCTGGGACCTGCCAAAAAGCACACCTATATGTGCCCCTGTAGGCATGTTGGCTGACTTCATTCCCACTGTGAATCGTGAAGCAGTCACATAACCACGCTCTGGTCTCTGTCACTTAGAGTCTGAAAGACGTCCTGCCCACCCAGAAATCTGGAGGGAGAAATGCCATGAACCCCAAAACAGACCTGAAGACTTTGTTGTCAGCTATGTATCCTGAAGCAGCCTTGTGAATCGTTCCACACCCTCTCAGCTGTGATCAAGGGTCAGTACTGCTCATCTAGGAACTTGTCCAATGACTAGGTTAGACATTTCCAAACACCTCTCAAGAGCGACACAGGAGGAGCCACACCTGCTCCATTGATTGTATCAGCACCTTAATCTGCAGATATAACTGGAGGGTTTTCTTCCTCAGTGCCAGTCATACTGGTCAACATCTTGAAGAAAGTTCAGTCTTCTCAGAAAATACACAGAATCCACAACTGTCTGATGCCCAGATAACAGGTCTGCCAAGCATGAATTTCACTGCAGACCCAGTAGTAGTTGTGTGACCTGAATCCGAAGCACTTTATTGCAATCTCAGTGGAAATCTCATCAGTCCAGAAATCCAATAGGAGAAGACATTTACCTCCCAAAACTAGTCTATAAAGACAGAATGGTGTATTTACTCCTTCAGATGCAATGACGTCAAAACAAGGCTTCACAAATTATGAAAGATCAGGCAAACATAACAGCACTAAAGGAAACTAAAAATGCTCCAGGAACCATTAACAATAAAACACAGATCCAAGCCAGGTGTGGTGGCTCACGCCTGTAATCCCAACACTCTGGGGAGCCAAGGCGGGTGTATCACCTGAGGTCAGGAGTTCAAGACCAACCTGGCCAACATGGCAAAACCCCATCTCTACTAAAAATACAAAAATTAGCAGGGCATGGTGGCACGTGCCTGTAATCCCAGCCACCCAGGAGGCTGAGGCAGGAGAATCGCTGGAACCCAGGGGGCAGAGGCTGCAGTGAGCCAAGATTGTGCCACTGCACTCCAGCCTCGGGTGACAGAGCAAGACTCTGTCTCAAGAAAAAAAAAAAAAAAAACTAAAAAATAGCTAACAGAAAATGTTCAGAGCAGCCAGAGAGAAAAGTCAGGTTATGCCCATCAGACTAACAGCAGATTTCTCTGCAGAAACCCCACAAACCAGAAGAAAGTGGGGGCCAATATTCAACATTCTTAAACAAAATAATTTTCAACCCGGAATTTCACATCCAGCCAAACTAAGCTTCATAAGCGAAGGAAAAATAATACAAACAAGCAAATGCTGAGAAATTTTGTCACCACCAGGTCTGACTTAGAAGAGCTCTTGAAGGACACATGAAAAAGAAAAACCGGTACCACCCACTGCAAAAACATACCAACCTGTAAAGACCATCGACACTATGAAGAAACTGCACCAGCTAATGGGCAAAATAACCAGCTAGCATCGTAATGACAGGATCAAATTTACACATAACAATATTAATCTTAAATGTAAATGGGCTAAATGCCCCAATTAAGACACAGACTGGAAAGTTAGATAAAGAGTCAAGAGGCCGGGCGCGGTGGCTCAAGCCTGTAATCCCAGCACTTTGGGAGGCCGAGATGGGCGGATCATGAGGTCAGGAGATCGAGACCATCCTGGCTAACACAGTGAAACCCCGTCTCTACTAAAAAATACAAAAAACTAGCTGGGCGAGGTGGCGGGCGCCTGTAGTCCCAGCTACTCGGGAGGCTGAGGCAGGAGAATGGCGTAAACCCGGGAGGCGGAGCTTGCAGTGAGCTGAGATCCGGCCACTGCACTCCAGCCTGGGCGGCAGAGCGAGACTCTGTCTCAAAAAAAAAAAAAAAAAAAAAAAAGAGTCAAGACCCATCAGTGTGCCATACTGAGGAGATCCATCTCATGTGCAGAGACAAACACAGGCTCAAAATAAAGGGATGGAGGAGGAGTATTTACCAAGCAAATGGAAAGCAAAAAAAAGCCGGGGTTGCAATCCTAGTCTCTGATAAAACAGACTTCAAATGAACAAAGATCAAAAACAGAAGGGGTCAGGCGCAGTGGCTCATGCCTGTAACTCCCAGCACTTTGAGAGTCAGAGGCAGATGGATCACGAGGTCAGGAGATCAAGACCATCGTGGCTAACACAGTGAAACCCAATCTCTACAAAAATAGAAAAAATTAGCCAGGCGTGGTGGTGGGCGCCTGCAGTCCCAGCTACTCAGAAGGCTGAGGCAGAATGGTGTGAACCCGGGAGGCAGAGCTTCCAGTGAGCCGAGATCATGCCTCTACACTTTAGCCTGGGCGACACAGTGAGACTCCGTCTCAAAAAAAAAAAAAAAGAAAAAGAAGAAGGGCATTACATAATGGTAAAGGGATCAATGCAACAAGAAGAGATAACTATCCTAAATATATATGCACCCAATACAGGAGTACCCAGATTCATAAAGCAAGTTCTTAGAGACCTACAAAGAGAGATGACTCTCGCACAATAATAATGGGAGACTTTAACACCCCACTGTCAATATTAGATCAACAAGACAGAAAATTAACAAGGATATTCAGGACTTCAACTCACCTCTGGACCAAGCAGACCTAACAGACATCAACAGAACTCTCCACCCCAAATCAACAGAATATACGTTATTCTCAGCACCACATTGCACTTATTCTAAAGTTGAACACATAACTGAAGTAAAACACACTTCAGCAAATGCGAAAGAACGAAAATTATAACAGTCTCTCAGAAAACAGTGCAATCAAATTAGGACTCAGGATTAAGAAACTCAAAACCATACAACTATATGGAAACTGAACAACCTGCTCCTGAATGACTACTGGGTAAATAATGAAATTAAGGTAGAAATAAATAAGTTATTTGAAACCAATGAGAACAAAGACACAACCTACTAGAATCTCTGGGACACAGCCAAAGCAGCCTTTAGAGGGAAATTTATACCACTAAATGCCCACAAGAGAAGGCAGGAAAGACCTAAAATCGACACCCTATCATCACAATTAAAAGAACTAGAGAAGCAAAAGCAAACAAATTCAAAAGCTAGCAGAAGACAAGAAATAACTATGATCAGAGCAGAACTGGAGAAAATTTTTAAAAAATCTAGTGAATCCAGGAGCTAGTTTTTTTTTTTAAAGATCAACAAAATAGACCGCTAGAAACACTAATAAAGAAGAAAAGAGAGAAGAATCAAATAGACACAATAAAAAATGATAAGAGATATATCAACAATGATCCCACAGAAACAAACTACCATCAGAGAATACTATAAACACCTCTACGCAAATAAACTAGAAAATCTAGAAGAAATGGATACATTCCTGGACACACACACCCTCCCAAGACTTAACCAGGAAGAAGTCGAATCCCTGAATAGACCAGTAACAAGTTCTGAAATTGAAGCAGTAATAGCCTACCAACCAAAAAAAGCCAGGACCAGACGGATTCACAGCCAAACTCTACCAAAAAAAGGGGAGTTGGTACCATTCCTTCTGAAACTATTCCAAACATTAGAAAAAGAGGGACTCCTCCTTAACTCATTTTATGAAGCCAGCATCATCCTGATAACAAAGCCTGGCAGAGAAACAACAAAAGAAAAAAATTCAGGCCATTATCTCTGATGAACATCGATATGAAAATCCTCAATAAAATACTGGCAAACCGAATGAATCCAGCAGCACATCAAAAAGCTTATCTGCCATGATCAACTTGGCTTCATCCCTAGGATGAAACACTGGTTCAACATATGCCAATCAATAAACATAATCCATCACATAAACAGAACCAATGACAAAAACCACATGATTACCGCAACAGATGCAGAAAAGGCCTTCGATAAAATTCAACACCCCTTCAAGCTAAAAACTCTCAATCAACTAGATATTGATGGAATGTATCCCAAAATAATAAGCTATTTATGACAAACACAGCCAATATACTGAATAGGCAAAACCTGGAAGTATTCCCTTTGAAAACCGCGATAAGACAAGGATGCCCTCTCTTACCACTCCTATTCAAAATAGTATTGGAAGTTCTGGCCAGGACAATCAGGCAAGAGAAAGAAATAAAGGGTATTCAAATAGGAAGAGAGGAAGTCAAGTTGTCTCTGTCTGCAGACGACATGATTGTATATTTAGAAAACCCAGTTGTCTCACCCCAAAATCTCCTTAATCTGACATGCAACTTCAGCAAAGTCTTAGGATACAAAATCAATTTGTAAAAGTCACAGCATTCCTATATACCAATAATAGACAATAGACAGCCAAATCATGAGTGAACTCCCATTCACAGCTGCTACAAAAAGAATAAAATACCTAGGAATACAACTTAGAGGGGATGTAAGAGACCTCTTCAAGGAGAACTACAAACCACTGCTCAAGGAAATAAGACAGGACACAAACAAATGGAAAAACATTCCATGCTCATGGATAGGAAGAATCGGTTATCATGAAATGGCCATAATGCCCAAAGTAATTTATAGATTCAGGCTGGGCGCAGTGGCTCAAGCCTGTAATCCCAGCACTTTGGGAGGCCGAGGCGGGTGGATCACGAGGTCAGGAGATCGAGACCATCCTGGCTAACATGGTGAAACCCCGTCTCTACTAAAAATACAAAAAACTAGCCGGGTGTGGTGGCGGGCGCCTGTAGTCCCAGCTACTCGGAGGCTGAGGCAAGAGAATGGCGTAAACCCGGGAGGCGGAGCTTGCAGTGAGCCGCGATCGCGCCACTGCACTCCAAGCCTGGGTGACACGGCGAGACTCCGTCTCAAAAAAAAAAAAAAAAAGGCCGGGCGCGGTGGCTCAAGCCTGTAATCCCAGCACTTTGGGAGGCCGAGGCGGGCGGATCACAAGGTCAGGAGATCGAGACCACAGTGAAACCCCGTCTCTACTAAAAATACAAAAAATTAGCCGGGCGCGGTGGCGGGCGCCTGTAGTCCTAGCTACTCAGGAGGCTGAGGCAGGAGAATGGCGTGAACCCAGGAGGCGGAGCTTGCAGTGAGCCGAGATCGCGCCACTGCACTCCAGCCTGGGCAACAGCGTGAGACTCCGTCTCAAAAAAAAAAAAGTAATTTATAGATTCAGTGCTATTCCTATCAAGCTACCATTGACTCTTCACAGAATTGGAGAAAACTACTTTATATATCATATGGAACCAAAAATAGCCCATATAGTCATAGGCCAAGGCAGGTGGATTTCTTCAGCCCAGGAATTCAAGACCAGCCTGAGTAACAAGGCAAAACCCTGTTTCTACAAAAAAAATACCAAAAAAATTAGCTGGATCTGGTGGCATGTACTTGTAATCCCAGCTACTCGGCAGGCTGAGATGGGAAAATTGTTTGATATTGGAGAGTTTGAGGCTGAACTGAGCTGTGAATGCACCAGTGCACTAGAGCCTGGGAAACAAAGCAAGACCCTATGTGGATAAAAAAGAAGTTAGAATGTTAAGCTAGGCTTTTAAATTTTTTTTTAATTTATTTTTTTTTTTTTTGAGACGGAGTCTCGCTCTGTAACCCAGGCTGGAGTGCAGTGGCACGATCTCAGCTTACTGCAAGCTCTGCCTCCCAGGTTCACGCCATTCTCCTGCCCCAGCCTCCCAAGTAGCTGGGACTACAAGGGCCCGCCACCACGCCCGGCTAATTTTTTTGTATTTTTAGTAGAGACGGGGTTTCACCGTGTTAGCCAGGATGGTCTTGATCTCCTGACCTCGTGATCAGCCTCCCAAAGTGCTGGGATTACAGGCATGAGCCACCGCACCTGGCCAAGCTACACTTTTATGAGATATTATATATCTCTTGGAAATTACAAAAAAAAAAAAAAAAAAAAAAAAAAACTGTAGTAGATACACAAAACAGGGAACCAAAGCATATAACAATAAAAACAAAACAAAAACACTACACAAGCGAAGACAGCATGAAAGAAAAACGGAAACTACTAAATGTTCAGAAAACAATGAACAAAATGGTAGTCATATGTTATTTCTCTTTTATCTATTTTGTTGTTTTTTTTTTTTTTTTTTTTTGAGATGGAGTCTCACTCTGTCGCTCAGGCTGGAATGCAGTGGCACGATCTTGGCTCACTGCAACCTCCGCCTCCAGGGTTGAAGCAATTCTTCTGCCTCAGCCTCAGTTATTAAAACTGCAGTACTCCTCATTGGTTTTCCTTTACCTAATGATTTCTGTGAAGTGAGACTTGGGTGGTGGGAAGAAGGAATTAGATACTTTACCTGCCACCTTGCATGTGTGGGCACTTGCACACATGCTGTCTACATGTAATCCACTCCCTTTACTTTCCTTTGAAACTGGGAAGGTTAAAATATGGGGGGAAATCCTATATGTTGCAATGATACCTTTATGGAAAATTTAAGACATCAAACTCCCCAGGCTCTCCGTCTTGATTTATGCTTGAGTTGTCACGTGCTGTATTTGCTTTGAACTCATTATCAGAAGTTTTACTAAAATGTTGAAGAAATAATTCACTTTCATCTGCTTTCTAGATTTTGTACATCTGAGTTAATAAAGCAATGCTTGTTGATAGTGTAGTTTTCTGCAGCCATTACCCCTACAAAGAAGTTTGAATGAGGGATTTTTTTTCTTTGTTAAAATAATTCCTGTTTCTGTAGAAATTTCATTTTTAGATTAAACTGCGATGAATATCAGAAAAAAAAAAGAAAGAAAGAAAATGAGATCTCAGGAGAAATCACTCATTATGGCAAAGACAGTACCAAAGGGGATGGTGCGAAACGATTCATGAGAAGCCAACCATATAATCCAATCACATCCCTCCAGGCCCCACCTACAACATTAGGGCTTACCATTTAATGTGAGATTTGAATGAGGAGGCCACAGATCCAAACCATATTACTTACAAAAGCCAAAAAGTGAAAAACCTCAAACATCCTTCAGGAGACGAATAATTTAAAAGGATGTGGTTTGGCTGGGCATGGTAGCTTATGCCTGTAATCCCAGCACTTTGGGAGGCCGAGGCGGGCGGACCATGAGGTCAGGAGATCGAGATCTTCCTCGTTAACACGGTGAAACCCTGACTCTACTAAAAATACAAAAAAAAAAAAAAAAATTAGCCAGGTGTGGTGGCAGGTGCCTGTAGTCCCAGCTGGAGCCTGAGGCAGGAGAATGTCGTGAACCCAGGAGGTGGAGCTTGCAGTGAGCCGAGATCGAGCCACTGCACTCCAGCCTGGGCGACAGAGCGAGATTCCGTCTCAAAAAAAATAAAAGGATGTGGCTTACGTGGCTTACACATACAATGAAAACTTCTTTAGACTTAAATGAAAATATCTTTTCAGATCATACAATAAGGATAGATCTTAAAGCCATTATTTTAATAAGACAGTATTTAATTAGACACCATTATTTAATAAGACACTAACAAAGTGACAGTGTATGATTCCACTTACATAAGATATTTTAGGTAGTAAATTCCTACAAAACATAAGTACAATGGTGCTTGCCTATAGTTAGGGTTGCGAGACCTCAGTGGAGTTAAAGACCAAGGAAGGGTTATTTGGAAAAAGCAGGCCCTCACCCAGGTGGCCAACTCCACAGCCCACAGACATGGCTACAGACAAGAAAATGGTGCATGGAGGTTGGCCTTACTGAGGATTATGAAGCAGTTCCGTAACTTCTCTCAAATTCCATCTCAGCTATAGCCCAGAAGTGGTCCTTCCTGTCAAGAGACTTGCAGGAAGACACACCCAGTCATGGCCCTAGAGACAGGCCTGCAGATCCTGGCCTCAGTTGTGCTGCTTGAAGCAGCCCTATGACTCACTTCAAGTCATTTGTAGTCACAGTCCGTGGCCACTCATACACACTCAGAGGCCCACAGAGACCTGCAAAAACTGTTTCCAGGGACCGCGTACGGTGGCTCAAGCCTGTAATCCCAGCACTTTGCGAGGCTGAGGTGGGTGGATCAGGAGGTCAGGAGATCAAGACCAGCCTGGCTAACATGGTGAAACCCCGTCTCTACAAAAAATACAAAAAATTAGCCAGGCGTACCAGGCGCAGTGGCTCACACCTGTAATCCCAGAACTTTGGGAGGTCAAGGCAGGTGGATCACGAGATCAGGAGATCGAGACCACAGTGAAATCCTGTCTCTACTAAAAATACAAAAAAGCAGCCCGGCGCGGTGGCGGGTGCCTGTAGTCCCAGCTACCCCGGAGGCTGAGACAGAAAGGCATGAACCCGGGAGGCAGAGCTTGCAGTGAGCTGATACTGCGCCACTGCACTGCAGCCTGGGTGACAGAGTGAGACTCCATCTCAAAAGAAAAAAAAAAATTAGCCAGGCATGGTGGTTTGCACCTGTAGTCCCAGCTACTCAGGAGGCTGAGGCAGGAGAATCGCTTGAATCCAGGAGGCAGAGGTTGCAGTGAGTCAAGTTCACGCCACTGCACTCCAGCCTGGGGGACAAAATAGGACTCCGACACCAAAAAAAAAAAAAAAAAAAAAAAAACTGTTCCCAGGTAGTCAGTAAAAGCCAAACCCATTTATATACCTGGTATTTGGGCTATAATATGCAGACAAACTTCAAAACCCAATTCTACTGCCTGCCATATAGATTAATGTCCTCAAGGAAATCTAATCTTTCCAGGGCCCAGAAAGAATCTATGACTGTCCAAATCTCTGGTAACACAACCATCAAAAGCAGACCCCACAGCAGACCCAGCATCACCCTTGTGACCCAGCTACAACCCTTCTTCTCTGCAACCCCAGAGGTAATCTCATCAGCCTGGGGACCCAACAAAAGGAGATGTTTACCTGCCAAAAAACAGATTATAGAAAACTGTAAATCACTGTTAACTCCTTAAAATATATAGACACAGGGCTGCTTCAGGGACCACAGCTGAAGCCAAGATCTGCAAGCATGCCTCCAGGACCACAGCTTCTATCTTAACATATTACCGAAAGTTTGTATCAGAACAATTAGCCAAGGAAAAGAACAAAGCTCTCCTGCTTGCAAAATAAGAAAAAATTTTACTGTTTGTAGATAATATGATCATGCATATATATGAAATCCTAGAGTAGAATAACAAAAACTGAACTAATAAATGCATTTATTAAGGTATTAGGATACATAATCAACATGTAAATACTTGCGGGGTTTTTTTGTGCATGTTTTTGAGACAGAGTCTCACTCTGAGGCCAAGGCTCATCTCAAACTCCTGTGCTCAAGTGATCCACATGCCTTGGCTTCTGAAAGTGCTGGGATTACAAAAATGAACCACTACACCTGCCACAACATACAAATATTTGTTTCATTTCCATAAAGTAACAACAAAATTTCCAAGAAAAAAATTCAATTTACAACACTATAAAAATAAGAAATTCAAAATAAATTTAACCAATGAAATAAAAAATTTATACGCTAAATACAATAAGCCACAAAATCTAATGTATAACAATAAATGTATATACTAAATACAATAATGACAGAAATTGAAGCAGACACAAACACATATTTCATTAGGATCACTAATATTGTCGAAGTATATTATCGAAAGTGATCTGTAGATTCAAATGGGATCCCTATCAAAATTTTAGTGTTATTTTTCACAGTAATAGAAAACACAATTGTAAAATTTAAGTGTAACCTTAAACAACTTTAAATAACCTGAGCCATCGTGAGAAAGAACAAAGCTGGGGCATCATACTTCTTAATTTTAAACTTTATTTAAAGGTTATTGTAAGCAAAAGAATATGGCATGTGCATAAATACACATACAAAAACCAATGAACAGAATAGCGCCCAGAAACAAATCCATGCATACAAGGTCCACGAATTTTGGGATGGGGATCATGAATATACAATACAGAAATTATAGGCTTGTCAATACATGGTGTCAGAAAAACTGAGGAGCCACAAGCAAAAGAATAAAAGTACTTTTTTTTTTTTTTTTTTTTTTTTTGAGACGGAGTCTCACTCTGTTGCCCAGGCTGGAGTGCAGTGGCACGATCTCGGCTCACTGCAAGCTCTGCCTCCCAGGTTCACACCATTCTCCTGCCTCAGCCTCCGAGTAGCTGGGACTACAGGCACCCACCACCACGCCCAGCTAATTTTTTGTATTTTTAGTAGAGACGGAGTTTCACTGTGTTAGCTGGGATGGTCTCGATCTCCTGACCTCGGCCTCTCAAAGTGCTGGGATTACAGGCGTGAGCCTCCACGCCTGGCAAAGGTAGACCATTTTCTTATACCATACCCCAAAATTAACTCAAAATGAAACACATATAAGACCAAAAACCTTAGAACTCCTGAAGAAAACATGGAAAAACCTTGATACTGGTCTTGGCAATAATTTTTTGATATGCCATCAAAAGCACGGCAACAACAACAAAAATACAAACAAGTGGGATTGTATCAAAGTAAACTGCTTCTTCACAGCAAAGGAAAACAAAATTTCTAAAAACCCTACGGGATAGAAATATTTGCAAGTGATATATCTGATAACAAGTTAATTTTGGGAGAACAAGGCGGGAGGATCACTTGAGGTCAGGAGACTGAGACCAGCCTGACCAACATGGTGAAATCCCATCTCTACTAAAAATACAAAATAAGCCAAGAGTGGTGGCGCATGCCTGTAATCCCAACTACTTGGGAGGCTAAGGCAGAAGAATCACTTGAACCCAGGAGGCAGAGATCACAGTGAGCCAAGATCGTGCTACTGCACTCCAGCCTGGTGACAGAGGAAGACTGTCTCAAAAAAAAAAAAAAAAAGTTAGTATCCACATTCAAAATATTTAAGAAACTTCTGCAATTCAAAGCAAAACAATAATAACGATAACCCATTCAAAAACAGGCAAAAGGTTAGATTTTTTTCCCCAAAGACATACATACAACATATATGCTGTATTCTGTTGGTGAGATGTAAATTGAAAAAGTCATCATAAAAACCAGTAAAAAATAAAAATGGACATATCATATAATCCAGCAATACCATTTCTGGCCATACTACCAAAGGAAATTAAATTAACACCTTGAAGAAATATCTTCAGCCCCATATTCATTGTATATTTATAATAGCCAAAATATGGAGTGTATATATATACATAGTAGAATACTACTCAGCCATAAGAGAAAAGGAAATCTAGCCATTTACAACATGGATAGACCCGGAGGACATGATGCTAAATGAAATTAGCCAAACACAGAGGGACAAAGAAACTGCTTCTTGTCACATAGATGGGTAAATCTTAAAAATGTAAACTCATAGAAGCAGAAAGTAGAATGGCGGTTGTTAGAGCCTAAGGGTGGGAACATGAGGAGATGTTGTTCAAAGAGTACAAATTTTTAGTTATAAGTTGAATAAGTCTGAGTAACCTAATGTACATTAGCATTAGATTAGCATAATAGTATTCTGTTTATAATTAGTAATACTGTAATGTATGCTTACAATTTGCTACGACACTAGGCCTTAAGTGTTCTTATTACCAAAAAAAAATCATTATCTGAGGTAATAGATGTGTTGATCAACTTGACTATATTTTTGCAATAAAATATGCATATATCACAAAATATATACTTATCAAATCATTACATTGTACACATTAAAGATACTCAAACAATTTTTTTTTTTTTTTTTTTTTTTTTTTTTGAGACGGAGTCTCGCTCTGTCACCCAGGCTGGAGTGCAGTGGCCGGATCTCAGCTCACTGCAAGCTCCGCCTCCCGGGTTCACGCCATTCTCCTGCCTCAGCCTCCCGAGTAGCTGGGACTACAGGCGCCTGCCACCTCGCCCGGCTAAGTTTTTGTATTTTTAGTAGAGACGGGGTTTCACTGTGTTAGCCAGGATGGTCTCGATCTCCTGACCTCGTGATCCGCCCGTCTCGGCCTCCCAAAGTGCTGGGATTACAGGCTTGAGCCACCGCGCCCGGCCTCAAACAATTTTTATTTATCAGAAAACTCCATGTCACACAAACACAGCTATACAGTAAGTCCTCACTTAATGTTCAAAACAGGTTCTTGAAAACTGCAACTTTAAAGGAAGCAATGTTGCTATATACCAAACATAACTCTTGTTTGTATCAATTAAACTTTGCTAAAATTAGTTTTCTTTTTTTGTTGTTGTTTTTTGGGTTTTTTTGAGACTGAGTTTTGCTCTTATCACCCAGACAGAAGTTCAATGGTGCAATCTCGGCTCACTGCATCCTCCACCTCCCAGGTTCAAGTGATTCTCCCAACTAACCCTCCCGAGTAGCTGGATTACAAGCACCTGCCACCACGTCCAGCTAGTTTTTTGTATTTTTAGTAGAGACGGGGTTTTGTCATGTTGGCCAGGCTGGTCTCAAACTCCTGACCTCATGATCCACCCACCTCAGCCTCCCAAAGTGCTGGGATTTCAGGCGTAAGCCACCGTGCCCAGCCCTAAAATTCATTTTCTTAAATGATATGTTGCTTCACTTACAGTTTCTGAGACTCTATCACCAATGTTAAGAATTTACTATATACATATACAACTTATATATGTGTGTGAGACACACACATTTTTTTTTTTTTTTGAGACGGAGTCTCGCTCTGTCGCCCAGGCTGGAGTGCAGTGGCCAGATCTCAGCTCACTGCAAGCTCCGCCTCCCGGGTTTACGCCATTCTCCTGCCTCAGCCTCCGGAGTAGCTGGGACTACAGGCGCCCGCCACCTCGCCCGGCTAGTTTTTTGTATTTTTTAGTAGAGACGGGGTTTCACCGGATTAGCCAGGATGGTCTCGATCTCCTGACCTTGTGATCCACCCGTCTCGGCCTCCCAAAGTGCTGGGATTACAGGCTTGAGCCACCGCGCCCGGCGACACACACATTTTTATATAGATACAGATATATCTCAAAAGACATTCTACAAAAATAGAAAATAAAACACTGAGGGAGTATTAGGAATTATGTATTAAAATTATCCTCACCCAGGGAGACCAGGTTTCTGTAGTTCTCCAACATCACATCTCTATACAGATTCTGTTGGGCAGGGTCTAGGCATTTCCACTCTTCTGGAGAGAATTCTATGGCCACATCCCTGAATGTTAAGGGTTCCTGAAAATACATATGTATCAAGTGAGAGAGGTCTTAATTTGACTACAGGTGAAATGTGTTAAGAGAACTAGTTCTGACATGTGACTGGGATTATCTGATAAAATAACTTTCAACACAGTAATATTCTCTAAAGTATTCTATAGCTCTGAGGAAAAAGGAAGGCATTCCAACAGTTTCTGTTGCTGCAATAAAAATAATGGGCTACATTGACCTGCCCCTACCAAAACCAAGCAGAGTAGGCCCTGTGACCTCCTGGAAAACAGGTTGAACTCACCTCTCATGAAAGTATCTGGAAGTCCTCATGCTTGACCTTGGCCTTGCTATAATATGTGAGTAACTTAATTTAAAAAACAGAAACGTTTCCACCCAGAACAATAGACAGGATGTGATGGGAGGGCATACGTGATGATTTAACTTCAAATTGTGACCCTAGGGGAAGACTGGGCTGAGAGTCACTTAGCTAAGCACTGTCTCTCAAGCTTCAATGTGCATATAAATTATTTAATGTCCTAGGCCTCACTGTACCAAAATTTTGCAGCTTTGAAAACAGTCCATGAATTAGCGACTTTTATCAAGTCTCCTGTTAATGCTGATGTTCCTCCACCTGGATCCATTATAGCACTACTCGGCTAGAGAAAGCAGGCACAGCACAGAGTCCCTTACCCCAACACGAATACTTTTCATTCCAAGACAAGACCACCAATCATCCTGAAGCATAGCATTCTCTGCAGGCCCTTTAATGGTTACAAAGGCTGGAGATGGTGTCAATGTCTAACTCTGCATTGGAAAAACATGTGGGCCGGGAGTGGTGGCTCACGCAGTTATCCCAGCACTATGGGAGGCCGAGGCGGAGAATCACAAGGTCAGGAGTTCGAGACCAACCTGGCCAATATGGTGAAACCCTGTCTTTACTAAAAATATAAAAAATAGCCAGACTTGGTGACATGCGCCTGTAATCTCAGCTACTCAGGAGGCTGAGGCAGAAGAATCGCTTTAACTCAGGAGGTAGAGGTTGCAGTGAGCCGAGATCATGCCACTGCAGTCCGGCCTGCGAAACAGAGTAAGACTCCATCTCAAAAAAAAAAAAAAAAAAAAAAAAAAAAAAAAAAAAAAAAAGGAAAGAAAAGAAAAACATGTGCACCTGCATTAATGTGATATTTATGGAGCATGTACTATGTGCTCAGGAGTATGTCACAGAGCACTGTGCTGGGACATTCATATTATGTGTTAATTCTTGTAACATCCTGGGAGGTGGGTACTAAGTATCCAATACTTCCCAGGATTTAAATGCAGGGCCCAGAATTTCCATTTCCTTTGTTTTTGTACTACTGATTTTTTTTTTTTTTAAATGTATAGAAGAATAGCTCAATATAAATAGATGGCAAAGAAACAGAAAGGAAGTTTTAAGTGAAATTCAGGGGAATTTTTGTGTATTTACTTTAAGACTTGTAAAAAAAAAAACAAACTACAGGCATGGAGAACAGGTTGCTGGATGAGATGTCTCTAGAAACACTGGTTTTAATTTTATAAAAAAGAATTTCAGGCCCAAAAGTATGTATCTTTTCCCAATTTATCTGCTTTTGTGTTTCAGGAAATTGGGAGCACCAGCTCTGGAGAGGTGGTAGGAGCAGCCACTCCAAACACTGATCTCCTCAAAGCAGTTCTGTGAGAGATTTCAGTGTGGGGCCAGACCTGGACAAGGTTCAGCAGAGAGTGGATCTGAGCAGGGTTAGGACAGAGAGTGGGCCCCAGGCTTCTGTTCTCTATGCCGCTAAGTATTTTCAGCTGTCTTTTCTAAGGCTGCCCTAGAGAAATTTGATTCCCAGAGTTTGTGAAATTTTAATCTATTTTAGCCACTTCCCTGTGTCTTTCATAACATACAACAAGGAATTTAACCAAAACCCTTGTTTTTCTAGACCAATTATGTTAGAAGCCAAACACTTACTCTTAGCAAGGTAAAAACAATACTAACAATAACAACTTCTCTTCTGTCAGTGAATACTCTCTTCAGGTGGTGGCATTAAAACTCACAAAACAATAAAAGGAAAGTAACCCAAATGAAGTTTAAGTCTCCTGTACAGTGTCCGTCTTTGTACTGAACACATGATGCTGAATTCAACCATTATTCATGTGCTCCAGACTGCAAGTTGCTTGAGGGTAGGGACCATGACTGCTTCATCTCTTTTTCTAATGACCACATGAAATAGAAACAATTAGCTTATTAATCAGTTTGAGAATCCAGATCTCATTTTTCACCAAAAAACTGGAGAACTGGAGCAACTCTTATCTGGGTATAAACCAAGGAGATTCTTTCTGTGAAGGGAGGAACAAACCCTGGGTGAGTCATTTCTCTTCCTCTAAAATGGGAGCAGAATTAGACCTTGCCATCAGACTGACCCAGTCTGCACAGGATATCCTCAGATGTCTCAAATACAGATGCTGGTGAGTGTCCCCAGTGACCCTGGGCTGATGTCCCCATAGTGATCCAGGCAGGAGAGATTCAGGCTCAATTTGTGGGATGCAAACAGAAAATGGAACAGCCCTGGTGAAGCTGCAGATCCTAGATCCAGATGTGAAAGCCCCTGTCCCTGATCAGGTAACTCTGAGGCAAGGCGAAGGACAAAAGTACTCTACTCCAATAACACAGTTTACAGGGAGGCATAGTTGTGGCTATGGCTCTGGTTATTTTGTGGCCCTGACCCCCCACTGCTAAAGTGATTGTTTACACTTAACAGATTCTGCCACGGGATTGTGTTCATACCAGAAGCCTCCCACACAACTACAGCAAGTCACTGGACAAGATCTGGAAAACTCAAAGGGCTCCACTCTGAAAGTGGGGATTAAGATGTCTACGTTGACCTCTCATGATGCAGAAAACGTCTTCTGAGTTTTCTGTATGTCTTCAACCCAAAGTCTAGCCCTGTCTTATGAATCCTAGGCAGAGGTCAGCTTTTATGTGCAGATTCTAGGTAGGATCAATGTGCCTCAGCATTCTTGGGGGTTACAGCAAGTGGAGTACAACCGGAGGAAAGATTGTTCATAAAGGCACCTTCAACACATTCTGGTTGGTTTGTTTGTTTTTTGAGATGGAGTCTTGCCTCAGCATTCTTGGGGGTTACAGCAAGTGGAGTACAACCGGAGGAAAGATTGTTCATAAAGGCACCTTCAACACATTCTGGTTTGTTTGTTTGTTTTTTGAGATGGAGTCTTGCTTTGTCGCCAGGCTGGAGTGCAATGGTGCCATCTCAGCTCACTGCAACCCCCACCTCCCAAGTTCAAGCAATTCCCCTGCCTCAGCCTCCTAAGTGGCTGGGATTACAGGCGCGCACCACCACACCTGGCTAATTTTTTGTATTTTAGTAGAGACAGGGTTTCTCTATGTTGCCCAGGATGGTTTCAATCCCCTGACCTTGTGATCTGCCTGCCTCAGCCTCCCAAAGTGCTGGGATTACAGGCGTGAGCCACCATGCCAGGCCCAACACATTCTGAAGAATATTTTGACCTAAAAGGAAAATCCTGGGGTAAACCATAAGTAGAGAGTTTATTTGGGCCAAAGCTTGAAGAAGCAATGCTGGAATATAAAGCTGCCCTGAATATACACTCCAACTAGAAGAAGTTATGAGTATATTTTTAAAGGCAAAAAGGAAGGTAGAGAGAGAACGGATAGAAAGTCATCAGAAATTCTTATTGCCTTATGGAAGTAAGTGGTTAGTGACTGGCTATATACATTGTTAATTTATAAGGTGTGGGTTATAGTGTCCACTATGACATTATTAGGTTAATTTACAGCCATTTGTGGCAATAGAACACAATTTCAAAAGACAAATAGTTCAAAGAGGGGAACAGTACATGACTGTGGTCTCATTTTAACACATCACTGTATCTGATTAAAATAACTTATATTTCTCAGATAAAAGTTCTATCCTTCTCTCAAACCCCAAGACATAAATTCAGAATTTGGAACTGCACATTTAAGATGTGGAGGGCTGGTGAGCTATGCACATTTGTGGGCATTTGGGCAAAGGGAGAAGGCAGTTGAAGTTCTCAGGTTTAATCAATGCACATGTGGGATCCTGATTGGGATTATGGGCCCCATGATCACGGAATCAGTGTCAGATTTGAAGATGCCAGGCACACTGACAAAGGAGGAATAACTGATTGCAGTACTAAAAAGTTATTTTTGTAGAAATCTAGTATAATTGTTATAGAAGGGACTGCAGATCTCAAATAGGAGAGACCATTCTATTTCCAGATTTGGCGAGCACTTTGCTGCACTTTGCCACCAAATTGTGGGTTGTGAGTGGAATCCTGAGACAGGTTTTTCTCTAAAGTGAAGCAGAGATAGCACTTGTGTATAATGTCTGATGATTCCAGACGGTGTGTGGAAAACATAACTAAAAGCAAAATCATCTCCAATCCTAAAAAACTGTCCACAACAATAGAAAAGAAAATGTTTTAGTACATAATAAACCAAAATGTGGTGTGCATCACAGGCAATCTAAGAGACTGCAAACACAGAAACTCACCATAATTAATTCTCAAGCAGAAGACATGACAGCACCATTTGTCATATACAGCTTATTGTAATTTCACCTAGTAATTTGAGAAGTCATCTGGATTTTCTAATTGGTAATATTCATAGGAAAAATAAACTTCCAACATCTTCATGACAGGAGTTAAATTTCTAGTGTGGAGCTAAATACCTGCTGAAGGCAGCCTCCTAGGTGCCTACAGAGACTGTGGGATAGGGTGTATGTTCTTGCTATTTACATTTCACACCAATAGTTTCCAGGTCCTAACGGCAAGTTTGACTCAAAAAAGACAAATGTCCTATTTAATTGATGAAATTTATTTATATATATTTTAAAGAAGCAGATAAAATACTTAAATATAAACGTTTTCAAGACGGGCACAGTGGCTCACGCCTAAAATCCCAGCACTTTGGGAGGTCCAGGTGGAGGGATCACTTGAGGTCAGGAGTTCGAGACCACCCTGGCCAACATGGTGAAACCCCGTCTCTACTAAAAATACCAAAATTAGCTGGACGTGGTGGTGCGGGCCTGCAATCCCAGCTACTTGGGAGCCTGAGGCACGAGAATTGCTTGAACCCAGGAGGCAGAGGTTGCAGTGAGCCAAGATAAGGGCACTACACTCCAGCTGGGGCAACAGAGACTCCGTCTCAAAAAAAAAAAAAAGAAAGAAACAGGCCGGGCGCGGTGGCTCACACCTGTAATTCCAGCACGCTGGGAGGCCGAGGCGGGCGGATCACGAGATCAGGAGATCGAGACCATCCTGGCCAACATGGTGAAAACCCGTCTCTACTAAAAATACAAAAAAAATTAGCTGGGCGTAGTGGCGGGCACCTGTAGTCCCAGCTACTCGGGAGGCTGAGGCAGGAGAATGGCGTGAACCCCGGAGGCAGCGCTTGCAGTGAGCTGAGATCGTGCCACTGCACTCCAGCCCAGGAGACTGAGCCAGACTCTGTTTCAAAAAAAAAAAAAGTTTTCAAACAGCTTTAGGAAAAGGGAGAAGAGCAAAAATTCTTACCTCTTTATTTATTTATTTATTTAGAGACTGAGTTTCCGTCTTGTTGCCCAGGCTGGAATGCAACCGCGTGATCTCAGGTCACTGCAAGCTCCGCCTCCCAGGTTAACGCCATTCTCCGGCCTCAGCCTCCTGAGTAGCTGGGACTACAGGCGCCTGCAGCCCTTTGTAGGCCAGGCTGGTATTGGCCAGGCTGGTCTCGAACTCCTGACCTCATGATCCGCCCGCCTTGGCCTCCCAAAGTGCTGGGATTACAAGCATGAGCCACCGCGCCCGGCCCCTCTTCTGCTATTTTCTTCCTCAAATTCTCTTTCCTGTGCACATAGTGTGCCCAAGTCCATCCCTCCACTCCAGCCTGGGTGACAGAGTGAGACTTCGTCTCAAAAAAAAAACAGAGGGCCAGGCGCGATGGTTCACGCCTATAATCCCAGCACTTTGGGAGGCCCAGGCAGGCGTATTACCTGAGGTCGGGATTTCGAGACCAGCATGATCAATACGTAGGAAACCCGTCTCTACTAAAAATACAAAATTAGCCAGGCGTGGTGGCACATGCCTGTAATTCCAGCTACTCGGGAGCCTGAGGCAGAAGAATCGCTTGAACCTGGGAAGCGGAGGTTGCAGTGAGCCAAGATCGTGCAGTTGAACTCCAGCATGGGCAACAAGAGCGAAACTCCGTCTCAAAAATAAAGAAAATAGCAGAAGAGAGAAAGGTGCTATTAAGAGTCATGGGAGGGGGCAGGGCAGGACTCACTAAAAGACTGGTTTGTGCTACAAGTGCAGGCCGAGGCAGGGTTACCATCTGACTGACTGCTGTGTCTATAAAGGCAGAGATTAGGATTAGGTGGTCCAGAAGCCTGAATTGGGGAAGGAAACAGGTTCCTGCTACAGATCCAGTGTCTGGGATTCAAATGAGCCAGGAGTCTTCTGGGCACTGTGTGGGTTCTTGGCAGAACAACCTAGGAGCAAAGCTTCCATAGGTACAATTCCTGAGGGTGGAACCCTGTACTGGGAGGAGTGAGGCCATGCGAATACCCGGTGGGCGCGCTCAGGAGTGGGTTAGCATTGGGTGGGGGCTGGCAGCAGGGTGCAGGGAAGGGATGTTTGTCAGAACTCCTTTCCTCTGAGTTCTCAGTCCCCTCTCCCCAGGAGGAGACCTGGAGGAACAGGACAGTGCCCAGCGGGACAGCGCATGTCCAGAACCCAGGCGCGCCTCCCGCAGACACCAGGCTCCCTCCAGCCCAGGCTCAGCCATGTCTTTCTTCTGACAGAAAACCTAAGGAGTTTCCTCAACACCCGTCAATGCTCCAACCCCAACGGGGTGTCCAGCAACTCACTAACGACCCCACCCAGAGTCAGCGCAGACCCACAAGCTCCGCGCTCTTCCCTCAACTGCCCCCCTGCAGACGCCAGTCCCTGCCTCTGGACACCCGTCTTCATTTCTGAACGTCTGCAACAAACCAGGGGCGCCCACACCCTCCTCAAGTTCCATAATGTGGCAGAACCACTCACAGAACCCAGCGAAGCGCTGTGCGCACGACACCAGCGTATTCTAAAAGATGCCGCTCAGGAACAGCCACGCGGAGGAGGCGCTCAGGGCAAGGGGACTGGTGGGAAAGTTGGGGCGGGCGGGTGAATGGCTTCCCTTCCTCACACACCTCACAAAAGCCTTTCCTTCAAGACCCGCTGGCAGCCCCCAAACCGCGAGCGCGGGGGCGCTGTCCCACTAATGAGTCCCCGTTTCCTCACATGAACTCTGTGTTTTGACGGGGCCTCCATCTCATTCTGAAAAGGGTAAAGTAGGGGCAGGACCCCGGACCACAGCTCCTCCCACACGTGCCCGCGCACGCCGCGCCGGCGTCTTCCGGAGAGGTCCTCACCCCACAGCCCGGGGAAGGTGCGGGGCTGCGGGCGCAGAGCTGCACGAGGAGGGCTGCAGGCACAGGAGCCCGGGTCTGTCACCGGAGGGGACTGAAGACGGAGGGCTCAGCCGCGGCAGCGGGGACTCAGTTCGCAGACTCGGTCCCGCCGCCGCCATTTCCCGCCGCTGCCGACGAGGCCCCCCCAGCCTCGGGACACCCTGCCCAGCACACTCACCATTTCAGGGTTTCGAGGGTGTCGCGAAGTCTTAGCTAGAATCATCCAAAACCCGCTGGTCACAGAGCGATGGAGGCTGAGGCTGTGGAGGAATCACCAAGGCCTCCCTGAGAGGGGGAAGCAGGACCTGACGCCCTAACCCGGTTCTGGCTGAAACAAGAGGCCAAGGCCGCGCTAGATTCCCGGATGCCGCCCCTCCTCTCTGGCTGCTCGCCTGATTGGGCAGTTCTCACTCCAGCGCTCTGATTGGATATGGCTCCAGGCTTCACGCCCTCAGGCTTTGAATGACAGAAATTGCGACCATACAGTGCACTGAATGAGGCAAGAGTGACAGACTAGTGCCTCCAGGCACTTTCAGGCGGGGCCTAATCTCAGTGCTAGGCCGGGCTTTCTTGGGGGTTCAATTTTTTTTTTTTTTTTTTTTTTTTTTTTTTTTGAGACGGAGTCTCGCTCTGTCGCCCAGGTTGGAGTGCAGTGGTCGGATCTCAGCTCACTGCAAGCTCCACCTCCCAGGTTTACGCCATTCTCCTGCCTCAGCCTCCTGAGTAGCTGGGACTACAGGCGCCCGCCACCTCGCCCGGCTAGTTTTTTGTATTTTTAGTAGAGACGGGGTTTCACCGTGTTAGCCAGGATGGTCTCGATCTTCTGACCTCGTGATCCGCCCGTCTCGGCCTCCCAAAGTGCTGGGATTACAGGCTTGAGCCACCGCGCCCGGCCGGGGGTTCATTTTAACCTTCTGGTGTGTAAGGTTACATCAGTTTATAAATTGTGCGCGCGCACACACACACAGACACACACTTGTTCACAAATGGAAACAATATAATGACAACTATTTTAATATTTTACATTTCATAACCTTTCTGGCCTGTGGTGTTTTGAGTAGGACACCTGAGATTTGAAGAGAAAAGCAAACCTCTGAAAAATAAAATGTTAGCAGGCCTGTAATCCCAAAGCTTTGGGAGGCCGAGGTGGGGGGATCATGGGGTGAGGAGTTCCAGACCAGCCTGGCCAAGATGGTGAAACCTGTCTCTACTAAAAATATAAAAATTAGCCAGGCATGGTGGCGGGCGCCTGTAATCCCAGCTACTCATGAGGCTGAGGCAGGAGAATTGCTTGAACCGGGGGAGTGGAGGTTTCAGTGAGCAGAAATCGCGCCACTGAACTTCAGCCTGGGCGACAGAGTGAGACTCCATATCCAAAAATAAATAAATAAAATGTTGGCCGGGATTACAGAATCTAAGTGATTTTGTGGGAGCAAAACACTTTTGTAATTTGAAGATAATTTAGGAGCACTTTATTATGCTGAATCTCTTAAGTACTTTTTCACAAATTTTTAATTGTCAGAAAAACAACATTGACCATCTTTTATTTTTTAATGTGTACGGGTTAGTAGTGCTAATTATTTACATTGCTCTGCAACAAACCTCTACAATTTTCACATCTTCCAAAGCTGAAACTCAATACCCCTGAAGCATTAACTGCCCCTTTTACTCTCTCTCCAGCTTATGAAATACATCAGTCTAATTTCTGTTTCTGTAAGTTTGACTACTTGAGATAGCTCATATAAATTTGGGGAACTAATAAATGTCCATGAAATCTTCACAATTTATGTTCTTCTGCCGGGGCTTCAGCCGGTCCCTCCCTTTGGGGTGCCTGACTTCCTGCAACAGAAGACCTTGGTCTATTTATTAAAAATCAAGTTATTCACTTTTGGCTGTTGTGTTTCAGAAAACACATCCTTGTTCTTTTCTTTTTTTTTTTTTTTTTTTTTTTTTCTTTTGAGACAGTCTCTCTCTGCCGCCAAGGCTGGAGTCTAGTGGCACAATCTCGGCTCATTGCAACCTCTGCATAAGGAAGAAATTGCCAGTGATCTATTTGACAAGAGTTAACATCCATTCCATTATCTTTTTAAATGTATCATTGTCAAGTCAGGAAGGCAATAAAAATGCCTTTCAACAGTTGAACACAACGTCCACTTTTGGCTCAGTCTCACAGACGAAGACCTAGAATCTGTGCTTCTCAGCTGTGGTGCCTGTGCAAATGCTGGAACTCAAAAGAATATTCGGTGGTAGACACACATATACTGCTGAACAAAATTATGTAAGTTTGAGTTTATTATAAATGGAACTTAAAATGTCATATAAAATGTTGTTACTTAATTTTGTAAGAAAACTGAGTTAGATTTTGCAAAGGCATTAAATATAATTTTAATAGGAAACCATGAAATTTATGTGCACTTGGTGTGTAAATGACTGAACTTTGCCTGATTCAATAAAGGTTACATATGACTGTGAGACATTGTTGATGTAATGCTCCTACAGGTCACATATTGCACATGAGTTTTGATTTGTTATTTTATCTGAGGTCAATTTTTCTTTTTCTTTTTTTTTTTTTTTTTTGAGATGGAGGTTTGGTCTTGCTGCCCTGGCTGGAGTGCAATGGCGCCATCTCGGCTCCCTGCAACCTCCACCTTCCAGGTTCAAACGATTATCCTCCCTCAACCTCCGGAGCAGCTAGGATTACAGGAGTGCGCAACCACACCTGGCTAATTTTTTTGTATTTTTAGTGGAGACGAGGTTTCTCCATGCAGGTCAGGCTAGTCTCAAACTCCTGACCTCAGGTGATCCGCCCACCTTCAGGTTAGCCTCCCAAAGTACTGGGATTACAGGTATGAGCCACCGTGCCAGGCCCACTTTTTCTTAATTTTATTCATCAAGTTGTTTTTGTTTCTGTTTTTGATTTTTTTTGAGATGGAATCTCACTCTGTTACCCAGGCTGGAATAAAGTGGCATGATCTCGGCTCACTGCAACCTCTGCCTCCCTGGTTCATGTGATTCTCCTGCCTCAGCCTCCCGAGTAGGTGGGATTACAGGCATGTGCCACCACGCCCAGCTAATTTTGGTATTTTCAGTAGATACGGGGTTTCACCATGTTGGTCTGGCTGGTCTCGATCTCTTGACCTCAGGATCTACCCGCCTTGGCCTCCCAAAGTGCTGGGATTACAGGCGTGAGCCACCGCGCTTGGCCTTATTCATCAAGTTTTACACACTTTAGAGAGACCTTGTAGTTACCATGTGTTCTATGGATCTGTACTTTGTTAGAAATACACATTTTCAGGCAAAACCCAAACATATTGTATCAAAATCTGTATTTCAAATATTTCCAGGTGATTCACATGTTCATTAATAATCGTTAACTGGTAGTAATTCTGTAATTGAAAGGGAAAGTTTATATGGATGTATTGATTTGTCAGAAAGGTACAGTAAGGATTGTATGTTTCAATGCCTATACCTCTTACAGAAAATAAAAACAATAATAAAGTGGGGATGGGAAAGGAGTTGAAGTAGAAACTAAACAGAAATGAGACATAATTAGTAGATGTTCAGGCGGCGCATCAGCCTATTATACTATTTTGGTTACTGTGTATAAGTTAAAAATATTCTCTAATAAAACACTTGTATAAAAAGACAAACCATCTATAACATTGGCTCTTGGCTGGGGGTGGTGGCTCACACCTGTAATCCCAGCACTTTGGGAGGCTGAGGCAGGTGGATCACCTGAGGTCAGGAGTTCATGACTAGCCTGGCCAATATGGTGAAACCCCGTCTCTACTAAAAATACAAAAAAAAATTTAGCTGGGCAGGGTGGCGAGTGCTTGTAATCCCAGCTACTTGGGAGGCTGAGGCAGGAGAATCGCTTGAACCTGGGAGGCAGAGGTTGCAGTGAGCCAAGATTGCGCCACTGCACTCCAGCCCAGGTGACAGTGCAAGTCTCCATCTCAAAAAAAAAAAAAAATTAGCTCTTAAGATTGTGGTTACATTTGGGGAGGAGGAAAAGAGAAGAGGAAGTAGTTTGTGGGCAAAAACAAGGGTAGTTCTATAGTTACATAAATGTATTAGCTTTGTTGAGCTAATTTATTGAGCATTACATTAATACTCTATTGCAGATGTATTTCTGTATGCATGTTATACATCAATAAAAATTGAAATATTACATATTTAATCCTAAATTAATATTTCAGAATAATAGCAATGTTTTTGAAATGGAGTCTCGCTCCATTTCATTTTGTATTTTTTCAGTTGAGACAGGGTTCCACTGTGTTAGCCAGGATGGTCTCGATCTCCTGAACTTGTGATCCGCCTGCCTCGGCCTCCCAAAGTGCTGGTATTACAGACGTGAGCCACTGCGCCCGGCCAGCCTTTCATTTTTTACCTCATTTGTGTAAGTAGCATGGTTTTAGTTTTGGGGAAAGCATTTTCTTGCAGCAAAGTCCTTCCTCCACAATAATACTCACCACAGCCAGGCCATCTAGCACCGTGGGCTTAGTGTGTGTGGAATTGGTTTAAATCAGGAGCAAAACAAGTAGTAGAAGTGAGTTTTGCAAAGGATAGAATGTAGATAATACAGGTAGGACTGAAAAGCCACAACTCAACAGCAAACACTTTTTACATTAATTTGAGAAATATTTTCGACTGGTCCTCTGAAAGATGTTGGTTTACAGCAGACATTTGGGAGTTTGGTTGCATATTGTAATCACCTGGAGAGCCTAAAGTCACCATTGTCTGGGTCTCACTCTAAAGATTCTGGCTTAATTGGCTGGGCACGGTGGCTCACGCCTGTAGTCCCAGCACTTTGGGAGGCCGAGGCGGGCAAATAATGAGGTCAAGAGATCGAGACCATCCTGGCCAACATGGTGAAACCCTGTCTCTACTAAAAATACAAAAACTAGCAGGGCATGGTGGTGCGTGCCTGTAGTCCCAGCTACTTGGGAACCTGAGGCAGCGGAATCGTTTCAACCTGGCAGGTGGAGGTTGCAGTGAGCTGAGATCGTGCCACTGCACTCCAGCCTGGCAACAGAGCAAGACTCTGGAAAAAAAAAAAAAAAAAAAAAGATTCTGGCTTAATTATTCCCTTGCAACTTAGATTTGAGAACTTTAAATACCACCACCACACGCACAGCAGGCTACTCTAATATGCATCCAAGGGGGAGAAGCATTCAGGGTGAGGAGCCACCACCCACACGCACAGCAGGCTATTCTAATATGCATCCAAGGGTGAGAAGCATTGATTCAGGGTGAAGAATGCATTGGTTGCGTGTGATTTCTTTTTTCTTTTTTTTGAGACAGACTTTCACTCTGTCGACCAGGCTGCAGTGCAGTGGCACGATCTCGGCTCCCTGCAAGCTCCACCTCCCAGGTTCACGCCATTCTCCTGCCTCAGCCTCCCGAGTAGCTGGGACTACAAGCATCCACCACCACTCCCGGCTAATTTTCTGTATTTTTAGTAGTGACCAGGTTTCACCGTGTTAGCCTGGATGGTCTTGATCTCCTGACTTCATGATCTGCCTGCCTCGCTCTCCCAAAGTGCTGGGATTACAGGCGTGAGCCACTGCGCCCAGTCTTGGTTGCATGTGATTTCTGTGTGTGCTCAGGGCATTTGCCCTATAGCTGCTCCTAAATGTGGGGTCTTATAAAACATGTTGGCCCTTTGAAGCATACTCTGCTGGTTTGCTAAATTGCAGAGGGAAAAAATATCAGCAGCCCTATTGCTATGTCACTTGCCTGCAGAGCAAAAGTTGTCTCAAAAACAGTAATTTGACTTAGTCTATATTAAAAATCATAGTCAACAAATACAAAAAATACAAAGAGTTTGCAGATATGATGAGTGCATTATAGGTGTTTTCAAATTTCTCCTATGATAAATTAAAAATGTAATGGGCATTAATTTCCTAAACCCAATGCTCAGCAATTTTCTCAAATTGTTTCCAGTTTTTCCAAGAGACTTCAGAACCATTCCCTGGAGTGAATTATTTCCAATGATGAAGAGTAATGGATGGATGGGATGAGATTCTCAAAACAAAAATCTTGCTTCTACTTCAGAAGTGTCACTCTTCAGCCCCTTGAAGGACCAGGAAACCTGGCTGAGTAGTGTGGTCTATGGAGGTGCATGGGCTTCAGAGTCAGGCCAACGCTGATCCTGAGTACCAGCCAGCTGCTTAGTAACTGTGGGATAGTTATATAAGATACATCTGCAAGAAAAGTAACGATAAAATTGATTGCAAAAACAGCAATTTAAAAAATTTCTTATTGTATTCATGTCCTTGGAAATGGCTTTTATACTCATTCCTATCCAGAGACAGATTCTGTTTCCCAAACCTTGGATCTCTCTTGACTTATTTGCACGGGCACAGTGTGCCAGTTTGGGGCCCAGGTTTAAAAGGTCTTAAATGCTTCTGTTATCTTTTTCAGAATTCTTCCATCTCTATGACAACAAGCCCATTTTAGCTTTCTGGAGGATAAAATAGCATGCTGGGAAAAGCCAAAGAGCCTCAGTTTATAGACAGCTCACTCCCAGAAGCAGAGCCACCTAATTCACCAGCAGCTGAACACTCACACCTGAAGGAGCCAAACTGAGCCCAGAAGAATGGCCCAGCTGAGCCCAGTCTAAATTTCTAACCAGTTCAATCATGAGCTAGTATATTTTGGGATTGTCTATTATGCAGTTATAACTTAGTAATATATACACCCATTAAAGAGAGGATCCCAGGACACATTGATTACCAATAACCTGCAAATGCTTGGCACCCTGTAAGTATTGATTTTCTTTTTTCCTTTATTTAAAGTTAAATTTGTTATAAGATGGTATTTACTTACACAGAAGTGAGGCAGGAGAATAGGGTCTGGAGGCAGGGAACTTAAGGCCAATTCGTGCTGACTTCCTAAAAGTAAAAACACCAAGGTCTGGGAGCAGGGAACCTAAGGCCAATTAACGTGAACTTCCTACATGTAAACCAAAAGGAGAAACCTCATCTACACTCGAGTAGCAAAGTATCAAAGGTGACTGTGGCTACAACCCTCCCCCTTGCACCAGTTCTCTGATAGAAAAGGAGAGTGCCTTGGAGTGGCTGAGGGCCAAGCACAGGCCATGCCTTCATCTGCATGGGGTACCAATTCACCTCAGCCTTTGATTAGCCACGGACCAAATCCTACATCCAAATAATGGGGTAGCTGATAGGAACCACAGAAGGAGTACTTGAAACCCAGAAAACATTGTAACTGGGTCCTTGAGCTGCTTGCTGGGGCCCACACCCACCCTGAGGAGTGATTTCTCCCTCTAATAAATTCTTGCTTTTGCTGCTTCCTTCCTGTTTTTCATTCCTTTGTGCTTTTTGTTCAATTATTTGTTCAAAATGTCAAGGACCTGGACAGCTCACACTCACGGCCTTCCTTCTGGGAACAGAAGTGCAGGTAGATGTGGATGCATGTGATTGGTGCTTAAACTCACACAGTGCCCCACACCACAGGACAAAAACACACAGTTACAGCCTGACAATTAGGTCCAAAGATAAAAAGCAAAACAAGAAGTTCACCTTTAATCTATTCCTTCCACATCTAAACTCTGGAGGGCAAGGCTGTGAAGACATCTGAAGACATGGTGCTCTCTCTTCCTGTGGACCCATCATTCCTTGTTTCCTGTCTGATATTTAAAGGAAGAAGAAACCGGGCACACTGGCTCAAGCCTGTGATCCCAGCATTTTGGGAGGCCGAGGCAGGGGGATCACAAGGTCAAGAGATTGAGACCATCCTGGCCAACATTGTGAAACCGCATCTCTACTGAAAATACAAAAATGGCCGGGCGCGGTGGCTCAAGCCTGTAATCCCAGCACTTTGGGAGGCCGAGACGGGCGGATCATGAGGTCAGGAGTTCAAGACCATCCGGGCTAACACGGTGAAACCCCGTCTCTACTAAAAATACAAAAAATTAGCCGGGCGTGGTGGCGGGCGCCTGTAGTCCCAGCTACTCGGGAGGCTGAGGCAGGAGAATGGCGTAAACCCGGGAGGCGGAGCTTGCAGTGAGCTGAGATCCGGCCACTGTACTCCAGCCTGGGTGACAGAGCGAGACTCCGTCTCAAAAAAAAAAAAAAAAAAAAAAAAAAAAAAAAAAAAAAAAATACAAAAATTAGCTGGGTGTGGTGGCACACACCCATAATCCCAGCTACTCAGGAGGCTGAGGCAGGAGAATCACTTGAACCCAGGAGGTGGATGTTGCAGTGAGCCAAGATCGTGCCACTGCATTCCAGCCTGGTAACAGAGCAATACTCCACCTCAAAATAAATAAATAAAATAAAAGGAAGAGGAACCCCTGAGAGAGGAAGCAGTCAGAGGCTGGTTAGGAAGATAGGGAGGGAGGGTTTCAGGAGAGGAAAAACACCCAAGGGACCACACCTGCACCATCCCAGTCACTAGCCAGAAGAAATGTGACTAAGAACTTCCTCTTATGCCAGGATGTTGATCAGAAGGGACGCTCCCAACTTAAGCCCAGGTGTAATAAATCAACCTAAATGTCATTAACTTGGCCCAGCTCCTTATAATGTTACTGACCTAAGTACTTTGGTTTTAGCTTCACCCTTTCCACCGCTGTGGGTTTTCCTTGGGCACTCATGGGTGATAACCAAGATGGAGTCACTGTGGTCAACCCCACGCATGCTCAGACGCAACACCCTTAGGGGGAAAATTTACCCCTTCCATTTGGGCAGAACCCACAGAAGACTTCCTTGTTCTTAACACATAAAAGACCCAGAACTCAGCCCCATTTCTGGCAACCTGCTTTCATGTCCCCTCTTGCTGCTGAGAGGTTTCCTTCTGCTCAAAAAATCTTACTCTGCTTTACTGACTCTCTGGTGTCTGTATGTCTTATTCTTCCTGGTCATGGGAAGAGAGCCCAGGCCTGGCTGAACTGAGGAGACCATCACGCCGGCACCAAACAGCAACTGGGAGACCGTGGTCTTCACGTGGACAATCTCAGCTTGCAGCCCAGGCTCTCTCTGGGGGCACTGTCCCACCCACCCTTGAGCCTGAGGAGAAAAGTTGGTAGAGAGACTGTTCTTTCACTTCCAGCAGAAGAGAGGTGTTCAGGCCCTCACTTCCCTGAGGTCAGAGCCCTCATGGCTGCATTCAATGTGGCAGCCACCTGCCATATGTAGCTACTGGGTAGGAATGTAGCTGGTTTGAAGTAAAACGTGCTGCAAACATAAAATACACAGTGAGTTTAGAAGAATCAGATCAGAAATATACCTTATTTCTAATTATATATTGATCACATATTAAAACAATAATATTTTGGGTTTTTTAAGTTAATTTTGTTTATTTATTAAGACAGAGTCTTGCTCTGTCGCCAGGCTGGAGTGCAGCAGTGTGACCTCGGCTCATTGCAACCTCTGCCTCCGGGATTCAAGCAATTTTCCTGCCTCAGCCTCCCAAGTAGCTGGGACTACGGGCCCACGCCACCATGTCTGGCTAATTTTTGGGATTTTAGTAGAGATGAGGTTTTACCATGTTGGCCAGGATGGTTTCGATCTCCTGACCTCGTGATCCACCCACCTCAACCTCCCAAAGTGCTGGGATTACAAGCGTGAGACACTGTGCCCAGCCAATATTTTGGATACAATAGGTTAAAATTATCACAAACAGCCAGGCGCGGTGGCTCACGCCTGTAATCCCAGCACTTTGGGAGGTTGAGGTGGGTGGATCACAAGGTCAGGAGATCGAAACCATCCTGGCCAACACGGTGAAACCCCGTCTCTACTAAAAATACAAAAAATTAGCCAGGCGTGGTGGCAGGCGCCTGTAGTCCAGCTACTCAGGAGGCTGAGGCAGGAGAATGGCGTGAACCCAGGAGGCGTAGCTTGCAGTGAGCCGAGATTGCACCACTGCACTCCAGCCTGGGCGACAGAGTGAGACTCCATCTCAAACAAAAATAAAAATAAACATAAAAAATAAAACAATAAAATTATCACAATTTCACTTGTTTCTTTTTATTAATTTTGATGTGGCTAATAAGAAATTGAAAAATCACAAATAGCTAACATTTTTTTTTAGAGGTTTGCTTTCCTCTTCAAATCTCAGGTGTCTGACTCAAAACACCACAGTCCAGAAAGGTTATGAAATGTAAAACACTAAAATAATTGTCATTATATTATTTCCATTTGTGAACAAGTGTGTATGCATGCGTGCACGTGCACAATTTATAAATGGATGTAACCTTACACAGCAGAAGGTTAAAAATGAACCCTGTGCAGGCCGGGCGTGGTGGCTCACACCTGTAATCCCAGCTACTTGAGAGGCTGAGACAGGAGAATCGCTTGAGGCCGGGAGGCGGAGGTTGCAGTACGCCAAGATCACGCCTCTGCACTCCAGCCCAGCGGACAGTGGGAGACTCCATCTCAAAAAAAAGAACAGGAAGGAACATTTGTTACTTTTACCCACCACAGCTCTTCCTCCTCCCCAGTATAGCACTGTGCCATTAGGAGTCAACTCTCAATTCCTGTCTTCTTCCTTAAAAGAGAAGAAAAATACTGACACATGCATCCTTACTTCTGGTTTTTGGGGGCTTTACAAAAACTGACTTTTTGGCCAGGCGTGGTGGCTCATGCCTGTAATCCCAGCACTTTGGGAGGTCAAGGTGGGCAGATCATGAGGTCAGAAGTTCGAGACCAGCCTGGCCAACATAGTTAAAGCCCCTGTCTACAAAATATTCGATGGGTGTGGTGGCGGGCGCCTGTAATCCTAGCTAATCGAGAAGCTGAGGCAGGAGAATGGCTTGAATTCAGGAGGCGGAGGTTGCAGTGAGCTGAGGTCATGCCATTGCACTCCAGCCTGGGCAACAGAGTGAAACTCCATCTCAAAACAAAACAAAACAAAAACTGATTTTTGCCTCCAATAACAAAGAGTGCTGAAACAAATGGTGATACAGTTTGGAAGGACAGCTTGGGTCTGCTAAGACCAAATGTAAATGTTTCAAGAGCAGACTGAAATGCTAAATACCGGCAACAGGTAAGCAAGTGATTAGAGAATCTTAAAAGGAAACATGAACAAACCCTTTTAACTAAAAAATAAACACAGAATTCCAGACAACACACACCCTTCCTACATGTATGAGAGGTTCCCATAATCCCTATCAAGGACAATTGGCTTCAGACTACATCAGGACTTGGTGTCCTTTTTAGACCCAGGAGTGAAAGCCCTGTAACTTAATGTCACAAGTACTTTAAAAGCACATACCGAAAGATAAATGGATGTAATAACCTTAATTTTAAAAAAAACTTAGGCCAGGTGCGGTGCTTCACGCCTGTAATCCCAGCACTTTGGGAGGCTGAGGCAGGCGGATCATGAGGTGAGGAGATCGAGATCATCCTGGCTAACACAGTGAAACCCCAACTCTACTTAAAAAAAAAAAAAAAATACAAAAAATTAGCCGGGCGAGGTGGCGGGCGCCTGTAGTCCCAGCTACTTGGGAGACTGCGGCAGGAGAATGGCATGAACCCAGGAGGTGGAGCTTGCAGTGAGCTGAAATTGCACCACTGCACTCCAGCCTGGATGACAGAGCGAGATGCTGGCTCAAAAAAAAAAAAAAAAAAAAAAAAAAAAAAAGTACTTCCGTTGGCATGCCTAATATGTCTACGTATTTATGTGTTGTCTATATAGTGTTTCATTACTGAAAATATATAAAAGAACTCTAATTAATTGGCTTAAAGAAAAATAGGCCAGGCGCGGTGGCTCAAGCCTGTAATCCCAGCACTTTGGGAGGCCGAGACGGGCGGATCACAAGGTCAGGAGATCGAGACCATCCTGGCTAACATGGCGAAACCCCGTCTCTACTAAAAACACAAAAAATTAGCCGTGCGAGATGGCAGTGCCTGTGGTCCCAGCTACTCGGGAGGCTGAGGCAGGAGAATGGCGGGAACCCGGGAGGTGGAGCTTGCAGTGAGCTGAGATCTGGCCACTGCACTCCAGCCTGGGCGACAGAGCGAGACTCCGTCTCAAAAAAAAAAAAAGAAAAGAAAAATAAAAGCACTTAAATACTTTATCAGGAAAAAAGAAAAGACTAGTCAAATGCTTTTTGAAGTTTATGTAACTTAAGTAAATTCTTCAATAAGTTTTTTTTTTGTATTTTTAGTAGAGAACGGGTTTCACTGTGTTAGCCAGGATGGTCTCGATCTCCTGACCTCGTGATGCACCCACCTCAGCCTCCCAAAGTGCTGGGATTACAGGCGTGAAACACTGCACCCGGCCGGAAGTACATCTTATAGATTCATAAAGATTGAACCTTTTTCCTATTTTAGACTTTCAGATTATTGAGAACTGGCTTCACAACCCCAGGCAGTTGTCAGCTAAGTAGCCTTAAATTTGCATAAGAAAGGAAACAACTCAGGTGAAAATCAAACAGCCAAATTTTCATCATAAGATATAGAGAGAGGCCGGGCGCAGCGGCTCAAGCCTGTAATCCCAGCACTTTGGGAGGCCGAGACGGGTGGATCACGAGGTCAGGAGATCGAGACCATGCTGGCTAACACGGTGAAACTCCGTCTCTACTAAAAAATACAAAAAAACTAGCCGGGCGAGGTGGCAAGCACCTGTAGTCCCAGGTACTTGGGAGGCTGAGGCAGGAGAATGGCATGAACCCGGGAGGTGCAGCTTGCAGTGAGCCGAGATCTGGCCACTGCACTCCAGCCTGGGCAACAGAGCGAGACTCCATCTCAAAAAAAAAAATAAGGTATAGAGAGAAAAAGTCTTCTGGGGCTAGAGGGGGAAAGCTTTATTTTTCTTTGAGCCAAATCAAATATAAAGTATAAAAATCTATCATAGGATTGTATAAGGAGACCAATTTTATTTAGATGGAGACTACTGGATCTCAGAGCTCTAGGGAGAGCCCACATTGAGTCCTGGGGCTCCAGAAAAAGGGAGAATTATTTTGAGGTTAGACCATGTGATGCTTTTACAATGCACTTAATTTTTTTTTAACAAAGACATTTTTGCATGTCTAAACTATATTCTTCCTTAAAATCTCAAGAGTAGCCTGTTACAGTAACTATTTTAGTCAAAAAATCAAGTGAAAACAGAATTCAGTCAACTGAACAAAAAATAAAAAAACTTTTGCTCAAAAAAAAAAAAAGACGGCCGGGCGCGGTGGCTCAAGCCTGTAATCCCAGCACTTTGGGAGGCCGAGACGGGCGGATCATGAGGTCAGGAGATCGAGACCATCCTGGCTGACACGGTGAAACCCCGTCTCTACTAAAAAATACAAAAAACTAGCCGGGCGAGGTGGCGGGCGCCTGTAGTCCCAGATACTCGGGAGGCTGAGGCAGGAGAATGGCGTGAACCCGGGATGTGGAGCTTGCAGTGAGCCGAGATCTGGCCACTGCACTCCAGCCTGGGCGGCAGAGCGAGACTCCGTCTCAAAAAAAAAAAAAAAAAAAAAAAAAAAAGACAAGGTCCTAGGAGAGAAAAACAAAAAACAAAAACAAACACATGAAAACCTTCTAAATATAAACATGCACACATGCACACACAATTCTTGGATGTTAGCCTTAACTAAGCTGACTTTTTTTGTTTTGTTTTTGAGACAGTCTCTCAATCAGGGGTAGCTTTTGCCACAGATTTCAGCAATGGATAAACTGAGCATGAGATCTCGGGTGCAAACAAAGAAGGAAAAATAAGCTTTGTGTGGAAAGTTTTAGAGGAAGTTTACCATTTCTTTTTTTTTTTTTTTTTTCTTTTGAGACAGAGTCTCACTCTGTTGCCAGGCTGGAGTGCAGTGGCATGATGTATGATCTTGGCTCACTGCAACCTCCGCCTCCCAGATTCAAGTGATTCTCCTGCCTCAGCCTCCCAAATAGCTGGGAAAACAGGTGTGCACCACCACGCCCTGCTAATTTTTTGTATTTGTAGTAGAGACGGGGTTTCACCATGTTGGCCAGGATGGTCTCGATCTCTTGGCCTCATGATCTGCCCACCTCGGCCTCCTAAAATGCTGGGATTACAGGTGTGAGCCACTGTGCATGGCCAAATTAAGCTGACTTTTAAACATTGAGCTTCTTTAAAAAAATCTTTTTAAATCTGATTACCATATTTCAGCTGGACAAAATGCTGCTATTTCAGAAATACAGCCATTGCTCTTTCAGTTTGCTCTGGCTGGCAAAAAGGTGGCGTTACGTAAATAAAATCCCTTTAGTAGTGAAAATAAAAAATCTTTTCTCTTTTTTTTTCCTTTTGCTGGCCATTTTCCTCCCCCAACCATACCACCTTTTTTGTGTTGGGGGGTTGAGGGTTGGGTATTTAGCCACTTCAGAGGCTTTGTTCCCATAATTTAGAGTCCTCCTTCAGATTTTGCCAAGTCAGGGTGTGTGTCAGACCCAAAATATGCTGCTTGCAGACCTAGCTTTTCACTGTTGTTACCCCCCAAACTGGTTTGGTCCACCTGTGTGGCGGCCACCTGGTACAGTGTCAGAGCCTCAAGGTGCAGGAGGGGTCGGCTCCTTATATGCACCTGCCAGCTGAGATTAGACCCTAAGTATGTCCTTTTGAGGGGGAAACCTGTTTAGAGCCACTGCAAGTCTTAGGGAGCATTCCTGCCAGACACCCTCACGTGATTCTCAGTTGTCTGAGGATGCCCCAAAAGGCTGAGGGGAGGCAGGTGCTCTTATTTCTTCAGAGGGGAAGATTCTACACTCATGAGCTAGAGGGTTTGGAGTTGGTCAAATCCGATAAGGGAAAGGACCAAAACACACAAAAACACCCCAACAAGACAGAAACAAACAATAGAACAGGTAAGCAAAACTAACAATGATCACACAAAATACATGACTTCTGAACGCTCTAAGTGTAAGCAGAAATAAACACCAGCTGGTTGTTAATGTTATCTTTAGTCATTTACAACGAATTTGCAAGACAAAGTCCCAAATCAATTTTCTCACCTAGTGATGGGTCCCAACCTGAAGAGCGCTCTCCATCAATGCAGAAGCAGGCAGGCTTGCCTTCTTTGATGGAAGTGAGTGGAGACTCCCAAAAAAGGAGTTTTTTAACAGCAAATAAACCTCAGACCCCCAACCAAAAAACGTTGGAAGATCAGGGATCCCTGGAGGAACAAGGTCCCAGATTTCAGCAATCATCCTACCAGTTTGGACAATAAGGTGCCAAGTCAGTATCAAGGATCAACAGGCGAGCTGCTGCAGGCCGGGTTACCTTCATTCAGGATCTCAGTGCTTATCAGATGTCAGTCGAGAAAAATGACAAGTCTTAATCATTTTGGGAGGCTTATTTGCCAAAGTTAAGGATGCACGCCCGTGACACAGCCTCTGGAGATCCTGACGACGTACGCCCAAGGTGGTCAGGGCACAGCTTGGTTTTATACAGTTTAGGGAGTCAGGAGCTATCAATCATATGTATAAGAACAGGCCAGGCCAGGCGCGGTAGCTCACACCTGTAATTTCAACACTGTGGGAGACCAAGGTGGGCGGATCACGAGGTCAGGAGATCGAGATCATCCTGGCTAAATACAGTGAAACCCGTCTCTACTAAAAAAAAAAAAAAAAAAAAATTAGACGGGCATGGTGGCGGGCACCTGTAGTCTCAGCTACTCGGGAGGCTGAGGCAGGAGAATGGCGTGAACCTGGGAGGCAGAGCTTGCAGTGAGCTGAGATGGCACCACTGTACTCCAGCCTAAATGAGAGTGAGACTCCATCTCAAAAAAAAAAAAAAGAAGAAAAGACCGGACGCGGTGGAGCGCGGTGGCTCATGCCTGTAATCCCAGCACTTTGGGAGGCCGAGGCAGGCGGATCACGAGGTCAGGAGATCGACACCATCCTGGCTAACACGGTGAAACCCCGTCTCTACTAAAAAAATACAAAAAACTAGCCGGGCGAGGTGGCGGGCACCTGTAGTCCCAGCTACTCGGGAGGCTGAGGCAGGAGAATGGCGTGAACCCGGGAGGCGGAGCTTGCAGTGAGCTGAGATCCAGCCACTGCACTCCAGCCTGGGCGACAGAGCGAGACTCCATCTCAAAAAAAAAAAAAAAAAAAAAAGAAAAAAAAAAAGAAAGTGCAGGACAACCGAGCATGTGCCAGGCGACATCAATCCGAAGAAATTGAAACTTACCCAGCCACGCCCACTGAGACGCCCCATCATGCCTTTATCCCGCCCACTGCCCTCCCCCTTCCAGTACCAATGCATAAAAGTTTGCCCGGGCAGAGGCCAGCGTGACTTCCCTGGCCCCATACCTGAGGACCAGAGAACCTCCCCTGAGAGTGTGTGCATATTTGCAATAAAAGGCTGCCGCTTTCTTATGTTCTTTGGCCTCATGTTTAATTATTTAGCTCTCCAAAATTAAATTAAGACAGTTGGTGCCGAACCCCGGGAGGAGACCCTTCCTCGGTATCCCTCAGGGGGATCCGGGGAACCTCCTCCCTCACAAACCTACTACTCCAGCTCCAGAAACCTTCCTGGGTACATCAAGCGTTCCGGCTCCTTTTCGCCACCTTTCTGAAGTCGCCATCTTCGGTGAGTGTTCCCCTTCCCCAGTTCGTCGGTCTGTAGTCCCCTCTGCCTGAAGTCGTGTACACGCAGGAGGCTTAGCCACCTGGTGGTTGCCCGGAGAACTTCAACCGGGAGACGTCCGTCTTGAAGTTTGGCTCTCTTTTCCTAAGTAGCTCCACGAGTCCCCGGTCATTAACAGCGGCAAAGGACACTTTGCCACTGCCCAAGACCGGCTTCCATTTCCGTTGGCTAGGGCAATGGGAACCTCACAGTCGAAAATCCCTAGGAACACCCCCTTGGGTTGTCTCCTCCAAAATTCACAAACCTTACATTTGGCTCAGGATCTAAAACGAAAAAGACTAATTTTCCTCTCCACGGTGGCATGGCCACAATATAAATTGGACCACCAATCTCAATGGCCAGCCGAAGGTACGCTCGACTATAATATTTTTTTTTTTTTTTTTTTTTTTTGAGAGGGAGTCTCGCTCTGTCGCCAGGGCTGGAGTGCAGTGGCCGGATCTCAGCTCACTGCAAGCTCCGCCTCCCGGGTTCACGCCATTCTCCTGCCTCAGCCTCCAGAGTAGCTGGGACTACAGGCGCCCGCCACCTCGCCCAGCTAGTTTTTGTATTTTTTTAGTAGAGACGGGGTTTCTCCGTGTTAGCCAGGATGGTCTCGATCTCCTGACCTCGTGATCCGCCCGTCTCGGCCTCCCAAAGTGCTGGGATTACAGGCTTGAGACACCGCGCCCGGCCTCGACTATAATATTCTACTAGACCTTTCTAATTTCTGTCAAAGGTTAGGAAAGTGGTCAGAAGTCATTTATGTCCAAGGCTTTTGGGACTTGTGCTCTCGCCCAGACCTGTGCGCCCAATGTTCAATGGCCCAGGTCTTAGCCAAAACCTGGCCCTCAGCCCCCACCTCAACAACAGAGGAGGACTCCACCTCCATTTCAGATGGGGCCGAAGGCAGGGCACCTCCCTCCCGACCTCCCACCTCCCCTCCCGAGGCTCCTCCCTCAGCCACTCCCCTCACCTCTCCCTATGCACCTCCCACCACCCCTCCTGACACTCCCCCCTCAGCCACTCCTCTCACCTCTCCCATTGCGGCCCATACCCGCTCAAAGACCACTATACCAGACTTTACAAATCAACTTTCCACTAATCAACCTGACCCTACCTCTCCTACTAATCTACTGGCCCCCCTCCAAGAGTCGCCAGAGCCGAAGGACTAGTTAGAGTCCACGTCCCTTTTTCCTTGGCAGATCTTTCCAAAATTGAAAAACGGCTCGGCAATTTTTCAGCTAACCCCACCCTACATTCCAAAGAGTTTCGATACCTATGTCAGGCATATGACCTTACCTGGCATGACTTACGTGTCATTCTCACTTCCACTCTAAACTCAGAGGAAAGGGAGCGCATTCTTGCAGCTGCCAGGCAGCATGCAGATCAGTTACACTTAACTGACCCTGCCGTCCCGGTGGGTGAGCAAGCTGTCCCATCTGTAGATCCTGAGTGGGACTACCAACCTCAAGAACCTGGGCGTCGCAGAAGAGATATTATGATACAATGCCTCTTAGCTGGCATGCAGGCAGCCTCTAACAAAATAGTAAATTTTGATAAATTACAAGAGGTTATTCAACATTCAGATGAGAATCCTGCCTCCTTTTTAAATCGCCTTACACAGGCACTTGTCCAATTCACCCGACTGGATCCCACCTCTCCGGCAGGAGCTACTGTCCTTGCCAGTTATTTTATTTCCCAGTCGGCCCCTGACATCCGAATAAAATTTTAAAAGGTAGAGGATGGGCCTCAAACCCCCATTCAGGACTTAGTCAAGCTGGCTTTCAAAGTTTTTAACTCTAGGGAAGAAGCAGCGGAAGCTCTTCGACAAACCAGGGTAAAACAGAAGGCCGCCCTCCAAGCACAAGCTTTAGTGGCTGCCCTCCAACCTGCGTTGCCCACTTTGCTGGCAGGGAAAACCAAAGATAAGTCTTTTAAGGGCTCCTGCTATAAATGCGGAGACCCAGGATGCTGGGCAAACCAGTGTCCCCAGGCCAAGCCGGCCACTCCGTCTGGTCCATGCTTTAAGTGTGGCACAACTGGGCATTGGCAAAACAGTGTCCAAATCCTCACCTGCCTACCACGCCGTGCCCAACCTGCCAACAGGAAGGACACTGGAAGTCTGATTGCCCCACCAGCAGGGCAGGCATTGCACCTCAACGTGGTGCCTCTCCTCAAAGGCCGGAAGGCTCCTTCCAGCTCCTACACCTGGATGACGACTGACGGTGCCCACACTCGGAGACCCCGGTCACCCTCGCCGAGCCTAGGGTAACTCTACAGATAGCGGGTAAGCCAATTTCTTTTCTCATCAATACAGAGGCTACCTATTCTGTTTTGTCAACCTATGGAGGTCCTAGCCAGCCATCCACTATCTCAGTAGTTGGGGTAGACAGTAAGCTGTCTAACCCTCGCCAGACCCCAATGTTAAATTGCTGCCTGGACTATGCATGCTTTGCCCACTCTTTCCTCATCATGCCCTCCTGTCCCACCCCCCTCTTAGGACCAGACATCTTAACCAAACTCAAGGCATCTATTTCCATTCCCTTTCGTCCTCACCCTGGCTCTAACATCACCCTCATAGCGCCTTTGTGCCCCCATAACCAAGGTCCTAAACTCCCCTCCCCAACGTTTCCAGTGTTGGTTGACCCACAGGTATGGGACACCTCTGCCCCGGTAGTCACCCAACACCATAAGCCAGTCCTCATTCGCTTAAAAGACCCTACCCACTTTCCGTCTCGCCCCCAGTTCTCTCTCTCATTGCATCACCGACAAGAAATCAAACCCATCATAGATCATCTACTCCAACAACAAATTTTAATTCCCACCCATTCTCCTTGTAACACTCCCATCCTCCCTGTCAAAAAACCTTCAGGGGCATACAGATTAGTTCAGGACTTACATATCATTAATGAGGCAGTAATCCCAACATACCCGGTTGTGGGGAAAAGAAAAAGAGATCAGCCTCTTACTGTGTCTATATAGAAAGAAGTAGACATAAGAGACTCCATTTTGTTCCGTATTTGAGATGCTGTTAATCTGTGACCCTACCCCCAACCTTGTCCTTGCAAGAGACATGTGCTGTGGTGACTCAAGGTTTAATGGATTTTGGGCTGTGCAGGATGTGTCTTTGTTAAACAAGTGCCTGAAGGCAGCTTGCTGGTTAAAAATCCTGCCCGTCCTGGGCAATGGAACATCTCTGTGTGAGACCCAATTGTATGCTCTGTTTACTGAGATAGGAGAAAACCACCTTATGGCATAAGGTGGGACTTGCTGGCAGGACTTGCTGGAGCAATGCTGCTAAGAGGTTTGTGGAGATGTTTACATATGCATATCAAGGCACAGCATTTTCCTTTGAACTTATTTATGTCACAGAGATCTTTGTCCATATGTCTTACTGCTAATTTTCTCCCTTCGATGATCCTATTGTCCTGCCACTCCCTTATCTTTAAGATGGTAAAGATAATTATCAATAAATACTAAGGGAACTCAGAGACCGGGGCCAGCGTGGGTCCTCTGTAAGCTGAGCGCAGGTCCCCTGGGCCCACTTTTTCTTTCTCTATACTTTGTCTCTGTGTCTCATTTCTTTTCTCAAGTCTCTCATTCCACCGAATGAGAAACGCCCACAGGTGTGGAGGGGCAGGCCACCCCTTCATCTGGTGCCCAAAGTGGGAGCTTTTCTCTAAGGTGAAGGTACGCTGGAGCGTGGTCATTGAGGACAAGTCGACGAGAGACTCCCGAGTACGTCTACAGTCAGCCTTGTGGTAAGCTTGTGCGCTCGGAAGAACCTAGGGTAACAATGGGGCAAACTAAAAGTAAATATGCCTCTTATCGCAGCTTTATTAAAATTCTTTTAAAAAGAGGGGGAGTTAAAGTCTCTACCAAAAATCTAATTACGCTATTTCAAACAATAGAAAGTTTTGTCCATGGTTTCCGAAACAGGGAACTTTAGATCTAAAAGACTGGGAAAAAATTGGCAAAGAATTAAAACAAGCAAGCAGGGAAGGTAAAATCATTCCGCTCACAGTATGGAATGATTGGGTCATTATTAAAGTAGCTTTAGAACCATTTCAAACAGAAGAAGATAACATTCCAATTTCTGATGTCCCTAAAAGCTGTGCAGTAGATTGTGAAAAAGAGGCAGGGATAGAATCCCGGAAAGGAACAGAAAGTTCACACTGTAAATGTGTAGCAGAGCTGGTAAGGGCTCGGTCAACGCAAAATGTTGACGATAATCAATTACAGGAGGTAACATATCCTGAAATGTTAAAATTAGAAGAAAAAGGTCCAGAATTAGCAGAGCCATCAGAGTCTAAACCACGATGGCCAACTCCTCTTACAGCAGCTCAGATGCCTGTAACTTTACAACCTCAAATGCAGGTTAAACAAGTACAAACTCCAAAAGAAGATCAAATAGAAAAAGATAGAGTTGGCCGGGCGCGGTGGCTCAAGCCTGTAATCCCAGCACTTTGGGAGGCCGAGACGGGTGGATCACGAGGTCAGGAGATCGAGACCGTCCTGGCTAACACGGTGAAACCCCGTCTCTACTAAAAAAAAATACAAAAAACTAGCCGGGCGAGGTGGCGGGCGCCTGTAGTCCCAGCTACTCGGGAGGCTGAGGCAGGAGAATGGCGTAAACCCGGGAGGCGGAGCTTGCAGTGAGCTGAGATCCAGCCACTGCACTCCAGCCTGGGTGACAGCGAGACTCCGTCTCAAAAAAAAAAAAAAAAAAAAAAAAAAAAAGGAAAAGATAGAGTCTCTGTCATGGCAATGCCAATCCAAATACAGTGTCCACAATATCAGCCGGTAGAAAATAAGACCCAGCCACCAGTAGACTATCAATACTGGCTGCCAGCCGAACTGCAGTATCGGCAGCCCCCAGAAAATCCTTCTGGACAGCCAGGAACATTTCCAGCGCCACAGGGCAGGGCGCCATATCCTCAGCCACCCACCATGAGACTTAATCCTACAGCACTGCCTAGTACACAGGGTAGTGCATTATATAAAATTATTGATGAGGCAAGAAAACAAGGAGATATTGAGGCGTGGCAATTCCCAGTAATATTAGAAGCAAGATCACCTGGAGAAGGGGCCCAAGAGGGAGAGCCTCCCGTAGCTGAAGCCAGATATCAGTTCTTTTCTGTAAAAATGCTAAAAGAAATGAAAGAGGGAGTAAAACAGTATGGACCCAACTCTCCTTACACATAGACTCATTCCTTATGATTGGGAGATTCTGGCAAAATCACTCTTACCCTCTCAATTTTTACAATTTAAGACTTGGTGGATTGATGGGGTATTGGGGTCCGTGCCGGGGGTGGTGGAGAATGAACAGACACAAAAGACAAAGACAAACAGAGAACATGGCGGCCCTGCGCTCAAAGCCTCCACCTCACTTTATTTATACTCCATAAAGAACGCAATGCAAAACAAACTTTCTTTTCCCAGATGTAACCTTCTACTCAGTTCCTTGTCTCTATGCTCTTCCTTATCTGCCCGCCTTCTTGGCGCCTACAGGAGTTCATTAAAAGTTCAATTGGAGATACTGTCCTTGAGCCCTATCTATTCTCAGCATACTGTTTTCAAAGGCCCCTGCAATGGGGCACAAGTACAGGTCCGAAGAAATAGGACTGCCAATCCTCCAATTAACATAGATGCAGATCAACTATAAGGAATAGGTCAAAATTGGAGCACTGTTGACCAACAAGTAATAATGCCAGATGAGGCCATTGAGCAAATTAGGGCTATCTGCCTTAGGGCCTGGGAGAAAATCCAAGACCCAGGAACCCCCTGCCCCTCCTTTAATACAATAAGACAAGGCTCTAAAAAGCCCTATCCTGATTTTGTAGCAAGACTTCAAGATGCTGCTCAAAAGTAGATTACCGATGAGAATGCCCGTAAGGTCATAGTGGAGTTGATGGCCCGTAAGGTCATAGTGGAGTTGATGGCATATGAAAACGCCAATCCTGATTGTCAGTCAGCCATTAAGCCATTAAAAGGAAGGGTTCCCGCAGGATCAGATGTAATCTCAGAGTACGTTAAAGCCTGTGATGGAATTGGAGGAGCTATGCATAAAGCTATGCTTATGGCTCAAGCAATCACAGGAGTTGCTTTAGGAGGACAAGTTAGAACATTTGGGGGAAGATGTTATAATTGTGGTCAAATTGGTCATCTAAAAAAGAATTGCCTAGTCTCAAATAAACAAAATGTAACTACTCAAGCTACTACAACAACAGATAAAGAGCCACCTGGCCTATGTACAAGATGTAAAAAGGGAAAACATTGGGGTAATCAATGTTGTTCTAAATTTGATAAAAATGGGCAACCACTGTCCGAAGTACAGGTCCGAAGAAATAGGACTGCCAATCCTCCAGTTAACATAGATGCAGATCAACTATTAGGAATAGGGAAACGAGTGGAGGGGTCAGCCTCAGGCCCCGCAACAAACTGGGGCATTCCAAATTCAGCCCTTTCTTCCTCAGGGTTTTCAGGAACAACAACCCCCACTGTCACAAGTGCCTCAGCGAATAAGCCAGTTATCACAATAGGGCAATTATCCCCCGCCACAAGTGGCAGTGCAGCAGTAGATTTATGTACCATACAAGCAGTCTCTCTGCTTCCAGGGGAGCCTCCACGAAAAATCCCCACAGGGGTATACAGCCCATTGCCTGAGGGGACTGTAGGACTAATCTTAGGAAGATCAAGTTTAAATCTAAAGGGAGTTCAAATTCATACTGGTGTGGTTGATTGAGACTATAAAGGCGAAATTCAACTGGTTATTAGTTCCTCAGTTCCTTGGAGTGCCAGTCCAGGAGACAGGATTGCTCAATTATTACTCCTACCTTATATTAAAGTTGGAAACAGTGAGATAAAAAGAACAGGAGGGTTCGGAAGCACTGATCTGGCAGGAAAGGCTGCATATTGGGCAAGTCTGGTCTCTGAGAGCAGACCTGTGTGTAAGGCCATTATTCAAGGAAAACAGTTTGAAGGGTTGGTAGACACTGGAGCAGATACCTCTGTCATTGCTTTAAATCAGTGGCCAAAAAATTGGCCTAAACAAAAGGCTGTTACAAGACTTGTCGGCATAGGCACAGCTTCAGAAGTGTATGAAAGTACAATGATTTTACATTGTTTAGGGCCAGATAATCAAGAAAGTACTGTTCAGCCAATGATTACTTCAATTCCTGTTAATCTATGGGGTCGAGATTTATTACAACAATGAGATGCAGAATCGTTATGCCCGCTCCATTATACAGCCCCATGAGTCAAAAAATCATGACTAAGATGGGATATATACCAGGAAAGGGGTTAGGAAAAAATGAAAATGGCATTAAAGTCCCAATTGAGACTGAGAAAAATCAAGAAAGAAAAGGAATAGCGCATCCTTTTTAGGGGTGGCCACTGTAGAGCCTCCTAAACCCATTCCATTAACTTGGAAAACAGAAAAACCGGTATGGGTAAATCAGTGGCCGCTACCAAAACAAAAACTGGAGGCTTTACATTTATTAGCAAAGGAACAGTTAGAAAAAGGACACATTGAGCCTTCATTCTTACCCTGGAATTCTCCTGTATTTGTAATTCAGAAAAAATCAGGCAAATGGCGTATGTTAATGGACCTAAGAGCCATAAATGCTGTAATTCAAGCCATGGGGCCTCTTCAACCCAGACTGCCCTCTCCAGCCATGATCCCAAAAGACTGGCCTTTAATTATAATTGATCTAAAGGACTGCTTTTTTACCATTCCTCTGGCAGAGCAAGATTGTGAAAAATTTGCCTTTATTATACCAGCCATAAATAATAAAGAACCAGCCACCAGGTTCAGTGGAAAGTATTACCTCAGGGAATGCTTAATAGTCAGTGGAAAGTATTACCTCAGGGAATGCTTAATAGTCCAACTATTTGTCAAACTTTCATAGGTCAAGTCCTTCAACCAGTTAGAGACAAATTTTCAGATTGTTGTATCATTCACTATATTGATGATATTTTATGTGCTGCAGACACAAGAGACAAATTAATTGACTGTTACACATTTCTGCAAGCAGAGGTTGCCAACGCAGGACTAACAATAGCATCTGATAAGATCCAAACCTCTGCTCCTTTTCATTATTTAGGGATGCAGATAGAAAATAGAAAAATTAAGCCACAAAAAATAGAAATAAGAAAAGACACATTAAAAACATTAAATGACTTTCAAAAATTGTTAGGTGATATTAATTGGATTCAGCCAACTCTAGGCATTCCTACTTATGCCATGTCAAATTTGTTCTCTATCCTAAGATATCCCAACTTATTTTTTTTTTTTTTTTTTTTTTTTTTCTGAGACGGAATCTCGCTCTGTCGCCCAGGCTGGAGTGCAGTGGCGCGATCTCGGCTCACTGCAAGCTCCGCCTCCCGGGTTCACGCCATTCTCCTGCCTCAGCCTCCTGAGTAGCTGGGACTACAGGCGCCCGCCATCACGCCCGGCTAATTTTTTGTATTTTTAGTAGAGACAGGGTTTCACCGTGTTAGCCAGGATGGTCTCGATCTCCTGACCTCGTGATCCGCCCGCCTCGGCCTCCCAAAGTGCTGGGATTACAGGCGTGAGCCACCGCGCCCGGCCTAAGATATCCCAACTTAAATAGTCAAAGAATATTAATCCCAGAGGTCTGTGTCCTAATGCATTACAGCAAATGGATGTTACCCATGTGCCTTCATTTGGAAAATTATCATATGTTCATGTAACAGTTGATACTTATTCACATTTCATATGGGCAACATGCCAAACAGTAGAAAGTACTTCCCATGTTAAAAAACATTTATTATCTTGTTTTGCTGTAAAGGGAGTTCCAGAAAAAATTAAAACTGACAATGGACCAGGTTATTGTAGTAAAGCTTTCCAAAAATTCTTAAATCAGTGGAATATTACACATACAACAGGAATTCCTTATAATTCCCAAGGACAGGCCATAGTTGAAAGAACAAATAGAACACTCAAAACTCAGTTAGTTAAACAAAAAGAAGGGAGAGACAGTAAGGAGTGCACCACTCCTCAGATGCAGCTTAATCTAGCACTTTAAATTTTTATACTTTAAATTTAAATTATATAAATTTAAATTATATATTATACTAAAAATTTAAATACTTTAAATTTTTTAAACATTTCTAGAAATCAGACTACTACTTCTGCAGAACAATATCTTACTGGTAAAAAGAACAGTCCACATGAAGGAAAACTGATTTGGTGGAAAGACAACAAAAATAAGACATGGGAAATAAGGAAGGTGATAACCTGGGGAAGAGGTTTTGCTTGTGTTTCACCAGGAGAAAGTCAGCTTCCTGTTTGGATACCCACTAGACATTTGAAGTTCTACAATGAACCCATCGGAGATGTAAAGAAAAGCGCCTGGGCCGGGCGCGGTGGCTCAAGCCTGTAATCCCAGCACTTTAGGCCGAGACGGGCGGATCACGAGGTCAGGAGATCGAGACCATCCTGGCTAACACGGTGAAACCCCGTCTCTACTAAAAAAATACAAAAAAACTAGCCGGGCGAGGCGGTGGGCGCCTGTAGTCCCAGCTACTCGGGAGGCTGAGGCAGGAGAATGGAGTAAACCCGGGGGGCGGAGCTTGCAGTGAGCTGAGATCCGGCCACTGCACTCCAGCCCGGGCGACAGAGCCAGACTCCGTCTCAAAAAAAAAAAAAAAAAAAAAAAAAAAAAAAGAAAAGCGCCTCCACGGAGATGGAAACACCGCAATCGAGCACCATTGACTCGCATGATGAACCAAGAGGTGATACCAGAACAGATGAAGTCACCACGCACCAAGAAGGCGGAGCTGTCGACCTGGGCACAGTTAAAGAAGCTGACACCATTAGCTGAAAAAAGCCTAGCTAGCACAAAGGTGACACAAACCCCAGAAAAAATGCTGCTTACAGCTTTAATGATTGTATCAACGGTGGTAAGTCTCCCCATGCCTGCAGGAGCAGCTGCAGCTAATTATACCTATTGGGCCTATGTGCCTTTCCAGCCCTTAATTCGGGCAGTTACATGGATGGATAATCCTATTGAAGTATATGTTAATAATAGTGTGTGGGTACCTGGTCCCACAGATGATCGTTACCCTGCCAAACCAGAGGAAGAAGGAACGATGATAAATATTTCCATTGGGTATCGTTATCCTCCTATTTGCCTAGGGAGAGCACCAGGATGTTTAATGCCTGCAATCCAAAATTGTTTGGTAGAAGTACCTACTGTCAGTCCCACCAGTAGATTTACTTATCACATGGTAAGCAGAATGTCACTCAAACTACAGGTAAACTATTTACAAGACTTTTCTTATCAAAGATCATTAAAATTTAGGCCAAAAGGGAAACCTTGCCCCAACGAGATTTCCAAAGAATCAAAATATTTAGTTTGGGAAGAATGTGTGGCTGATAGTGCGGTGATATTACAAAACAATACATTCGGAACTGTTATAGATTGGGCACCTCGAGGTCAATTCTACCACAATTGCGCAGGACAAACTCAATTCTGTCCCAGTGCACTAGTGAGTCCAACTGTTGATAGTGACTTAACAGAAAATTTAGACAAACATAAGCACAAAAAATTACAGTCTTTCTACTCTTTGATATGGGGAGAAAAGGGAATCTCTACTTCAAGACCAAAAATAATAAGTCCTGTTTTTGGTCCCAAACATCCAGAATTATGGAGGCTTACTGTAGCTTCTTTTTTTTTTTTTTTTTTTTTTTTGAGACGGAGTCTCGCTCTGTCCCCCAGGCTGGAGTGCAATGGCGCGATCTCCGCTTACTGCAAGCTCCGCCTCCCGGGATCCCGCCATTCTCCTGCCTCAGCCTCCTGAGTAGCTGGGACTACAGGCGCCCGCCACCTCGCCCGGCTAATTTTTTTGTATTTTTAGTAGAGACGGGGTTTCACCGTGTTAGCCAGGATGGTCTCGATCTCCTGACCTTGTGATCCGCCCGCCTCGGCCTCCCAAAGTGCTGGGATTACAGGCGTGAGCCACCGCGCCTGGCTACTGTAGCTTCTTACCGCCTTAGAATTTGGTCTGGAAATCAAACTATAGAAACAAGATATTATAAGCCATTTTATTCTATCAACCTAAATTCCAGTCTAACAGTTCCTTTACAAAGTTGTGTAAAGCCCCCTTATATGTTAGTCATAGGAAATATAGTTATTAAACCAGACTCCCAAACTATAACTTGTGAAAATTGCAGATTGTTTACTTGCATTGATTCGACTTTTGATTGGCAGCACCATCCTCTGCTAGTGAGAGCAAGAGAAGGCGTGTGGATCCCTGTGTCCATGGACCGACCAAGGGAGGCCTCACCATCCATCCATATTTTGACTGAAGTATTAAAAGTCATTTTAAATAGATCCAAAAGATTCATTTTTACTTTAATTGCAGTGATTATGGGATTAATTGCAGTCACAGCTACAGCCACTGTGGCAGGAGTTGCATTGCACTCTTCTGTTCAGACAGTAAGCTTTGTTGACAATTGGCAAAAGAATTCCACAAGGTTGTGGAATTCACAATCTGGTACCTATCAAAAATTGGCAAATCAAATTAATGATCTTAGACAAACAGTCATTTGGATGGGAGATAGACTCATGAGCTTGGAACATCGTTTCCAGTTACAGTGTGACTGGAATACGTCAGATTTTTGTATTACACCCCAAGTTTATAATGAGTCTAAACATCACTGGGACATGGTTAGACGCCATCTACAGGGAAGAGAAGATAATCTCACTTTAGACTTTTCTAAATTAAAAGAACAAATTTTTGAAGCCTCTCAAAGTCACTTAAATATTGTGCCTAGAACTGAGGCATTAGATCAAGTGGCAAAAAATCTTCATGGATTAAACCCCACAACTTGAAGTCTACTGGGAACTCTACTGCAGTAAATTTTGGAATTATGTGTCTCTGTTTTTTTTTTTTTTTTTTTTTTTTTTGAGACGGAGTCTTGCTATGTCGCCCAGGCTAGAGTGCAGTGGCCGGATCTCAGCTCACTGCAAGCTCCACCTCCCGGGTTCACGCCATTCTCCTGCCTCAGCCTCCCGAGTAGCTGGGACTACAGGCGTCCGCCACCTCGCCCGGCTAGTTTTTTGTATTTTTTAGTAGAGACGGGGTTTCACCGTGTTAGCCAGGATGGTCTCGATCTCCTGACCTCGTGATCCACCCGTCTTGGCCTCCCAAAGTGCTGGGATTACAGGCTTGAGCCACCGCGCCCGGCCTATGTGTCTCTGTTTAATCGGCTTGTTTTTAGTGTGCCGTACCAGTCGAAGAATCCTGCGTCAAAATCGAGAGAATGAACAAGCCTTCATCGCCATGGCACATTTATATAGAGGAAAAGGGAGGGAAAATGTTGCGGGAAGTCAGGGACCTTGAATGCAGGGACTGGCTAAAGCCACGGCAGAAAAGCATAAAATGTGAAGATTTCATGGACATTTATTAGTTCTACAAGATTAATACTTTTGTAATTTCCTATGTCTTTACTTTAATCTCTTAATCCCATCACCTTCTTTGTAAGCTGAGGAGGATATATGTCACCTCAGGACCCTGTGATGATTGCCTTAACTGCACAAATTGTTTATAGAGCATGTGTGTTTGAACAATATGAAATCTGGGCATCTTGAAAAAAGAACAGGGTAACAGCAATGTTCAGGGAACAAGGGAGGCAACCTTGAACTGGCCGCTGGTGAGCCGGACGGAACAGAGCCATATTTCTTCTCTTTTCTTATGCAAATAGGAGAAATATCGCTGAATTCTTTTTCTCAGCAAGGAACATCCCTGAGAAAGAGAATGCGCTCTGAGGGTAGGCCTGTAAACGACCCCCTTGGAAGCGTGCCGCCTTTTACGGTTGAAGCGGAAGGGATGAAATAAGCCCCGGTCTCCTGTAGCGCTCCCAGGCTTATTAGGACGAGGAAATTCCCACCTAATAAATTTTGGTCAGACAGGTTGTCTGCTCTCAAACCCTATTTCCTGATAAGATGTTATCAATGACAATGCGTGCCCAGAATTTCATTAGCAATCTTAATTTTAATTTTAATGCCATCCTGTGATATCATCCTGCCTCCACTTGCTTTGTGATATTTTATTACTTTGTGAAGTATGTGATCTATGTATTGGTACCAGAAACTGAGGCAATTGCAGGAGTCGCTGATGGCCTCGCAAATCTTAACCCTGTCACTTCGGTTAAGACCATCTAAAGTACTGCTGTTGTAAATTTCATATTAATCCTTCTGTGCCTGTTCTGTCTGCTGTTAGTAGGCAGGTACACCCAACAGTTGCAAAGAGACAGTGACCAACGAGAACGAGCCATGATGACAATGGTGGTTTTGTTGAAAAGAAAAGGGGGAAATGTGGGGAAAAGAAAGAGAGATCAGCCTCTTACTGTGTCTATATAGAAAGAAGTAGACATAAGAGACTCCATTTTGTTCCGTATTTGAGATGCTGTTAATCTGTGACCCTACCCCCAACCTTGTCCTTGCAAGAGACATGTGCTGTGGTGACTCAAGGTTTAATGGATTTTGGGCTGTGCAGGATGTGTCTTTGTTAAACAAGTGCCTGAAGGCAGCTTGCTGGTTAAAAATCCTGCCCGTCCTGGGCAATGGAACATCTCTGTGTGAGACCCAATTGTATGCTCTGTTTACTGAGATAGGAGAAAACCGCCTTATGGCATAAGGTGGGACTTGCTGGCAGGACTTGCTGGAGCAATGCTGCTAAGAGGTTTGTGGAGATGTTTACATATGCATATCAAGGCACAGCATTTTCCTTTGAACTTATTTATGTCACAGAGATCTTTGTCCATATGTCTTACTGCTAATTTTCTCCCTTCGATGATCCTATTGTCCTGCCACTCCCTTATCTTTAAGATGGTAAAGATAATTATCAATAAATACTAAGGGAACTCAGAGACCAGCCGGCGTGGGTCCTCAGTAAGCTGAGCGCAGGTCCCCTGGGCCCACTTTTTCTTTCTCTATACTTTGTCTCTGTGTCTCATTTCTTTTCTCAAGTCTCTCATTCCACCTAATGAGAAATGCCCACAGGTGTGGAGGGGCAGGCCACCCCTTCACCCGGTGGTCCCAAACCCATATACCCTTTTATCCCGTATACCTCCCAAAACCTCTCACTTCACGGTCCTTGATTTAAAGGATGCATTCTTTTCCATTCCATTACACCCTGACTGCTATTTTCTGTTTGCCTTTACTTGGGAAGACCCCGAAACCCATATGTCTACTCAGTTAACCTGGACAGTCCTCTCCCAGGGCTTCCGGGACAGCCCCCATTTTTTTGGACAGGCATTGGCCAAAGATCTGGCCCAGTGCCCAATCAGTTCTAGCACAATTATCCAGTATGTTGATGATTTACTTCTGTGTAGCCCTTCACATGATATCTCCCTACAGGACACCGCCCTCCTCCTTAATTATTTAGGAGGACTAGGTTACAGAGTCACCAAACAAAAGGCCCAACTTTGTCTCCCTGCGGTTATATACTTAGGTATAGAACTTACTCCTGTGTCCAAGTCCCTTACTATAGACAGATTAAGTCTTATTCAGGACCTCACCCCACCCCCCAACCAACGGAGAAGAAATCTTATCTTTTTTAGGATTGGTAGGATTCTTTCGACATTGGATCCCAAATTTTGGGGTCCTGGCCAAGCCCCTTTACCAGGCTGCAAAAGAGTCCCCAACAGGACCGCTGTCCAATCCAAAACTAATCACTACTCTTTTTATACGCCTTAAGTCGTGTCTGCTGTCAGCCCCCACTCTCTCATTGCCTAACCCCCAATACCCGTTTTATCTCTTCACTGATGAATGCCAAAAAGTAGCCATGGGCCTCTTGGCTCAACCAATAGGAACAACCTTTAGACCAGTTGGTTATCTCTCCAAGCAGCTAGACACCACAGTGCAAGGGTGGCAACCTGTCTACGAGCTCTAGCCGCGGCAGCAGAACTAACCAAAGAAGCCTTAAAACTTACCTTAAAAGGTCCCCTCACCGTCCATTCCACACATCGCCTCCAAGATCTAATTTCCCACAAGTGCATCAGTCATCTCACTCCTTCCCGTATACAATTATTTCATGTCCTATTTTTAGAAAGCCCTGACATTAAATTAGCCACCTGTTCCCCCCTTAACCCGGCCACTCTCCTGCCTACCCCAAATACCCCACATGCCCCAGAACATTCCTGTCCTGAGGTCATTCAGTCAGTCCCCCCAACTCATCTCCACTTACGGGACCAACCCCTCCCAAATCCACAACTAACATTCTTTGTGGATGGAAGCTCCTTTACTGATCCCCACGGAAACAAACATGCAGGATATGCAGTAGTCACTAACACCCAAGTAATAGAGGCTAAACATCTACCATTAGGCACAACCTCACAAAAGGCAGAACTCACTACCTTAACCAGAGCACTCCATCTATCTGAGGGAAAAACTGTTAATATACTGACTCTAAGTATGCACACATGATAGCACATACACACTCTGCACTCTGGCAGGAGCGGGGATTCTTAACCACCAAAGGAACTCCCATTATAAATGGCAGGCAAATCCAACTGTTACTACAAGCTCTAACCTCCCCTAAGGAGGTGGCTATCATTCATTGCAAAGGACATCAAAGGCCTACCAATCCAATTGCCCAAGGTAACCACTTGGCCGATGCCACAGCAAAATCTATAGCACTCCCCACAAAAAATTCCCAATCTATCTGTTTCCTAAACCCCCAATACTCCCCTTCCTATTCCTCAGAAGAAAAAAGTAGACTTTTACAAAACCCACAAGCAACCATAACGCCTACCCAATGGATCTTTATCCAGAACCGTGTTGTCCTCCCTGAAGCTCAAATGCAAAAAATCCTAAGAGACATCCACAACTCCCTACACATTGGGCACCAAGCTCTATATAATTTTTTATATCCCATCATTGAGTGTCCATCCCTTCTCTCTCACCTCAAAAAAATCGGCCAACAGTGTCTAATCTGCCTAAAGGCAAACGCTCAAGGGGCAATACGCAACATACACCCAAGCCATCAGCTTAGAGGGCATCAACCCGGAGAGGATTGGCAAATTGACTTCACCCATATGCCTAGACACAAAAGACTCCGCTACCTACTCACTTTAGTAGATACCTTCTCAGGGTGGATAGAGGCCTTCCCCACTACGGGGGAAAGTGCATCCATTGTGGCTACCATAATTATAGAACAAATCATACCACGCTTTGGGCTTCCCCAATCAATCCAATCTGATAATGGTCTGGCCTTCATTTCCAGAGTAATCCAACTGGTGGAGGATTCTCTCAGCATTACCTGGAAGCTACATGTTCCATAACATCCCCAGTCATCTGGAAAGGCTGAGTGGGCCAATGGACTCATCAAGCAACAACTAACCAAACTCTCCATAGAGACACATCAATCGTGGGTAACCCTACTTCCCCTTGCCCTTACCAGACTATGGGCGACACCTAGAAGCCCTACAGGCCTCAGCCCATTTGAACTAGTTTACGAGGGCCCTCTTGCATTACGAGAACTTCCTATTCTTCTCACACCGCTGGCACCCTACTTGCCCTATCTCTCTCTCTTAAGACAATTACTTAGAGAACACACCGAAAAGTCACTTCCCCCACCTACACAAGGAAATCCAGACACCCCCTTGGCCCTTTCTCCAGGTGATCAGGTTCTACTCAAGGATCTACATGCAAAGGGCCTTACTCCTAGGTGGAAAGGCCCATACACAGTAATTCTCACCACTTCTACAGCAGCCAAGCTTCTAGGTCTCGGTTCCTGGGTCCATATTACCCAGTTGAAGACAGCCCAGCCCCCTCAGGCTAAGTGGCAGTCCACCCAACTGTCACCCACCCGTCTAAAAATAACCAAGACAGAAACAAGTTAGATGAGCCACACCCTCCTCAAATTTTTCCGTTTCCTCACTATTCTTCATCTTAACTTAACTGACTTTTCCCTCATAAACCCCATAGATACCCTCCTTCCCGACCCATCCCCCAACCAGTGGGTCTCCCGACTTTTCACTCTCATAGAAGACCTAGTTTGGCAGGGTGCCCTTTGTGATTTCAGCAATGTCGAACTTACCCTCTACACCTTCGTTACCATTATTATGGTTTACTCTAATTCCCCTAGTTACTCCTACTAATCCTAAGTTTATATGGAGATTCTCTACAACTGAAATCTGGTCTACAAACAACCAGGTACACTCAGCCATGCAAGGCACTGCAGATTGCTCCCCCCAGGGCTATCAAGCTGCCCTCTCCCTTAAATTTGACCTAGGTTCCGTCGGCAACTATGACCGCCCAGTCATATGTTTCTTGTACGACCAAACTGAATATAATTGTAAAAATTACTGGCAAGAAACCAACCTGGGGTGTCCATACAACTATTGCAACATCCATGAGTTGGCCCCACTGTGTGAGAATGGTTATTGTACCCCCAAAGATCGACCTTTTACAAGAAATTTAACATCAGGCAAATATACTCTTCATATTAAGGATCCCTGGGACCCCTGGTGGGCCCAGGGAGTTAAAGGTGGACTATATGCATCATCTGTTTCCTCATATCCCACCACAATCATCCAGGTAGAGAGTATACGTACAGCAAGTACATCTCCCTAAAGGTGTACAGGCCCTACAAAATTTACAAAATTTAACCTCAGGCATAAAATCTCATGAACAAAAACTACAAAAACAGTTAAGCCCCCTTAACAATGAGGACCCATTACCCCCTAACAATGAGGACCCATTCTCATGGTTGACACTTATTCGCCACGGACTTAACTTGACACAGGCAGTTGGACTGAAAAACCTCTCCCACTGCTTCCTCTGCGCTGCACTCGGGAAACCTCCCTTAGTGGCGGTCCCTCTACCAGCCGCTTTCAATATCACCACCAACCCTACCAGCTCCTCTCAAGCAACATCCTTACCTCAAGTCTCATTATACCATGATCCAGAAAGTCAAACCCTTCCTTTCTGCTACTCTACTCCCAACCCTTCGTGGTGTAATCATACCCAAGCTCCCAGCGGGACCCAGATGGCTCCTGTTGGCGGCTACTTCTGGTGTGACCAAACTTTATCTAAAACCCTTTTTTTTTTAAATTTTTTTTTTATTATTATTTTTTTTTTGAGACGGAGTCTCACTCTGTCGCCCAGGCTGGAGTGCAGTGGCCGGATCTCAGCTCACTGCAAGCTCCGCCTCCCGGGTTTAGCCATTCTCCTGCCTCAGCCTCCCGAGCAGCTGGGACTACAGGCGCCCGCCACCTCGCCCGGCTAGTTTTTTGTATTTTTTAGTAGAGACGGGGTTTCACCGTGTTAGCCAGGATGGTCTCGATCTCCTGACCTCGTGATTCGCCCGTCTCGGCCTCCCAAAGTGCTGGGATTACAGGCTTGAGCCACCGCGCCCGGCCTTATCTAAAACTCTTAACCACACCTCCATCACCCAATCCCTTTGTATTCCGGTGTCTTTAGTGCCTACTTTAACCCTATATGGCGAAGGAGAATTGTCCGAGCTAGCTTCCCAGCTTACCACTTCCAGCAATACAATCCAAAAACGGGCCATTTTTCTTCCCTTAGTTATCGGGGTTTCCCTAGCATCCTCCCTAGTAGCCTCAGGACTTGGAACAGGGGCCCTCACCCACTCCATTCAATCCACACAGACCCTCTCCACTCAGGTCCAAGCAGCCATAGAGGCTTCAGCTGAAAGCCTAGCCTCTTTACAACGTCAAATCACCTCAGTAGCCCAGGTAGCAGCACAAAATAGGCGGGCATTAGATCTTCTTACTGCTGAAAAAGGAGGAGCATGCCTCTCCCTAGGAGAGGAGTGTTGCTACTACATAAATGGATTAGGCCTGGTTGACACCAACGTCCAAACATTAAACAAAATCAAAAAGGAGCTTCAACAATTTAATGCCCCCTTAAATTGTTGGTATCGCTGCTGCCTGTAGTACAGCAGATGCTTCCATTCCTAATTCCCATACTAATCCTCTGTCTTATATTATGCTTTGCTCCCATTCTAATAAAATTTCTCCGAGCTAGGGTCCAAGAAATCACCCAGTCACCTTCAACCAAATGCTCCTGCATCCCTACACCCAACTGCCAACCTCAGACCCTAACTACGCCCCTTAACAGCAGGAAACAGCCAGACTGACAATGGCGCCCCAAATTCCTACAATTAGTAAGAGGTTAGACTGTTTGGGTGAGGGAGAAGGGACCAAAATGGAGGAAGGTGAACATGGCACAGTCCCGATTGCTTCCGTGTTGTTCATCACCAACTTTCCCGCGCCGGGAAAGTGCAGGGCAACGGAGCTTTGGCCAGGTGACCTCAATCCGAAGAAATCAAACTTACCCGGCCACGCCTACTGAGACGCCCCTATCACGCCCTTATCCCGCCCACTGCCCTCCCCCTTCCAGTACCAATGCATAAAAGTTCCCCGGCAGAGGCCGCTGGGCTTCCCTGGCCCCATACCTGAGGACTGGAGAACCTACCCCAAGAGTGTGTGCATATTTGCAATAAAAGCCTGCTGCTTTCTTATGTACTTTGGCCTGTTTAATTATTTAGCTCTCCTAAATTAAATTAAGACAACAACATATATTTATCTGAACATCAAATCGTGCCCATAAATATGTGCCTTTACAATGTGTCCATTAAAAAATAAAATTTTCAAATAAACTTTTTTTTTTTTTTTTTTTTTTGTGAGGCGGAGTCTCGCTCTGTCGCCCAGGCTGGAGTGCAGTGGCCCGATCTGGGCTCACTGCAAGCTCCACCTCCTGGGTTCACGTCATTCTCCCGCCTCAGCCTCCTGAGTAGCTGGGACTACAGGCGCCCGCCACCACGCCCGGCTAATTTTTTGTAGTTTCACCATGTTAGCCAGGAAGGTCTCCATCTCTTGACCTCGTGAATCCGCCCGCATCGGCCTCCCAAGGTGCTGGGATTACAGGCGTGAGCCACTGAGCCCGGCTTTCCAAATTGAAAAAATTCTAAAACCTTGTACCTCGCAGTGGGCTGCGCCCACCGCGGACTCGCCGGGAAGGCCGCCGCAGAGAGCCTGGATCACCGCCCGCCGGGCGTATTTCCAGCGTGACGCCGCTTTGGCGCGCCGGCGAAAGTGACGCGCCACTGTGGCCCGCCGGCGGACGTGACGCCACTGTGGCTGCGACGGTAAGGCCTGGCGTTCTTGCTTAGAGACGGCTACCTGGAGCCGGAAGCGCGGGTGCAGCAGGGCGAAGCTCCAGGTGGGGTCGGTTCCGCATCCTGCCTGGCGTGTCCACAATGCGGCTGGGCTCCGGGACTTTCGCTACCTGTTGCGTAGCGATCGAGGTGCTAGGGATCGCAGTCTTCCTTCGGGGATTCTTTCCGGCTCCCGTTCGTTCCTCTGCGAGGGCGGTACACGGAGCAGAGCCCCCAGCGCCCGAACCCTCGGCTGGTACGGACCCCTCCCCAGCATCTCCGCTCCCCTGACCCCACATCCCCTAGAAGACCCTTTTTCTGAGCGTCACTGCTCGGATTTCTTCTCGGCGCTCCCCGGTGGTCTCCCGTTATGGTCCCCACCCCAGAATTTTTTTTTTTTTAACCGCTCCAGCGTCTCTTTTCTGTATTCTTACAACTTTGTGGCAACCACCTCTACTGGCCCCACTTCGACCTTCCTTCCTGATCACCACAAAGTAAGCTGTGTCCATACCTGGGATCCGGCCTCTCCAGCTCTACTCGTCCAGAGCCCCCGCCCCTCTCCTGAGGAGCCTTTGGGTCACTGCCTGTTCCAGGCGCCCTTTTTGCCCCCTAGCACACTACAGATAAGACCCCTGCCGATCCCTTCGCGTTTGGGTCTCTTACGTTCCTCCAAGGTGTTTTCCCTGCCTAGTGGCTAAGGCCTTTCTGCGTTAGGCCCCTTCCTAGTCTTCATCTACCCAGCCATATACAGCAAGTAAAGGCGCCCTGATTCTGGACCACGTGCACACACCAGCCGCTGACCGCGAAACGCAGTATATAAACACCCAACCATCCCATTCTTGCAGCTCTGGGTTTTAGGTCAAGCTCCCTAAATGTCCCATCCCAGGACGCTTACGTAGGGATTCCCCTGCCCTGGTACTTCTCACTATACTAAGGATAATTAACTGCTTACTACTGTGGGTCCCTGAGATTACTCCTGTTAACCCCCGTCCATTCCCGGCAGCACTACCTACCAAGTACAAGTCTCCTCCTTTTGGGTTGGGTTATATAGATATGGCAGGATATGTGCTGGAGAAGTAGGTAGAAGCTAGATTGTGGAGGTGCTTGAATGCTTAGGAAAGTTCAAAGTTCAATTTCCTTTTTTTCTTTCAAACACTTAGGAGCCAGTTCTAACTGGACCACGCTGCCATCACCTCTCTTCAGTAAAGTTGTTATTGTTCTGATAGATGCCTTGAGAGATGATTTTGTGTTTGGATCAAAGGGTGTGAAATTTATGCCCTACACAACTTATCTTGTGGAAAAAGGAGCATCTCACAGTTTTGTGGCTGAAGCAAAGCCACCTACAGTTACTATGCCTCGAATCAAGGTAAGTTGGCCTTAATGTTTTAATGAATCATGGTTTGGCTCTTTTGAAGATTTAAAGGGGGCCTCTGTAGTCTTTCGCTTGGAGTTGCAATTTTAAGAAAGTGGAAATTTTGTGCTATCAGTTGGCTGGGGCAATAGAATGCTGAGGGAGCCTCACACAGGACGGAACTGAGACCCATGATTTGTGCCTCTTGTCAAGTAGCCAAAACTCATGCTTCACGGGAAGTATAAAAGATTTACAGCAAGATCACCCAGGCTAACCTACCCCAAGATATACCATTCTTGGTAACCTGCTTTCTTCTTTAATCGCCACTGGGTCATTTGCAATCTTAGAAGGAGCCTTTAGAGCTGATCTAGTTCAGTCTCTAGATTTTATAGATAGGAAAGCAAACCCAGATAAGTTAAATGTGACTTCTCCAAAAGTATCCACCAGTATACATAATGATCCAATTAGTATGATCTGCCTCAACAATTACCACTGTTTCCACCATATCCTTCAGGTGTCCAGCCTACTGACAGCAGCTTTGAAGTACATAGTGCGTTTCCCAAGAACCATGGGTAAAGAAAAAAAGTAAGCCTTTATTGATTGGCTCGAAAACTTTTGAGCAACTACTATGTGGTGATATTTTAATGGGTATACAATCGGGGAGAAAATAGTATCTCTGCCTTCATGTAGCTTTTAGTCTTTAGATATACAGTCACTCGGCCGGGCGCGGTGGCTCACGCCTGTAATCCCAGCACTTTGGGAGGCCGAGGCGGGTGGATCACGAGGTCAGAAGATCGAGACCATCCTGGCTAACAAGGTGAAACCCCGTCTCTACTAAAAATACAAAAGAATTAGCTGGGCGAGGTGGCGGGCGCCTGTAGTCCCAGCTACTCAGGAGGCTGAGGCAGGAGAATGGCCTGAACCCGGGAGGCGGAGCTTGCATTGAGCCGAGGTTGCGCCACTACACTCCAGCCTTGGCGATGAGCAAGACTCCATCTCAAAAAAAAAAAAAGAGGCCGGGCGCGGTGGCTCAAGCCTGTAATCCCAGCACTTTGGGAGGCCGAGACGGGTGGATCACGAGGTCAGGAGATCGAGACCATCCTGGCTAACACGGTGAAACCCCGTCTCTACTAAAAAAAAAAAAAAAAATACAAAAAACTAGCCGGGCGAGGTGGTGGGCGCCTGTAGTCCCAGCTACTCAGGAGGCTGAGGCAGGAGAATGGCGTGAACCCGGGAGGCGGAGCTTGCAGTGAGCTGAGATCCGGCCACTGCACTCCAGCCTGGGCGACAGAGCGAGACTCCGTCTCAAAAAAGAAAGAAAGAAAACATGCAGTTGTAAAGTGTGGTTAGTGCGTGATGGGAAAGAACAGGATGTGATGATTAGTGGGTGAGAAATCCCGGCTGAGGAAATTGCATTTAAACTGAGAGTGGAAGGATGAATAAAGTTGGGGACAGAAAGGAGCAGAGGGGTTGAATTGTGTTTGTGAGTGTATTGCATGTGAGTGTGGCATAAAGTCTCTGACGGAGCCTTTGCTGTGTGATTGATGGGGTGACAGCTTGTTACTTGGTGAGAAGGAGCTGCTTACTGATTGAAGGCTTGGGGGCAGCCCCGGTTGTCGATGCTCAGCGAATGTTCGCTGGATGAAAGCAGTCTGAGACTGGAGGAAGCACAGTGCCATATCGCTCACTGACTTTTTCCTTGAATGTTTTACTCTCTCTGCCACATTTCAATGTGATGTGACCTTCATTCAGCAATATTTATTGAGCATGTACTATGTGACATGCTGTTCTAGACAGGAGGGATGCAGTGAAGAACAAGACAGCATTGTCCTCATGGAGCCTACTTTCTTTTTTTTTTTTTTTTTTTTGAGACGGAGTCTCGCTCTGTCGCCCAGGCTGGAGTACAGTAGCTGGATCTCAACTTACTGCAAGCTCCGCCTCCCGGGTTCCCGCCATTCTCCTGCCTCAGCCTCCTGAGTAGCTGGGACTACAGGCGCCCGCCACCTCGCCCAGCTAATTCTTTTGTATTTTTAGTGGAGACGGGGTTTCACCGTGTTAGCCAGGATGGTCTTGATCTCCTGACCTTGTGATCCGCCTGCCTCGGCCTCCCAAAGTGCTGGGATTACAGGCGTGAGCCACCGCGCCCGGCCATGGAGCCTACTTTCTAATTGGAGGAATAGAAAATCGGTAAAATATGAATCAATGAAGATCGTTTCAGACAGTGACAACTGCTCTGGAAGGAATGGAGCGGGAGGTGAGGGAGAATGAAGGAGAGGGGCAGGCACCTTTGATCACAGCACCCCGTTTCTGCCGTTCTGCTGAAACTAGCGGTGGGAATCTGAGAGAGACATCCACGCCCCTGACCTCAGAAACACCGATTTCTTTATCTGCTCTCTCAGAAGTGTGGAGGGAACCCTTTTCTTCCTTTTTTTTTTTTTTTTTTTTTAAAGATTTAACAGGCAGATTTGAGAAAATGTGTAAGTGATTGTGCAGGCTCCAGGTTCTATTCAGACAGCACGTTGGCACTGTGGTTCTTGGCGCCTCTGTCTCCAGCTTATTGGTTTCATTTCACCTTTGCTGGGGAGCCTCACCCCAGAGCTAGTGTTTTCTTTTGTTTTCAGTCCTTTGAGGATTCTTGCTCCTTATTTCTCCATCAGGGAGGAGCTAGAACAGAAAGCCCATACTGGAGTTAGGATTGTACAGCTCTGGAGTTTGGTAGGTTGGGCAGTGTTGGTTGAGGAAAGTGTCCCCTGCCCTGCCTCTAGTCCGAGAAAGGGCTCAGAGCATCTCCTGGTATTGATACATTTGCAACCAGACGCCAACCCTGACATGTCCAGTGAGCTATCACTTGCTAAGACCCTGTAGCAGCTTTGTTTTAAAGTCCTGTAACTCATTTTTGAATGCCTTCTCATTCTTCAAGCACTTTCTAGTCATAACAATAGCCGGCATTGATTGACAGACCTGAGCTTTCCCTTAGATTTCCTAGGACTGTGAGTGCGGCCCACTCGCTGCCTGCACACTTTCTGGGATGAGGGGATGCCAAATCCCCTCTGAGGTGGGGTGTGCCTGGATATACACATTTGTTAAATTCTGTACGTGCAAAAATGTAATTGTATAAAAATTATATTTCAATAGTTATTTTTTAAAATGTGAGCCTCTCTCACCCCAAAATCCCACTCTTTAAAAGGCAGCCAATTACTCTTGATGAGTATCCTTTTAGATTCTTTTCTGTGTGAGCTGCGTGTGACCTGTGTGGATGAAGGGCAAGGGAACACAAAAGAGGGCCTATATGAGGATGAAGAGGTAAATGGGAGTGAGGCTGCACAGAGCCTCGAGGCTCTGGGCGATGGCGTTCAGTGTTCAAACCCAGCAGAGGGAAAACTATGGAAGGGTTTTAAAGAGTGGTGTAGCAGGGTCTGATTTGTGTCCAGATGGGATTTGGGCAAGAAAAGGTGCTAGGGCATTTATAATAGTTCAGACTGGAGCCCACAGCAGCCTGGACGACGGTGGTGGCCATGGAGATACTGGCTCAGTCAACCTGTATTCACATCTACGGTATTTCAAGAGCACCTGTTCACCTCATTTCTTGTGCGGGGTAGAGATCATCCATCTTTAAATTTTCACAATATGATAAACAAAAACTGGCTTATGGGTTGTTCTGTTTACCCTGCTCTGATTACTAGTCCAGAATCTCTGCATATGTTTATTGGCCATTCCGCTTTCTTGCTTTGTGGATTCTATTATGTAGTCCGCCCAGCTTCCACAGGACTGTCGCTCCTTGATCCGAACCTCTTTATACATCATGGATGTAACATCTTGTATGTCATGTCCACAGTCAATAATTGTTTCAGTTTATCATGTTAGTTGACTTTGTTTACAACATCTTGACAATATAAAAGTTTTCTGTTTTCATCCCTTCTTTTGTGGCTTTTATAAGGCACCCCCTTTGTCCTCACACTAGCTTGGGTTCCCACTGATATTTTTAAAGAGGGTAGGGACCACTTTAAATTTTCCCTAGGTAAAGAGGTTCATGATATGTTATTAATTGAAGAAGTTTGAGACTAATTTGTATAGTTTGCTACCATTTTGGTAAAAAATATGTACCTTCATATATTTGTGATTTTATACACGTACACACACACACACACACACACACACATACACACACACAGAAAAGGGTCTAAAAGGATACTCACCAAGAGTAATTGGCTGCCTTTTAAAGAGTGGGATTGGCCGGGCGCAGTGGCTCACGCTTGTAATCCCGGCACTTTGGGAGGCCAAGGTGGGCGGATCACAAACGAGGTCAGGAGATCGAGACCATCCTGGCTAACACGGTGAAACCCCATTTCTACTAAAAATACAAAAAGTAGCCGGTCGTGGTGGCAGGGGCCTGTAATCCCAGCTACTCGGGAGGCTGAGGCCGGAGAATGGCGTGAACCCGGGAGGCGGAGCTTGCAGTGAGCCCAGATGGCGCCACTGCACTCCAGCCTGGCTGACAGAGCGAGACTCCACCTCAAAAAAAAAAAAAAAAAAAAAAAAAAAAAGAGTGGGATTTTGGGGTGAGAGAGGCTCACATTTAAAAAAATAACTTTATTGAAATGTAATTTTTATACAATTACATTTTTGCACGTACAGAATTTAACAAATGTGTATATCCAGGCACACCCCACCTCAGCTCTAACCCCACCCTAGGAATATTGATGGCTGTTAGGGTTATTTTGGTTGTTTGTATAGTGACTTCGTATATTTTGGTTGTTTGTATAGTGACTTCGTAAACGACTTCTGCAGTCTGTCTCCCCGGCAGCATGCGAGCATGCGGCAACTGATGTCTTCACTTAGGTCTTTTGGTTCTTTTGGTATTTAAGTTCTTTTTTTTTTTTTTTTTTTTTTTTTTTTGAGACGGAGTCTCGCTCTGTCGCCCAGGCTGGAGTGCAGTGGCCGGATCTCAGCTCACTGCAAGCTCCGCCTCCCGGGTTTACACCATTCTCCTGCCTCAGCCTCCCGTGTAGCTGGGACTACAGGCACCCGCCACCTCGCCCAGCTAGTTTTTTTGTATTTTTTTAGTAGAGACGGGGTTTCACCGTGTTAGCCAGGCTGGTCTCGATCTCCTGACCTCGTGATCCGCCCGTCTCGGCCTCCCAAGGTGCTGGGATTACAGGCTTGAGCCACCGCGCCCGGCCTAAGTTCTTGTTTTTATTTTTAAGCCTGTCTTCCTGAGGCTCCGGAAGCCTCAGGAGCTAAGCCCAGGCTCCGCATAGCTTAGTGGTCAGCCAGTGATTGGTCAGAGGTTGTGCTTCAGCACCCCTGATGTGTTTTCCTAACCTCCCTGGGTGTGAGGCTTCTCGGTGGCTGCTGCAGCTTGCAGCTGGAAAGGAGGGAGGTGGGAGCCGCCCTGTGTGGAAACACCATGGCACTTGCTGTTCTTACTGAGATTCCGTTTTTTTCTTAAATAAGCTCTTCTCAATCTGTTCTATAATTTTGGTGAATTTCCAAAGTACTAAAATGGTTGCTTTTGACAGTTTCATCCAGTTTTATTATTGCTCCTGGGGGAGAGATTTTGCTGAGCTCCTCCCCGTGGCATTCCAGAAGTCTGGATAATTCATACTTGCATTTATTTACCGTTAAAGATGTCTTGGTAAAATTATTTCACCTGCTGGTGTTATCCAGGTTCCTGTTTATTTTCATTGCACAGGTTGCAGGATGCCAGTGCTGGCTGAGGTGGCTCTATAACTCTAAATCACAGAGATCTGTTACCCATTACGATGGCCTCTTAGGTTCTATGCTAAAAGCAGGGAAATTCTTGACTCAATTATATTATCAGAAGGGTATAAGGACACGTCACCCCCAACCCCTCCCAGAAAATATGGTGCAACATTGAGGGCGGGAGCAGAAGAGACTATCCCACTGGCCTCCCTGGCCCAGTTCACTTTGTAAATTGCTGAAAGTTGACGCTTTAGGACTGCTTTCATCCTGGTTTTCCACTCAAAGGTAGACGTTGGAATTGCTGGATTCTTAGGAGTCATATGGACTTTGCTTGTCACGTGGAGATTTGAATCTTAATTGGGAACCTGGCAGAGGCTTTGAATACACAGGTTAATGTTTTTAATGTATACCTCACTTTGCCATTTGCTTCAGCTACATCACGAACCCATAGCTGCTTCTCTGGCTGCTGTTGTTGTCTCGCTATCCCTAGCCACTTCCTTTAACCTCTTATCAGCTGGAAAGATTATTATGAGCCATGAATGTCCTTTAATATGGTTATCTTTATTATTATTGAGTTTACAGTTTTTTACCAGAATCTATGTGCCACTTTCTCTTCTTTACCCTAATTACTGTCCTAACTTTGACCCAGCCACCAGTACTAGGGATACCCTAGCTTTATGCTCACCTATTTTGTCCATAAAATGATCTTCAGACCAGCCTGGGCAACATAGTGAGACCCTGTATCTACCCAAAAAAAAAAAAAAAGCCGGGTGTGGTGCCGCACACCTGTAGTCCCTGCTACTTGGGAGGCCAAGGTGGGAGGACCGCTTGAGCCCAGGAGTTCAAAGCTGCAGTGATCCATGATTGTGTGACTGCAACTCCATCCTGAGCAGCAGAGAGAGACCCTGTCTCAAAAAAAAAAATTCTTCAGTGCCCTTTTCATGCTCCGGTTTCGGATTCAGTAGTCTAATTCTTGCGTTTTCTTACTGAAGGCGTTGATGACGGGGAGCCTCCCTGGCTTTGTCGATGTCGTCAGGAACCTCAATTCTCCTGCGCTGCTGGAAGACAGTGTGATAAGACAAGCAAAAACAGCTGGAAAAAGAATAATCTTTTATGGAGATGAAACCTGGGTTAAATTATTCCCAAAACATTTTGTGGAATATGATGGAACAACCTCATTTTTCGTGTCAGATTACACAGAGGTCAGTTTTTAAAATAAGAAAATAAATCGTACTAGAATATCATACTAGATAGAGCCTGGCATCATCATTGCTTAGTGAGAGATGATACTATTTTGTATTTGGTTTTATTAATTTATGGGGAGTACTATGGACAGTTTTAAAAATTATTCACTCACGTAATCAGTTGACAACCCAGAAATACAAACCTGAAGCAGGTGTGAGCAGAGTTTTATGGAACCCAGAGCTTAGAACAGCTGAGTGCCATTGAGGGGCAGAGAGGATCAGAAAGGGTGACACAGCCAAGGGGCCGTCTGAGCCGAGTTGTGATGGGTGAGTGGGGACTCCCCAGGTGGGCAGAACAGGCTGGTATCCTCTGCGTATGGCAGAGCTATAAGACTCCACACCCTGTTGGTTCTGCTGCAAGCAGAGCCTCTTCGAGCCCTGAGGGCAGGTGATGGACTGGGTGGGGCCTGGCCATGAGGGGATTTTCCTGGAGCTTTTCCAACAAAGACCCGCATGTTAGAAAGCAGACCCTGGGGCTGAGGCAGGGGCACACCACACCTTCCTGGCCTGGGGTCTAGCCACCGTCACCTCCTAGATGGCTGGGCCTTGTGGAACATCTGCAGTCCTATCCTGGTCCAAAGCGGGGCGCTTTCAACAGTTACTTTTCAGTAATGACTGAGTTTTCCTGACTGTACATGGCATCATTGAGAAACACTTCTCTTCATGGGAGATTTTTTTAGTGGGAGGGAGATGAGCGAGCTGAGGGGTCAGGGCTCACCAGGCTGACAGCTCTGTCTGGGGCTGATCAACTGCTAATCTCTCCTCCATGATGTGTTTATTTCAGAAATAAATGTGATCACTGAGTGCTGTGTCTTTTTCCCTCCAAGAACAGCCTTCTTGTAGGACACATGTAGGTGCCCTCAGCTTCACTGTCCTGCTGGTTACTTCAACTCTGGGTACTGTCCTGTCTTTAATTAACTGCCCGTTGCCCTTAGTTACCTCGTGACAACTTGGGATCTATTTAACTTGCCCATTTGCTAACTTTTAGTTATGCCCATCAAGCTCAGCAGTGATCCCACAGAAAAATATTTTTGTTAGAACAACCCTTGCTCATTTAAATTATCTGTATTATATCTTCGATCCATAGCCTAGAAACATAAAAACAGTATTAGCAAAAGTGTAATCTAATGCTAATGTTCATTTATTTATTATAGACGTGGGGTCTTGCTATGTTGCCCAGGCTGGTCCTGAAATCTTGGCCTCAAGCAGTCTTCCCCCTTCATCCTCCTCAAGTGTTGAGATGACAGGTGTGAGCTGCTGTGTCCTGCCTATTTATTTATTTTTAATGACATAGATTTTGTTGTCTTTCAACTCACCCAAATCCTGTTAACCTGAATAAACCCCTAGGTTTTAAGATGACTGTTGCCTTTTCCCCGGGGAGTGAAGATCCAGGGAAATTAGGTGAGCTGTTTATACGTGTGTTTCCCCTTCAAAGGTGGATAATAATGTCACGAGGCATTTGGATAAAGTATTAAAAAGAGGAGATTGGGACATGTTAATCCTCCACTACCTGGGGCTGGACCACATTGGCCACATTTCAGGGCCCAACAGCCCCCTGATTGGGCACAAGCTGAGCGAGATGGACAGCGTGCTGATGAAGATCCACACCTCGCTGCAGTCGAAGGTGAGGCTTGCCGTCGCGCACTGTGTGGTGATGTGGTTTCACGTGGATATTCCCTAGGATAAATACAACTGCCTGAGTGAATTCAGGGTGCCTGTGTGAATGTCCACCATCAGTCTGCCAGCCAGGGGCTGCATGCCACGGGCAGCGCTGTCTCAGTGTCCAGTGCACTGACTGTCTTACAGCAGCCCTGCAGAACAGCAGCTCTCACTCCTACCCATGTGCATTCATTCAACTAATACCTCCTGAAGACCTGTGTCACTCTTTCTGTTCTGTGTCACTCTGTTCTGTGTCACTCTTTCTGTCCATGCATTTGGTGCATCAGTGAAACAGTCAGTAATCCCTCGTGAAGCTCGTGTTCTAACCAGGAGAGACTAACAAGAAACATGAGTAAATGAGTATGTGAGGAAGTGATGGGTGCTGCAGAAACTCAGAGGGCAGGAGGAGGGGCTTTCAACAGATGTTGAGAGAAGCCTTCCCTGAAGATGTGTGCAGGGTGAGCAGAGACTTGAAGGGAGGGAGGGGCAGATGGTGTGGTCTGTGCACGAGTGTTCCAGGTGGAGGAGCAGCAGCGAGGGTCAGACACAGCCTGCCTGGCTTGTCCCGGAGCAGCAAAGGCTGTGTGGCTGCAACCCCAGGGGCAGAGAACCCTGATGGGTGCCCCCACGTGGTGGCTCAGAGCTCTTGCCTTGTGCTGTGTGTTGTGTTCTCACTGGAGTCCTGTGGAAGAGATTCCATTTGACAGATGAGGCGATGAAGGCACGGAGTAGAATGTGTCCAGAGTCTCACAGCTCGGCAGTGGCAAAGACAGAAACCAGATACAAATCCTCTGCCATCAGAGGGCAGAAATGCATCCTGCTGTGCTCCATGAACTGCGTACAATGCTGTGGACTTCATTTACGACGTTATTTGACTGTGACCCTGTGATCTGGCTATGAGCTCAGAGGGGAAAAAAAATCTAATTCATTGAGAAAGAGCTACAACTCTGTAAAGTAAAGCTAAAACCGAAACTTGTCTTCTTAAGATGATGTGCTCTCTTCAGTCTGAACGCAGTTGAAATATTTTTCCTTTGCCTCATAGGAGAGAGAGACGCCTTTACCCAATTTGCTGGTTCTCTGTGGTGACCACGGCATGTCTGAAACAGGAAGTCACGGGGCCTCCTCCATGGAGGAAGTGAATACACCTCTGATTTTAATCAGTTCTGCGTTTGAAAGGAAACCTGGTAAGAATTTAGGAATGTTAACATTTGGAAACTGTATTATATTTGTTTTTTTTTTTTTTTTTTTTTTTTTTTTGAGACGGAGTCTGGCTCTGTCGCCCAGGCTGGAGTGCGGTGGCGGGATCTCCACTCACTGCAAGCTCCGCCTCCCGGGTTCACGCCATTCTCCTGCCTCAGCCTCCCGTGTAGCTGGGACTACAGGCGCCCGCCACCGCGCCCGGCTAATTTTTGTATTTTTAGTAGAGACGGGGTTTCACTGTGTTAGCCAGGATGGTCTTGATCTCCTGACCTCGTGATCCGCCCGTCTCGGCCTCCCAAAGTGCTGGGATTACAGGCGTGAGCCACCGCGCCCGGCATATTTGTTTTCTATAGTCTGGTTTTAATTTTGAAAACCTATTTTTTAGAAGCTCCGTAAGGTTGAAGTCCCCGAGCAATGTGAGAATGAAAAGTAATGGGGCACAGGGCCGGGCGCGGTGGCTCAAGCCTGTAATCCCAGCACTTTGGGAGGCCGAGACGGGCGGATCACGAGGTCAGGAGATCGAGACCATCCTGGCTAACACGGTGAAACCCCGTCTCTACTAAATACAAAAAACTAGCCGGGCGTGGTGGCGGGCGCCTGTAGTCCCAGCTACTCGGGAGGCTGAGGCAGGAGAATGGCGTGAACCCGGGAGGCGGAGCTTGCAGTGAGCTGAGATCCGGCCACTGTACTCCTGCCTGGGTGATAGAGCGAGACTCCATCTCAAAAAAAAAAAAAAGAAAAGTAATGGGGTAAAAGGCTTTCGGGATCTGAAGTTACATTCCTTCCTCTAATCCTTAAAATACAAATATTCTTCGTCAGAATTTTCTTGTATGAGTGTTGCTGCCTGGATATCTGGAACTGTTGAGAAAAACTGCCAGTAGCTCAGACATCTGGACAGCACATGTGAACTGAAGGAAACGTGAATACCTTGGCTTTTTAAAAAGTTTGCGTTATTGAAAACCATCTGTCGAACAGCAGTGTCAGCAAGAGTCATGGGACCCAACCAGAGCAGGACAGACAGAGGCCCCGTCTGTCAATATTCAGACACGCCCCAAACACACACACACCCCACTTTGACCTGTGCCCTGACTCAGCCGCCAGCCTACCCACTCTGCCCTCGCGGCCGTCGGCCTTGCTGTCCCGTGGGCGGCCTGCCTTCCGCTTGTGCCTGGTTTCTGCTGCCACATTTCACAGACTCACTCGCGGTGAGCTCAGCGGTTATTTCTGCAGTGCAGTCAAGCATAGCAGACGCTTTTGGGCGCTGCTCTCACTGACCCTTCAGCACCCTTAGCGCTGCTGGTCCCATAGCTTCTGGGACCTCACATCTTTCTGGTTTTCCTCCTTTTCTCTCCTTTGCTAGCCTAGTTTCCTTTCCCTGGTCTTTTTTACCGGACTGCCTTCTTGTTTCGTTCTGCATTCGCCCTGGAGATATGGTCTCACCTGCCTCTGTGGTTGTAAATGCCATGGATAGGCCCTGCACTGGTCAGATTGATCTCTCTAGCTGTCCCCATTCATCATTCTTGGCATGGTTTATCATTGCAGACTTATTGATGGATTTTGTTTATTTATGGGATTCATATAACATCTGCCTCCACATTACACTTTAAGCCAGATGAGGACAGGACCATGTCTGTTTTGCCCACCATGAGCCTGAAACATTGCCTGGCACGTGACAGTTGCCAGCAAATACCTGCTGAATGAACAGCCCTTTCACTGAAGTGAGAGTTAGTTGGGGAAGCATCTCCATCTGACCTCTTCTATCTTTTTTTTTTTTTTTTTTTTTTTTTTTGAGACGGAGTCTGGCTCTGTCACCCAGGCTGGAGTGCAGTGGCGCGGGGCTCACTGCAAGCTCCGCCTCCCGGGTTTACGCCATTCTCCTGCCTCAGCCTCCCGAGTAGCTGGGACTACAGGCGCCCGCCACCTCGCCCGGCTAGTTTTTTGTATTTTTTAGTAGAGACGGGGTTTCACCGTGTTAGCCAGGATGGTCTCGATCTCCTGACCTCGTGATCCGCCCGTCTCGGCCTCCCAAAGTGCTGGGATTACAGGCTTGAGCCACTGCGCCCGGCCACTCTTCTATCTTTTTATGAAGCTTCTTCATCTTGAATGTCTGACCTGGCAGAGCTGGGAATGGTGGGGGTGGCTGCATGTGTGCAGGCTGCCTGCACATGCCAAACTCATCACTAGCTTCAGTCCTGAGAGGTGGTTATGTTGTGTTTTCTTTATTCTCATCATGCCCGTTTCATGAGCCAGGACTGTACTCTGGTGTACTCACAGCGTTGGGCCACCATTATCACAGTCAATTTTACATAATTTTCCTCACCTCAGAAAGAAACCCCATACTGTTCTGCAGCCGCCTTCCTCTTCCCCAGCCCAGTCTTCTCTCCCTCCCCCAACCCTAGGTAATCATCATCTTTGTAGATTTGCCTCTTCTGCATGTTTTGTGTAAATGGAACCATGTGGTCTCATGTGCGTGGCCTCTTTCATGTAGGATAGTGTTTTTCCAGGTTCATAGTTATAGCATGTATCAAGACTTCATTTCTAGGCCAGGCGCGGTGGCTCTCGCCTGTAATCCCAGCACATTGGGAGGCCGAGGCAGGCGGATCACCTGAGGTCGGGAGTTGGAGACCAGCCTGACCAACATGGAGAAACCCTGTGTCTACTAAAAATACAAAATTAGTTGGGTGTGGTGGTGCATGCCTGTAATCCCAGCTATTGGGGAGGCTGAAGCAGGAGAATCACTTGAGCCCAGGAGGCGGAGGTTGCAGTGAGCCGAGATCGTGCCATTGCACTCTAGCCTGGGTGACAGGAGTGAAACTTCCCGTCTTAAAAAAAGAAAAAAAAGACTTCATTTCTTTTGTTGTTAAATAGTCTTCCGTTGCATGGATTTAACACATTCATTGACCATTCGTGAGTTGGTGGACATTTGGGTTGTTTCCACTTTCTGCCCATGATGAATAATGATGCTGTGATCATGTGTGTATAGCTTTTTGTGTGGATGTATATTTTCCTATGTTGTCATTTTCTTACTCCAGTATAGCGTGTCCCCACCTGCCACCTCTGTGCTGTTGTTATCAAATATGTCGCTTTTCTGTATGTTATAAACTGATGGCATAATTATATAGATATGGTTTTATATAATTGCTTTTAAATCAGGAGAGGAAAGAAGACAATGCTTTTATAGTATCTTTCGTAATTATGTAATTACCTTTACTGATGCTCTTTGCTTTTTTATGTATCTGAAATTTGATCTGGAGTCACTGGCTTTCAGCCTGCAGAATTTCTTTTAGTATTTCTTGCTAGCAGATTTGCTAGCAAAGAATTTTTTGTTTTAGAAAAAATTTGGGATGTCTATTTTGTCTGCTTTTTGGAAAGATAGTTTTGCTGACTGTAAGACTGGGTTGGCTATTTTTTTCTTTCAGCATTTTGAATATGCTGTCGCACTGCCTTCTGGCCTCAATGGTTTCTGATGAAAAGTCAATCTTAAATCTGATTGGGTTTCCCATTTCTTTGTCTTTTAGCATTTTTGCTATAATCTGTATTTTATATTTACTCAACTTGGAATTCATTGAGCTTCTTGCATGTGTAGGTTGATGTGTTTCATCAAATTTGGAAAATTTTCTCTCTATTCTTTAAGTTGCATAATCTCTATTGATCTGTCTTTAAATTGCTGGTTCTTTCTTTTGCCAGTTCAAGTCTATTGTTTTGTTTTGTTTTGTTTGTTTGTTTGTTTTGAGACGGAGTCTCGGAGTCTCGCTCTGTCCCCTGGCTGGAGTGCAGTGGTGCGATCTCAGGTCACTGCAAGCTCCGCCTCCCAGGATCATGCCATTCTCCTGCCTCAGCCTCCTGAGTAACTGGGACTATAGGCGCCCGCCACTGTGCCCGGCTAATTTTTTGTATTTTTAGTAGAGACGGGGTTTCACCGTGGTCTCAATCTCCTGACCTTGTGATCCACCCACCTCGGCTTCCCAAAGTGCTGGGATTACAGGCGTGGGCCACCGCGCCCGGCCTCAGGTCTGTTGTTAAACCCCTTTAGTGAATTTTCTGTTTCAGTTACTTTTTTTGAGATGGAGTCTTGCTCTGTCACCCAGGCTGGAGTGCAGTGGCATGATCTCAGCTCACTGCAACCTCCGCCTCCTGGATTCGAGCTATTCTCCTGCCTCAGCCTCCCAAGTAGCTGGGATTACAGGTGCCCACCACCATGCCTGGTTAATTTTTGTATTTTTAGTAGAGACAGGGTTTCACAGTATTGGCCAGGCTGATCTCAAACTCCTGACCTTGTGATCTGCCCGCCTCAGCCTCCCAACAGTTATCATATTTTTTTAACTCTAGAGTTTCATTTGATGCTTTTTAAAGAATAATTTCTGGCCGGGTGCGGCGGCTCACTCTTGTAATCTCAGCACTTTGGGAGGCCAAGGCGGGTGGATCACGAGGTCAGAAGTTCGAGACTGCTTGACCGACATGATGAAACCCGTCTCTATTAAAAGTGCAAAAATTAGCCAGATGTGGTGGTGGGTGCCTGTAATCCCAGCTACTCAGGACACTGAGGCAGGAGAATCGCTTGTACCCGGGAGGCAGAGGTTGCAGTGAGCCGAGATTGTGCCACCGCACTCCAGCCTGGCGATAGAGTTAGACTCCATCTAAAAATAATAATAATAATTTCTATCTCTTTATTGATATTGTCTATTTGAAGAGGAAAGGAAGAGCAGGGGGAGATGGGAAGGAGATCGCATAATCCTCTATCGGGAACTGAGGGAGCTGGGGGAAAGGGAGCTCTGTGTTCTGGGCTGCACCCACCACAGGAGAGTTTCTGTCCCACTGGGCTAGGAGGGGGAGGGATGGAGCAGGACACAGTTCAAGGGCTACAGACTCTTATGCTTCTTACCAAGGCCTAGTGGATTTTCTTGAATAAAGATTTCTTCATTTGTTGTGTACTCCTAGACAATTTCCAGAGACTGTGAACGGTGATAGTGGTGGTTTTTAAAATTTTTACCATTTATGCTTGTTTCATTGATGAGCAAGTTCATGGAGCTATTGACGGAGTCTCAGTCGCCCAAGTTCATGGCCGGAGCTAGCTCGCTGCAAGCTCCGCCTCGGGTTTTACGTCATTCTCCTATTCCCTATATTCTGCCACCTCAAGGATTTTTTTTTATCGGGGTTTCACTGTGTTAAAATCGCATGCAAATTTTCAGTTTTAGGCTTGTTGGAGCTACTCTTAAAAAATAAACGTTAAAAATGGTGCAAATTTTATTTTATTTTCAAAATAAGCAGTTTTTTTTTTTGTTTGTTTGATTGTTTGTTTGTTTTGTGAGTGAGTCTGACTTCAGAGCACACTTAGCTCCGCCTCCCGGGTTCAGGCCATTCTCCTGCCCAGCCTCCCGAGTAGCTGGGACTACAGCGCTGACCTCGCCCGCTAGTTTTTTGTATTTTTTTTAGTAGGGGGGCACCGTGTTAGGTCTGGTCTCGATCTCCTGACCTCGTGATCCGCCCGGGGTTACAGGCTTGGGCCAAAAGGAGGTGTTTATTATTTTCAAAATAAGCAGTTTTGGATTGTGTAGTGAGTGACTTCAGAGACACTTAGCCCGCCACTGCCCATCCCCAGAGTGCTGACCTCGCCGTGTGGGCAGCACAGGTCTGGCTGCTCCAGAGTCAGGGGGTTTGGGAAGGAGAGGATGCCTGTTCGTGGACGTCCACAGAGGGCAGAGCAGGTCTGTTTTATTTTCGGCCTCTTGCTACTGGAATGTTTGACCCTATTTGTTGTTCTGTCCCCCAAGCCTGCAGTGGTGCCTGGCACCTAGTGGATGTTTTATCACTTGTGGATTGAATGTCAAAGACTCTGCAGGCGAGCCAGTGGAGGTAGAGACCGGCGGTGAAAGGATGCTGCTGGGCTGTGGGAATGGTTTTCTGAAGTGCTGGAACTTCTTTCATGGCCCCTCATCATTGGTGGGGTGCAATCCACAGGCCTACCCTGTGTTTGTATTTCAGAATTACAGTTATTAAAATAGTTTGTGCAGGTAAGAACTGGTCACAAACCAGTCAAATATGCAAAATCAAGAGGCCAGAAATAGACCTCAGTGTATCTGGGGATTTGGTGATAACGGTGGCATCTCAGATTAGTGCAGAAAAGACATGGTGCTCGATAAATGATGCTGGTACCCCTGGCTGAGCTTTTGGAAAAAGGTAATGCAGACTGTCTGCCTTATTCTTTACAACAATATCAATCCAGATCAAAGCATGTTAATGTCTTTAAAAGCCTATAGTGTGGAAAATTTTAGACGTAGACCAGTAGCCGCAGTAGTATAATAAACCCCCTAGTCTAGCTTCACCAGTTATTGGCCAGTTATAGCCAATCTTCTTTCATCTGTGCTCACACTCATTTCCCTTCTCCTTTATTATTTGGAAGCAGACTTCTAAAAGATATGTGCTCTTTACCCCCATAATCTTCATGCCCTTATCACATTTTTAAGATAGTGTTAATTCCTTAATATCACCGAACAGTGTTCATCCCTCCAAGATCTGTCTCTCTCTCTCTCTCTAAGTGTTTCAGCTTGTTTGAATCAGGCTACAAGTAAGACCACACATTGTAATTTGTTTATGTGTCTCTTAAGTCTCTGTAAATCTCTAGGTCCCCAGCCCCAAAACTCTTTGGTTTACTACGGTTTACTCGTGTGCATTTCCTTCTTGAGACCTGCAGTCAGCAATTTCTCCAGGATGCCCTGCTTCTTTTTAGTGGAAAGTGGTATTTCAAGACCACTGTCTCAGAGCTACCAGTGCTAGCTCTGAGTGGTTGGTCATTGTTTCTAGACAGAAAGAAGAGATTGTTTTAAGATAAAATGATCTTGTGTTTGTATAGATTCACCTTCAAAACCGTAAAATTGACTTCTTAGGTCTTACATCTGTACTTTCTTCTCCCTAAGTTTAGAATCTTGGTTGTCAACAACTCCAGATACGATAGAATTAGAATATCACATAATGACTCATTGGCTTTATCCCGCAATAGACACGTAACGGTCTCAGAATAACTATGCCAGCACTGCCACTACCAGTATGAGGGTCAAAAGCAATTTCAGGTGGGTTTGCTTTTGTTTTTGTGTTTTATTTTTTTGTATCAGCTCAAAGCACTTAATGTAATAAAACACTGGAAGAAAGAAGCACTGGAAGAAAACAGCCACACTGGAGTGGAAGGTTCTTTCTAAGCATGACCTAGAAGCCATCATTAGAGAGTTGGCCAAGGCCTGATTAATAAATCTGACCAAATTAAAAACTCCCTACAACAAAAAATTACCACAATCAAAGTAAAACCTCCACAGACTCACACCTGAGTATCTAAAGACACCTCACGCACCACCTGTCCTAAATAGCGTCCCTGTGGCCTCTCAGCGCCCGGCAGGTGTGCATTGAACTTCCGGGGTATGGAGCTGTTTGCTCTCGTTACAGATGAAAACACTCCGACCAAGTTGAGTGTCTCCTTCGAAATCAGTGGATGGTGGCAGAGCAGTGGCCTAGGCCCATTGTGCTGACATCACAGCCATTCTTGCAAGGAGATGGGAGGATAACCACTCCCTGTAGGGGACTGAGCTTTAGCCAACAGGCAGATGTCCAGCTTGTCCAAGTTGATTAGAGCACCTGGCCCAGCTGAACCTGCCTCATTCTGCGCTCCCCTGTAGAAGCACCCACAGCTGCTCCGGAGCCGTGAAGGGTTCATTTTCTCCATGAGCAACAGCATGTGTACTCATAGAGGGCAGAGCATGGGACGCTCCAAATCCAGAGGGGCCAGGCTGTCAGCGATCCCAGCCTCACTTCATTCTCGGTTGGCTGTTGACCTTGCCAAAGTGACGGTCCCTCCATGTCTGCTGGACCACCTGCTTCCTCTGTGTTCAGCCTGTGCTCCGTAGCCTCACTGTATGGAATTCCTCGTATGAGTCTCTCTCCCAGCCTTTTGCAGGCTACTGAAGGAAAGACACCGCCCCTGGCATAGAATGGGTTCTGTTACTGTATCGACACAGCAAGCAGTGAGGTGATTCCTGTGGGGTTCTGTGTTGAATGGTGTGAAGAGACGGATCATTTGGCTCATGTTAGTTGTAGAAGGTCTAATTCAAGAATGACTACCATCTTAAACTTTCTAGAAGTCTGTTACTTAAAATGTTTTCTTTTTCTAGGTGATATCCGACATCCAAAGCATGTCCAACAGACGGATGTGGCCGCGACCCTGGCGATAGCACTTGGATTGCCGATTCCGAAAGACAGCGTAGGGAGCCTTCTATTCCCGGTGGTGGAAGGAAGACCAATGAGAGAGCAGTTGAGATTTTTACATTTGAATACAGTGCAGCTTAGTAAACTGTTGCAAGAGAATGTACCGTCATATGAAAAAGGTCAGTCAACTCATCTTTTCCGAACTCTGTCAGAGCTGTGTGTTTCCACTGAGGTCGTGTTTCTCCAACGTCTTTCTGTGGTATGCAGTTTGTCAGGAATATTTTTTCATCACTACTCTTTGATTATACAGACTGTGCTTCTGTTTTCTTAGAACTTTTAACAATCACCATTGGCAACACCCTCAGATGCAGTTATCTAATTAAAGTTCTTTCATAAATTTATTCATTCAACAGCTATTTACCAGGATCTTGTTAAGAATGAGATCTTTTTAAGAATGAGAGGCTGTTACAGGCACTGGAGACAGATCATTGAGCGGTAAGAGGCTCTGCCCTCATGGAAACTTCCAGAGGGAGGAGAGAAAAGGAAGTGATCGATGGCCAGTGGTGATGAGTACCTTAGGAAAAGAATAAACAGGGCTGGGCCTGTGAGGGCTGGCTCACACTTGTGATCCCAGCACTCTGGGAGGCCGAGGCAGGCGGATCATGAGTTCAGGAGTTCAAGACCAGCCTGACCAACACAGTGAAACCCCATCTCTACTAAAAATACAAAAATTAGCATGATAGCGGGCACCTGTAATCCCAGCTCCTCGGGAGGCTGAGGCAGGAGAATTGCTTGAATCCCAGAGGCGGAGGTTGCAGTGAGCTGAGATCACACCACTGCACTCCAGCCTGGGCGACAGCGAGACTCCATCTCAAAAAAAAAAAAAAAGAATAAACAGCCATGGGGTGGGAAGTGAAGCGGGTTGGGGAGCTGCTGGGGTAGGCTGGCCACTGGCCATCTGGGAGGGCACATTACAGGCTGTGGGGGCAGCAGACAGGGTCCTCCACGGGGCGCACGTTCAGGGGATGGTCAGAGCAGGGGCCAGAGTGGCAAGACAGGGCAGAGGAGATGGCGTTAAGGCATGAGGGCCACTAGGCACTGCAGGGGCTTTCCCTTTTATTCTGAGTTAAATGGGGAGCTGCTGCAGGGTTTGGTGAGAGCTAGAGTCCTCCACTTGCATTTTCAAAGGCTGTCTCAGGTACCCTTGTGGAGGATTCTGCTTTGTGCTGTGGGAGGAGACCAGTCGGGAGGCAGTGGCTGTACTTCTGTGAGAGGTGAGGGTGGCCAGTGCCCAGGCAGTGGCGGTGGAGAAGTGGTTGCGTTCTGGAAAAATTTTGAGGATCATGAAGACAGGATTTGCTCATGTGCTGAGAGACTGGGTATGAGCAGAGCAGAGGCGTTAGGTACCACTCCGGGACTTTCAGCTGAAAGCGAAGGAGCAGGGTAATCATTTCCTCAGGAGGGCACGACTTAGGGGGAGCAGTTCTGCAAGGCAGGTGCTTGTGGGTGGGGTGTTGGTGTCCAGGAAGCCTTGTAAAGAAGTAATTTCAGGAAGCAGGGAGTGGGCTGCTGTGTCAAAGGTTGGTATCGAATAAAATCAGGAATTGAGAGCTGAGTTTCGGATCTGGCTGCGGGAGATGATGAGTAACTTCGTCAGATGGAAAGTAGGGTAAGGCCTGGCTGGTACTGGGCAGGAGAGAGCCCTCGGCAGCAGACACAGCCACCCTAATGGGAGTAGGAGGTGAGGTTGCCTGAGGTGGGTGTGGGGCCAAGGGAGGTGCCAGGAGACAGCTGCAGGAAGGATCCAGGAGAGGAACGTTTGTCTCCCTGAGACATCTTCAGGCAATCGACTCTGACGTAGCCACGTTCATCAGAGAATCATGTTTGACACTGGGGCTCCTTCGAGAGCCTGGAGGAAGTCGGCTCCTATTTGGGGGCAGCAGTTAATGTGTTGGCGGATTTCCCTACTTGAAGTAGCGGGATACTATTACTACCAAATAGAGTGAACGTCCACAAGCTTGCGCTGAGATAGAAACCGGCCTCCTAGAGTCACTTGTGGAAGACAAACCCGGCCAGCCAAGGAGTGCTGGGAACTGGATGTGATGAGTGGCCGGAGGCCCCACTGAGCACCAGCTCTCACCCTGTGAGGTGGCCAGGTGGAGGCCTTTGGCCATGGAGACATTTAGTCAAGACCAGGGACAACCGTGACTTGTGCTTTTGGTTTTTTAAAAAATAGTCTGAGTTTGGTAGCTTTTGCATATTGCTTGTTTTGTTAATGTGTCCTTTTTTCTGTGCTAAGAGCAATGAAAACACCAACAAAAGAAGTTTAATTTTTGGCCGGGCACAGTGGCTCACGCCTGTAATCCCAGCACTTTGGGAGGTCAAGGCTGGCGGATAACGAGGTCAGGAGATCGAGACCATCCTGGCTAACACGGTGGTGACACCCGGTCTCTACTAAAAATACAAAAAATTAGCTGGGTGTGGTGGCGGCGCCTGTAGTCCCAGCTACTCTGGAGCCTGAGGCGGGAGAATGGCGTGAACCTGGGAGGTGGAGCTTACAGTGAGCCGAGATCATGCCACTGCACTCCAGCCTGGGCGACAGAGTGAGACTCCGTCTCCAAAACAAAACAAAAAAATACCAACAAAATCAAAAAAACAATGGAAGGGTTATTTGCCTGTTCCGGAAGCAGTGGCTGGGGGAAGTTGGGAACCACAGTGGATATGGGAGGAAACCAGCCTGTTAAATGAATGCAAGAGCCTCCCTTGACTGAAAACACAGCCCACAGCGTCTGGGACACCCCCCTTGGCGGCCCATTGTCTACACCGTCGGGGATCACATTTCCTAAAACAAAATAGGGTACGTGTTCTGACACTGAAATATGTTTTAGAACCCACAGCCAGGCCCGTACAGTCCTTGGGTGGTGTCCAGTCTGTTGGAGGTGCCCGGCTCTCTCAGTGTAGTGGGACTGGCCTTTTCTCGCCTCTGGACTTTCGCACATGCTGTTCCCATCAACTTGATGCTCTTCCTCTAGTTTTTTGCCTGGCGAATTCCTGGGTACCGTTTACATTTCAGCATAAACATCAGACCTTCCTGGTCCAGCGCCCACTCCCAGTCCAAAATCAGTTCCTCCCCATTACCAAAAATCCCTCATTGGTACCCTCTACTTTTCCTTCCTGGGAAACTTGTAATTACAACTGTAATGCAGTCACAGTTTGTAATTACACTTGTGTGTGTGTGTGTGTGTGTGTGTGTGTGTGTGTGTGTGTGTGCGCACGCGTGCCTGTGAGCCCTACTGGATCCAGGCCCCAGCAGGCAAGGATTGCACCTGCTTGCTCGCCATGTCATGTCTTTCCCCTGGCACAGCGCCTGGCACAGCGCCTGGCATGTTGTCCACGCTCCATGGATATTTGTTTCGATGCACAGATGCACCCTCATAGCTCGTGGGGTATAGGCACAGGTACCCATGTCTCTGTGACTCGGGGGTGGTGGGGTGTGGACACAGGCGTCCCCACTCCAGGGTAGTGGGTGTAGCAATGAAGAATGCCAGCCCTGGAACCAGACTGCCTGAGTTTCGTTTGCAGCTTTTACCCACTGGTGCTGTGGCCTGGGTGTGTGACTCACCCCCTGTGTCTCAGTTGCCTCCTCTGGAGAAGTTCTGATGCTCATCCCTGCCTCATAGGGTTATTAGGGAGGTGAAACGAGCGAGCTGCGTAGTGTTGCTGGCCACTGGCACTTAGTGCAGAGCACCTGGTGCCAGCAGCCATGGGGTGGGCCTGCAGGCGTGTGGGTTCACGCTCAGGGACTTGGTGCCGGCAGCAGTAGGTTGGGCCTGCAGGCGTGTGGGTTCACGCTCAGGGACTCGTGCCACAGCGCCCTGGACCTCAGTGGCTCAAGTGCCCGTGGCAGCTCTTTCACTGCTGTGATGACAGCAGACCTGGGGCATGCAGAGCCACCGAGTGGCGAGCCTGCCAAGAGGCACAACTGAGACCCTCCTTGGCGTGGCTCTTCTGGAGTAGGAAACGCATGTCAAAAACCGAGGGGGTCTCGGGAAGCAAGTTCTTGCTTTAAAGGCCAGTCTAGGCCGGGCGTGGTGGTTCACGCCTGTAATCCCAGCACTTTGGGAGGCCGAGGTGGGCAGATCACGAGGTCAGGAGATCGAGACCATCTGGCTAACACAGTGAAACCCCGTCTCTACTAAAAAATACAAAATCTGGCCGGGCGCGGTGGCTCAAGCCTGTAATCCCAGCACTTTGGGAGGCTGAGGCGGGTGGATCACCAGGTCAGGAGATCGAGACTATCCTGGCTAACATGGTGAAACCCCGTCTCTACTAAAAATACAAAAAAAAACTAGCCGGGTGTGGTGGCGGGCGCCTGTAGTCCCAGCTACTTGGGAGGCTGAGGCGGGAGAATGGCGTGAACCCGGGAGGCAGAGCTTGCAGTGAGCCGAGATCACGCCACTGCACTCCAGCCTGGGAGACACAGCGAGACTCCGTCTCAAAAAAAAAAAAAAAAAAAATACAAAATCTTAGCCGGGCATGGTGGCAGGCACCTGTAGTTCCAGCTACTTGGGAGGCTGAGGCAGGAGAATGATGTCAACCCAGGAGGCAGAGCTTGCAGTGAGCCGAGATCACGCCACTGCACTCCAGCCTGGGCGACAGAGCGAGACTCCGTCTCAAAAAACAAAACAAAACAAAAAACCAGTCTAATCACAAGTGAGCGTGGTCCAGGCAGAGGCTCACGCATCAGCCAGCTCTGGAAAGAAAGGACATCAGCTGTGCCATGAGCAGCATGGCACTATGGTCTAAAAGAGGGTGCCATAGCAGAGGGGCAGGGCTTTATCCAGAGGCAGGGCATCCATGCTCCCAGCAGAGCTCACCCTTGTGAGCAGAGAGGGCTGGAAACTGCTCTCCCTTTCCAAAGAGGATGTGAGGAAGTCACCCAGGCTACAGAACGGGGGATGTTAGAGCTCGGAAGGGCCAGTCTGCACAGGGGAAGTGGGTGTGGTGGAGAACGGTCAAGCCGCTGCCTGCCCAGTCCGCATACAGTGCTGTAAGGGTTAGAAAGACTGTAAAACCTGACTGTTGACAAAATGCATTTCAGGATTGTTTGTATATTGCACGTTGACAAGAAGGAGAGAGTAGAAAGAGACAGAACAGGGAGGAGGAAGTGAGAGTGATGAGGGAGGCAGAGAAAGAGATCAGGCAGCACAGGGGGCAGTCACTGCCGTCCGCAGGGTGTATGCCAAGGACCAAGGCCCGTATCGCCAGAGGGCGGATGGATGCACATCGGCGGCTTTCCAGGCTTTACAGAAGACGTTGCAGACCCCCACCCAAAGGAATGGTTCATCTTCGTTAAGTGTCAGTTCTAAAAAGAGAAGGCTTTGCCATGTGCCACGCGTAACTAAATACTTTGAGATTATGTATATATATGTATGTTCATGGTGTGTGCGTGCGCATGTAACTTTTCTGTCTTCTTAATAGATCCTGGGTTTGAGCAGTTTAAAATGTCAGAAAGATTGCATGGGAACTGGATCAGACTGTACTTGGAGGAAAAGCATTCAGAAGTCCTGTTCAACCTGGGCTCCAAGGTTCTCAGGCAGTACCTGGCTGCTCTGAAGACGCTGAGCTTGTCCCTGAGCACACAAGTGGCCCAGTACGACATGTATTCGATGATGGTGGGGACTGTCGTGGTTTTGGAGGTACAGATGCTCACACAGTCGTGGCTCAGGTGTTGCATTGATTTGATAACTCAGCCAAATATTTATAGTTTTAAGTATATATCTTGATGTTATTAAAAATGGGAAAATATTAATTTTCTTGTTTAACTCTTTCGTGGTGTGTCCTGATTTGTGACAAGACCCAGAGTATTGTCAGGTGTCAATTGGCATCACTCAGTATTGCTACAGGTGATAAAAAAAAATCACGCCATGCATTTTGGGGCAGTTAATTAAGAATCATCTTTTCCTGAGCTTTCTTTTCTGCTTTTACTGTGTGGACAGCTGACACGAGAGCGGGAGCTGGGCTTGTTTTTAAGTGGGTTTCTCCAAGCCCAGCGGTCTGTGAACGCTGCTGTTTCTCTGTTCCAGGTTCTCACCCTGCTCCTGCTCAGCGTCCCACAGGCACTGCACAGAAAGGCTGAGCTGGAAGTCCCACTGTCATCTCCTGGGTTTTCTCTGCTCTTTTATTTGGTAATCTTGGTTCTTTCGGCCGTTCACGTCATTGTGTGCACCTCAGCTGAAAGTTCGTGCTACTTCTGTGGCCTCTCGTGGCTGGCAGCAGGTGGGGTGATGGTGCTGGCCTCGGCGCTGCTGTGTGTGGTCGTTTCTGTTCTGACCAACATGCTCGTGGGTGGAAACGCCTCCAGGAAGGTACGTACGGCTGGTTCCTAGGAATGTGATGTGGTCCTTCTGCTCAGGCTGTTCTTGTTGTTTCAGGCTGCCTTTCATTTACCAGACTTCCGTTGAACACCTGGTGTGTGCCAAGTGCTGGCAGTGCCCTGGACAGGGGGCCTCAGGGAAGGACTTGGAGCAGCCTTATCCGAGGCCTCAGGGTGTCCTGACACAGGTGTTCACATCTGTGCTGTCAGGTCACATGCCTTAGTTCTTGGAAAGCTAGGTTCCTGCGACTGTCACAAAGGCGATTGTAAAGAGCTGGTGGTCACAGAGGAATGAACCCCCCACTGAGGGGGTGCGTGAATCAGACAGCCTCCCAGCAGAGGCGTGGGAGCTGCAGCTGAGGGAAGAAAAGACAGTTGTCCTGGACACTCAGGAGGGTCAAAAGGAGACTTGGTCGCCTCACTCATCCTGCTGCCTCCAGAATGCATCCTGCCTCATCAGGTCCAGATTTCTTTCCAAGGCGGATGTTTTCTGTTGGAATTCTTAGTCTTTGGCCTCGGACACCTTCATTTGTTAGCTGGGGAGTGGTGGCGAGGCAGTGAGAAAGAGGCGGATTGTCGCACTCAGATCCAGAGTCCAGGATGAAGTGACTTAGTGCAGTGGCAGCAGGACTGTTGGCCCCCACCCCAGCCCTGCGCAGCCCTTATCCGCTCTTGGCTTGAGCTGTCAGAGGCCCTGTGCTGAGTGTCTGTCCGAGACACAGCGTTGTGATCAGGCCACAGGCTTCCTCGGAGCCAGGATGATCTGCATCCATGCTCGCACCTCGGGCCTACCTGGGCTCATGCTCTCTCTCCCTGTATTGAATTAGTACCTAGCCGCACGCAATATATAGTTATCAAAAGAGTAAGTGGCAATAATTGAATCCTCATCTTTGATTTTGACTGCTTTAAGTTCGTATATTTAAGGGACAGTACTGTGATGTCAACTTTGTCATTTCAACAGAATTAACCATTTTAGTGGAAACTTTCTGGATTTCTGGAATATTCATGAGAAATTCAAGGTCTGGTTTGGTGGGATGTATTGTTGGGGTTCTTTGGTTTCAAGAAGCAGGAACTGGCGATGCCCATCTGAAGACCAGAGCTCTTCAAGAGCCTGGACGCGGGAGCACGGAGGGCCAGGGCCAGGAGCCTCTGGGCAAGCTCTTTGGGCTCCATCACTGCCCAGAGGGTTCTGACCATATTCAGTCTTTGTCGCTCAGCTTGGGCCTTGCAGTCCAGTGGGAGGACATGCTGGCTGGCCGTGCTGTGTCCCGGCTCCCCTGCCTGGGCTGAGGGCGTCTCCACTTCTGCAGGCTGCGTCCCAAGAGGAGGGTTCCTGCCATTGGAGCAGAAGGGGGCTGTTCCAGTGTAGGGGCCCAGGTGCTGGGTGCGAGGAACAACGGTGTGTGTCCAGGGCATTTTCTGCTGTGAGCAAGGACTTGACATGCCACAAGATGTGCGTAATTATCAGACTGTCTCTTACAAAATGTGCTTTGCTTTTTACAGAACCCTGTGCATCCCAGCTCAAGGTGGTCAGAGCTAGACCTTCTTATTCTGCTAGGGACGGCGGGCCACGTCTTGAGCCTGGGTGCCAGCAGCTTCGTGGAGGAGGAACACCAGACCTGGTACTTCCTTGTGAACACCTTGTGTCTAGCTCTGAGCCAAGAAACCTACAGAAACTGCTTTCTGGGAGACGACAGTGAGCCTCCATGTGGCCTCCGTGTGGAACAAGGGCTTGACGGGGCCACAGCAGCGTGGCAGGACGGGCCTGCCTGTGATGCGCTGGAGCGAGACAAAGGCCACAGAAGCCCCTCTGCCTCCCAAGGGCTCAGAGGCCACGAGAAGTGGATGGTGCTGGCCAGTCCGTGGCTGATACTGGCCTGCTGCCGGCTGCTGCGCTCTCTAAACCAGACAGGTGTGCAGTGGGCTCACCGGCCTGACCTCGGCCACTGGCTCACCAGGTGAGAGCATGGGCCTGTGGTCACAGGCCAGACTTTCTACAGCCAGTTGGTCACCTGCCAAGCTCTTCTTTTTCTAAATTGAGATCATTTTTCATATTAAGAATGGGATAGTATTTTGAGATCTGAAGAACTGGGAAAATATACTAAAACCAGTGTTTTTACTAGATACTAGAATTAGTGTTGAGAGGTGAATTTATTTGGGGGCTGGCCTAATAGGTTTGATTTATTAGTGCTGAACCACTGTAACTCTTCGTGATTGAAACCTTGTGTTTCAATGATCATGATAGTAAAGATGTCATTTCGGGGTCAGGCTTGCTAATGGTTTGTTCTGGACGCCCCGTCCATGCCCAGGCTGTGTGCCCCCCGCCCATCACTCAGCGTCTCCCTGTGTCAGGCCATTCCTGCGTTGCTGTAAAGAAATACCTGAGGCCGGGTCACGTGTAAGGAAAGAGGCTCATCTTGGCTCTCAGCTCTGCAGGCGGCACAGGAGGCATGGTGTTGGCATCTGCTCCTGGAGAGGCCTCAGGAAACTGGCAGTTATGGCGGAGGGCAAAGCAGGAGACAGCACTTCATGTGGCGAGAGCAGGAGCCAGAGAGGGATGGGGGAGGTGTCTGGTGCTTTTAAACACCAACTCTCTTGTGAACAGCCAGAGGGAGAATGTGCTCATTACTGCGAAGATGGCACCAAGCCATTCATGAGGGATCTGCCCCCATGACCCAGACGTCTCCCACCAAGCTCACTTCCAACCCTGGAGGTCCAGTGTCTTTTTTTTTTGAAACGGAGTTTCAGTCTCACCCATGCTGGAGTGCAGTGGCACAATCTCGGCTCACTGCAACCTCTGCCCCCCGGTTCAAGAGATTCTCCTGTCTCGGCCCCTGAGTAGCTGGGATTACAGGTGCCGCCACCATGCCTGGCTAATTTTTGTGTTTTTAGTGGAGACGGGGTGTCACCATGTTGGCTGGGCTGGTCTCGAACTCCTGAACTCAAGTGATCCACCCACCTCGGCCTCCCAAAGTGCTAGGATTACAGGTGTGAGCCACTGTGCCCAGCCTGAATGTTCAAGTTCAATGTGAGATTTGCAGTGGACAAACATCTAAGCCATGTCATTCCCCCAGACCCATATCCCACTGCCGATGATCCCCAGGGCAGCAGCAAGGATGGGGTCAGCCAGGCAAAGTGGGTGCAGCGTCTGTGGGTCAGCTTTGTCCTTAGCTCCCCTCCTTTCTCCTCTCCATCCTCCCTTTTCTCTCTCCTCACCCTGAGGGTAAGAGCCGTGTGGAGGAATTCAGCCACCTCCTGAGCCTTTCATTGGCAACTGGAAAACCGCCTAGAAAGTGTAGCAAATCATTTCAAGCAAGGCTCAAAATAAGTATAAGAAACTAGGACAGAAAAATAATTAAGATTTGTCTAGACTTTAAATTTTAATTATCTGGCAGTGAAGACTTAGGAAGCTAAAGTAAAAGAAGAACAGCAAAATGAAACAGTATCTGCGATGAGAGTAACAGGCACAGGTTGTGGTCTCGTCACTGCAGAGAACTCCTATAAGAAATGCCAGCAGAAGGAAAAGAGAAATGCCCAGTCCTAGTAATGAGGGTACTTCCGGTTAAATGACAGGGTGTGACTTCATACCTGCTGAGGCAGAGAAACAGAACTGAATGACGAGACTCAGTCTTGGTGAGCATGTGAGGATTCCTGGGGCCACGTTAGTGTCACGGTTCTTTTGGAAGATACTTGTAAATTTACATCAGAAGCTGCGAAATTACAGATTCTTCTGATTAAGTAATTCTTGTGGGAGGCTAAGCATTAACTAAATTACTAAAACCTTGGTAACCAAAGTCATCACAGATCGGGTCCTTCAGGTAATCTGCCTGCCGTGTGCCCACACATTTCCTTTCCAGAGCAACCCCGGAGAGAGGACTTTGGTTGGTCCCCGCTCCGGAGGTGAGGAAGCGGAGGGGGAACAGGCTGACGGGAGGTTGTGCTGGGCACGCCAGCTTCGGGGTCGGATCCCAGGCATGTAGAGCAGGGTGTGTCACGGAGCTCCGTGTCCCGGAATAGCACTGTGACACCTTGTTCCTGACTTTCCTGGAAAGTTAAAGCATTAGGAGAGAACTGGCTGGCTTTCCACCCCACATGCAAGAGCCATCCCCCACCGCGTTATCCGCAGTTTTGCTTACCCGAGGTCAACCGTTGTCTGAAAATATTACAGTATTTTGAGACAGCGCACATTCATATAATTTCTGACAGTAACAATTACATTGTTATAATTGTTCTACTTTATTATTATAACAGTCCTGAAGATTGTGTAAAAACACGTGCCATTTTAAAAGTAACAATACAAAAAAACCCAGGTGCCCCTTCCTGGGGTGAGGCCCAGGCCCCCGTGTGGCCCCAGTCTCCCCCTCCCATCCTGGGAGGCTTTGAAGTGAGAGCTGCCGTGAAAGAAACAGAAGGGAGCCCGGCCGTCACTGCCTCACACTCAGGCCAGGGCTGGCTGGTGCTGCACCACTGCAGTACGGTCAGGACTTCGGGCTCTGCTCTCTGACGAGCTGTCAACCTCTGCACCATCTCCTCACCCAGGAGCAGGTGACGGCAGACCCTGTGAGAAGCCATGTGGGTCTAGGGACATATCGTGCATTACCGAGTTAATGGGAGAGGGTGGGAGGAGGAGGTGAGCTGGTAGATGCAGGCCTGCTCCCGAGAGGGTACCAGGGGACAAGAGGACTCTTTATATATTTGTTACCACCTGGCCTCTGGGCATCCAGATCTGATGATGGGAAACCTATTTGTGAATGAGAAGTGAGAGTTCAAGTTGACTGTCCTTTTTTTTTTTTTTTTTTTAAATGAGGTCTCACCATGTGGCCCAGGCTGGTCTCAAACTCCTGGCCTCAAGCGATCCTTACGCCTCGGCATCCTAAAGTGCTGGATTGCAGGCGTGAGCCACCACACCCCACTGAGGTTGACCGTCTTTGATTTGTTACACTTTAAGAACCTTCGTTTGAAAATAAAAACTGGCCGGGCACGGTGGCTCAAGCCTGTAATCCCAGCACTTTGGGAGGCCGAGATGGGCGGATCACGAGGTCAGGAGATCGAGACCATCCTGGCTAACACTGTGAAACCCTGTCTCTACTTAAAAAAAAAATACAAAAAACTAGCCAGGCGAGGTGGCGGGCACCTGTAGTCCCAGCTACTCGGGAGGCTGAGGCAGGAGAATGGCGTAAACCCGGGAGGCGGAGCTTGCAGTGAGCTGAGATCCGGCCACTACGCTCCAGCCTGGGGGACAGAGCGAGACTCCGTCTCAAAAAAAAAATAAAAAAATAAAAATAAAAAGAAAATAAAAACCAACAATTTCATGTAATCTTTGGTTTTTGGGAAAATCAGCTATTTTTTAATACAGTTCTTTGAAAGCCACTCGGTGTAGATTGATCTCATCGCTGTTTGTTTGCTGTAATGCTGGCATTCTCCATCTCATTTCAGCTCTGATCACAAAGCCGAGCTCTCTGTCCTGGCTGCCATCTCCCTCCTCGTAGTTTTTGTGCTGGTGCAGAGGGGGTGCTCCTCTGTGTCCAAGGCTGCCCTGGCGCTGGGGCTGCTGGGCGTCTACTGCTACCGGGCAGCCATCGGGAGTGTCCGGTTCCCGTGGCGGCCGGACAGCAAGGACATTTCCAAGTAAGTTAAGTGCGTGGCAGACATGGGGCGCATAGAACCACTTCACTCTTTGATGGACTGAGAAGACCCTGCCAGTCTTCACAGCACTGGAGTTTGGTGTTTGTGAATTGGGATTGTGTCAACAGCTGCTGGAGTGTAACTAAGAAAACCCCCAGCCCCATTGTTAGCACTTTTTATGTTTTATGTGTTACTTTTAGAAGAGAAATCACTTGGAAGTAAGATTTTTTTAAATTTAAAATGAAACCTTCAGGGTGTGTGATGGGACAGACAGATGAGTATGAATCGGTTTCTAAGTGAGTGGCAGCACGTGATGACCAGGGTTCTGTTTCCTGGTCAGGATGTAATTGGCGACGAGGATGACAAGTGGATATTTCCCAGCGGTTGGGAGATGAAGCTTGCTGGAAAATCACACTGTCCTCATAATTTACAACGAGCCCCCGTGAGGGGCCAGGAGCTCCTGCCGATCGGTGGGAGGGCTCAGTCAGGAGGACCGTTTTCTTCGTGTCAAGGCAGCTGTGTTTCTGATTTTAACGGTGTTGTGGTGGTAAAGCAGGCTCCTTCTCATCCTCAGGAGTGGGATGAGCAGAGGCCGTTCTGGAGGGCAGCTTGTAACGTGTGGGTGACCCTCTATTTAAATTTATATAGCTGACTCTATTTCAATTTACCTCAAGAATATAAGTAGAGGCAGGAGCCTGGGATGGGACAGAGGCACGCCCACTGAAGTGTCCTTCACACTTGCAAAAAGGAACTACCAGGGTAATTATCCAGCAACAATAAGTGATCCTCTCAGTGAGGTCAGTGCTCTGTAAAGGAGTCTTCTGGTTGTTAGGCAGCCTGTTTGCACAGAACAGAGAAGCATGTTGTGGAACAGTGGGCTGTAAAACGGTGGTATGACCCCAGCTTACTAAGTGTGTACCTGTTTTTTTTTTTTCATACTTAATATGAAAGACTACATACTTAAAATACTGATGATTATATTTAGGACCCGAAATCATAGATTGTGGTCTTGCTTTTTACTTATTTTTGTATCTTAGCAATGTCTACAGTTAACAAGTGTTGCTTTTCTAATCAGAGCAAAAGTCAAGGTGACTGCTAAGGGCTGTGGCCAGTCTGAGGAGTGGCCGTGGGGCTCCGGGGCACTCCTGGAAATACCTCCTGGCTGAGTGGGGAGTAAGGGGTGGGGGTTAGGGTGAGCTGAGGCCTGGCTGAGGCAGTGGCAGTGTAGCAGACCCTCAGTGTGGAGAGGATGCTGACGGGCAGGTACCAGCAGTGTTCTGTGGAGATGTCTCAAAGACTGTTGACTTTGGAATCTGAGACTTTGGGCTCATCCAAATGGATGTTACATTTGGGGGTGTGTGTTTAGGATGCAGTGCGTGAATAAATTTGTTTCCTCGCAGATCTGTGCACTGAATTTCAGCATCACTCATCTGAAAACCTTGGCCCTCTTCCCTTCCCTGGCCTGCTTCCTGCAGCATGTAATTTGCTAGTGTCCAGAACTAGCCAGTGTGCCTTTTCTTTCCACACGCACTGGTTCACCTTCTTCCTGTAAAGTGCTTCCGTCCTTTGTCCCCATCTGTCCCGATTGTAAATAGGTCCTGGCCGCAGATGCATCCTGGCTCTAGATCATTGTAACAGCTGCCTCTCTCCTGTCAGTCCCTCAGGCGTTGCCATCCACTGATAGTCTGAAATCCTTTGCACTCAGTTCCTGACTCTCCTCCACTCAGAAGCCTAGGGATGGCTGGAGTGGAGGTGGAAGTGGGGTGGGCCTGGATGAGCAGGATCAGGTGCTGCCTGGCCAGGGGAGGAGGAGGACCCACCAAAGGCCCCAGATGATACCTGCATCTGCTCACCACCCTCCTACTCACCACCCTCCTGCTCACCACCCTCCTGCTCACCACCCTCCTGCTCACCACCCTCCTGCTCACCACCCTCCTGCTCACCACCCTCCTGCTCTGGCGTCCTTTCTTGACACAGAAACCAGTCCCTTCTATGAAACTTCTCCAGTGATTGTGACCTTTGCTGATTTCTCCCTTCTTTGAATGCAGATGGACCTACAATTCACTCTCAGCTTGGCACACACCTTGACCTGTGGGGGTTGCCAGGTGTCTGACCCCAGCTCCTCAGCCAGGATGTGGGCCCCTCGTGTCAGCCACACTGCCAGGCACATGGTATACAGCGCTCAGGCTGTTTGAACTAAACTGATCAAAGTTTAATTTCTTAATGTACAAAACTTTCTAAGAAAATCTAATATAGGAAAATTTAGTTTTCACAATATTACGGTGATATAAAAAAACTATGATTATTTTAAATGATCACCTTTTGCAGGATATATGAAGTATTTCATTTACAAAATTTATTTAAAATACTATGTTTTAGGAACATACGTGTTTTGTAATATGAAATTTTTTGGTAATTGTATGCTTTACAGATAACTATCATAAGAGTACTTAGTATTTACTGAGCTTACTGTGTGCCAAACACTCTCTGCATTGCCTTGCTTAATTCCGAGGATGACTTTGTGAAGTGTAGAACCATTTTCTCTCCATTTTACAAATAGCAAAGCTGAGGGTCAGAAGTCTTGATTGACACGCCCCGAGTCGGAGAGCTAGTGAGCAGCAGGGCCTGGGCTGAGCAGAGCTCTGCCTTTGTCCAGAGCCCGCGGGTTGGACGACTGCACCATTGCGTGTGCGCCTGTAAACGTGCAGGTGCTTGTGTCCCCATAACTGCATGTGTGTGTACCTGTAAATGTGCAAATGCTTCTTTAAATCTGCCCAGTTGTACAGTTAACGTTTATGAACTTACGGCAGTTTCTTAGAGGTGAATCTTATACCAGTGCATTGGGTTTTTTTTAATTGTGCAAAGCAGGCGGGCCACGAGGGCACCTTGGGTGGTGCCACCAGGTGATCCTTGGGCCAAATGAGCGAGATCTCCCTGAAGCCAACCCCAGCAGAAGAGTCTGCATGAGGACACGCCTGTGGGCCTTTGGCAGCGGCTCCTCAGGGCTGCTGTGCGGGGGAGACATGCCCTCTGCCGTGGCGGGACCTGGGGGGTAGGGAGGGTGCCGCGGCTCCTTTAGCCAGCAGTGCTGGGACATTTACTGGTTCCCTAGGCAGATAGGTGTGTTTTTCATGGGAAACTGTTTTTGAATTTTTCTCACTGGTGCTAATGAATCTAACTTGTTTTGCTTTTTTTTTAGGGGTATTATTGAAGCTCGTTTTGTTTATGTCTTTGTCCTTGGCATTCTGTTCACGGGCACCAAAGACTTACTTAAATCTCAAGTCATTGCTGCAGACTTCCAACTGAAGACTGTAGGTTTATGGGAGATACATAGTGGATTAGTTCTTCTGGCAGCCTTGCTCTTTAGACCACATAATCTTCCGGTCTTAGCATTTAGTCTCTTGATTCAGACTCTCATGACTAAGTTCATCTGGAAGCCCCTGAGGCACGATGCAGCTGAGATTACTGTGATGCATTATTGGTTTGGGCAAGCCTTCTTCTATTTTCAGGTAGGTTTTCATTATTATCATGGGTAGAAGACTTCACTTTTTACATATTTATTTTGTATTTTTCTTTGAGAAAATTTTACCAGACGTTGGAAAGTTACAATGTTTGTTTAGTGAAAGAACTGTCAGTATGGCATGGTGAATGATGCTGAACTCTTGGGTGTATTTTGTAAGATAAAGTACAGCCGGTCGTTTAAGACAGACGTCCCAGGTGTGGATGTGTGGGTGCTTAAGACAGCGGATTGCTGCTCTGCCGGGCCAGGCCTGGGTTTATTTATTACAAGCAGTTCAGGAAGCACAGACATCCCATTGTTCACTTGCTTCATTGATGGATGTAATAATTGTTCTCGTTCATGCCCTTTGCCCCTGGTGTCTGGGCTGTCCACACTGGGGGCCATTTGTTCCCCCCGATTGTTAGCTCCCTGAGGCCTGGTGGGTCACAAGGGCTTCTGTCCAGTGTAAAGACCCATCTCAGACAAGCCCAAACCACCTCAGTTATGAAGAGACATAGATGGACAGGTAGACGGGGCCTCAGAGGGATCCAGCCTCATCCAGCCTCCCTGCAACCTCAGGAGAGCGGGCACAGGCCTGCTGGTTCCCTTCCAGCCCCGACTCCCAGGCTGAGTCACTTTGCACCAGCTGAGCATCGTGGTTCCATTTTTGTCTTTACCGTGAGGTCTGTATTTTCTTGGTGTGCACCGCTGTCTGCCTCTCCGCTGTCTCATCCCAGGAGGCTGTGCAGTTCTTTGTGTCCCGACAGGGCCTCTCCTCCATCCTCTCCTCCTTTCCTGGTGTTCCCAGCCTTTCCCATGGAACAGCCCACAGTTGCAGGATTTTCTGTCTGTATGTCTGTCCCTCTGATCCTGAAGCCCAAAGGAGGGGTAGGCGTGACGTTACAGAAGTCTGTGTCTTCAGGTACAATGAGTAGGTGGCCAGTGGCTAGTGGCCAGTTTCTTAGCCCTGTCCTAGTGCTTCCCCGACCCTTCTGACCCACTCAGGCCCCTGCAGGTTTCCCTGCCATGTCCACACAAGGCACAATGGTGTCCCCAGCAGAACTGCAGGCCTGGATGCTGGTGTCCAGCACGTTCAAGCCAGGTGGCCTCCAGCAGGCTCTTGTCACACCTTCGTTTCCTTATCTGTAAACCGGGGATAGTGGTCTCCCGGCGTCCCCAGGAGCCAGCCCTCCCTGGTCTCCCCCCTCTCCCCACGGCTCCTGTTTTGAGGCTGAGTCTGCTGCCCCTTAATGTTAGATCTCCTTCGGGAGGAACCTGTGGCTTTGCTGCCCATCCCTGATTCCTGCCCTCAACTGGGCAGTTCCTTAACAGACCAGGGAACAGGAATGTGACTGCCCTTGCTCATCTGCTGGCCCTCCACGTTCACCCAGTCCCCGGGTCTCTCTGCCTCGGTTTCCTCCCTGTTTGATGAGGATAATTACGAAGCACGTCAGGACTGTTGGCTTAAATGAAGTCATGCAGGTAAAGCTGCTGTGCAGCTACGGACATGTCAGCATGGCTGGCAGTCTCTGTGCCTGGCTGAGCCTGCTCAGAGCCACAGTGGCCTCCCAGGTGTCCTCCTCCCCTGCTCCCATCGTGGCATCTGGGACTCTGTCCCTCTGCCGCCCTCCAGGGTCTCCTGCTGCTTCTGCCTGTTTGCTGTCTCCTCAGTCTCCCTGCAGAAGGGCTTCCAAGCAGAGGAGTCACATGACTGGGGAGGTGCCTTCCAAGAGAGGCGGTAGCCGCGAGTCCAGTGGGTCTCAGGGGAAGCCAAATCGAAGGGCTGGGGCCTATGACAACAGGGATAGGAGTCAACGCACATCTGTGAGATACTGAGGAAGCAGCATCAACATGACGTGGGGACCCCCTGGGCCCACAGTTGTCTGCATGGAAAGGGAGGAAGGAGTCAAGCTGGTAAACACCCAGCCAGTGTTTTGTGGACATGAACAGTTCTGATTCTGGAGAGGGATCTTTGTTGGGCTTGGGGTCATTGGGCTTGATAGAGATATGTGCTGTCAGACTGTAGATGTCCTGAGTTTCTGAGGAAAGGTCAGCATGACAGGCAAGTGACAGACATCAGAGTCAGTAAAGACGGAGTGTGGAGAGGCAGGGCCTGGGAGTGGAGAGGCAGGGCCTGGGAGCAGAGAGGAGGGGCCTAGTAGTGGAAGGTTGTACTCTTGGAGTGGAGAGGCGGGGCCTAGGAATGGAGAGGTGGGGCCTAGGAGTGAGTGGAGAGGCGGGGCCTGGGAGTGGAGAGGAGGGGCCTGGGAGTGGAGAGGTGGGGCCTAGGAGTGGAAGGGTGTGGTCTTAGAGTGGAGAGGCAGGGCCTAGGAGTGGAGAGGTGGAGCCTAGGAGTGGAGGCGGGTTCTTGGAGTGGAGAGGCGGGGCCTGGGACCAGAGAGGCAGGGTCTCTCAGAAGACCTCTTTTTGGGATCCAGAATCACTAGGAGCAGGGTAAGCTGTGTGGCATCAGCCCTTGCATGCTGCAGAGAGTTACCTACCAGGGCTGGGCCAGGACTGGCCAGAATCTTGACAGATGAAGTTTGACGAGACCAAGTGAGTCCTCATGGTCTGATACGTAAACCAGATGTGAGTTACCAATTTGTACCAGGGGCTGTGCTCCCCTGGCGACTGGCCTGCCCTCCTCCATGTAACCCACTCGCAGTGCCTCACTGTAGATGGCACCTGGCTGGGTGCCCGTTCTAGTCTTCAGCCCAATTCCCCCCTTGGCTGGGCCCAGCATCTGTACCTCTCAGGGCCATATGCGCCCCCTCGGATGGGGGTCCTTGAGGGGAGGTCCATGGGCTTAAGAAAAGTCGATGGGTCTGGACAAAGGTCTGAGATGTGCTGCAGTCAGCCAGCCAGTCTGTGTGTGTGTCCTTCCTCAGAGGAGGCCACAGCTTCTGCACGGACGGCTCATGTGCCCCTCCATAGCCTGGGCACTGCAAGCGGGGGAGGGGGTGCCACCCAGGCAAGGCCATCTCAACGGTCTGAAGGAATGCCTGGGCAGCCACCTCTGACCACACATGTGTCTGTGCTGGCATGGTTATCTGGGCTGTGTACACGTTTCACGCTAACATCATGGCTGTTGATGCCACGTGTTGTGAGGCCTTAGCTCTTCTCCTGTATTCCAGGGCAACTCCAACAACATTGCCACCGTGGACATCTCCGCAGGGTTCGTGGGTTTAGACACCTACGTGGAAATCCCAGCCGTGCTCCTGACAGCGTTTGGGACGTATGCAGGGCCTGTGCTCTGGGCCAGCCACTTGGTGCACTTCCTGAGCTCAGAAACACGCAGGTGAGGTGCCCCTCTGCCGTTCAGCACAGTTCTGGGGGCCGGCTGCCTGGTTTTAAGGGTCATACTTTGTTCCATATGCAAGGGAGTCTGAGCTCCATGGATCCAACAGTCTTTTCAACAGTTTTCTTTTCCTTAAATAAGCAACAGTCCAAAGCTCAAGGGCCAGAGGCCAGCCTGGGCGGTCCATGTAGGGCCAGGGTCGGGTCTGACGGTGTCTCGCTGGGCTCCCCGGGGTCGGGTCTGACGGGGTCTCGCTGGGCTCCCCACAGTCGGGTCTGACGGAGTCTCGCTGGGCTCCCCACGGTCGGGTCTGACGGGGTCTCGCTGGGCTCCGCGGGGTCGGGTCTGACGGGGTCTCGCTGGGCTCCCCACGGTCGGGTCTGACGGGGTCTCGCTGGGCTCCCCGGAGTCGGGTCTGACGGGGTCTCGCTGGGCTCCCCAGGGTCGGGTCTGACGGGGTCTCACTGGGCTCCCCGGGGTCGGGTCTGACGGGGTCTCGCTGGGCTCCCCACGGTCGGGTCTGACAGGGTCTCGCTGGGCTCCCCAGGGTCGGGTCTGACAGGGTCTTGCTGGGCTCCCCACGGTCGGGTCTGATGAGGTCTCGCTGGGCTCAACAGGGTCAGGTCTGACAGGGTCTCCCTGGGCTCCCCAGGGTCGGGTCTGACGGTGTCTCGCTGGGCTCCCCAGGGTCGGGTCTGACGGGGTCTCTCTGGGCTCCCCAGGGTCGGGTCTGACGGGGTCTCTCTGGGCTCCCCAGGGTCGGGTCTGATGGGGTCTCTCTGGGCTCTCCAGGTCACACCAGCACATGGTTTCTAGAGACACCGGAAGGAAAATTCCTTTCCTGCCACCCCGGGTTTATCTGCTTGCTGGTGGCCAGATGGAGGGTGGGTAGTCCTCCCCTTTGGGGACATGAAGATAAAAGACTGCTCTCGGCCCCCAGAGACCCTGGTGGAGCGTGCAGGACCCTGGGGAAGGCTCGTGGTTGGGGCCGTGCCTGTTTCGAGTCGTCCTTGAGTAGCTGGGGGCGTGTGTCTTCTACACATAGGCTGGTGAATTGGGTTGGAAAAACGAGCGGGGGGGCTCACAGGGAAGTTCAGAGACCTGAGTCCCGTCCCCTGTTGCTGAGAAATCCCTTCAAGCTGCGTCTGGCCTGCCCTCTATGCTCTCCTGCCTGGTCCGCCTCCTTCCCTGGTCCACCTCCTTCCCTCCAGTGAGCCTGAGGTCTCCTCACTGACACCCAACGTCTCCTGGCAGCTTTGTGCAGAAGTTCCCCCAGGGGACCCCAGATCAAGGGTGCAGCCCCCCATCCACACGCCCGTCTTCTCTGCAGCATTCCCACCGCCGCACGCACTCTGCTTCCTCATGATGTTTCTCTCTTGCTCCCCCAAGAAAGGCGGCTTCGTGAGGCAGGGGCTTCACCAGCTCTGTTCACCACAGCAGCCTCCGTGCCTGGCCTGGCGGAGTCAGGCGCTGGGTGGAGTGCAGGGAGGTTGATTCTGTACCTCCCAGCTTGGTCTGGCAGAGACCCCAGGGCCTGCAAAGTTACCTGACTCACATGTGCCTGGTTTTCTCGTCTGTAAAATGGGAGTTGCTGGGGGCTCATTGGGGGGCACTTAGAAGTGTTCATAGCCTTGGAGGGGCTAGTGGCCCCTGCAGCATCTGCCAGAGTGCCCCGTGCTCCACGCTTGTCCTTGCTGCCAGCCACAGTCACGAATCCCTGCAGCACCTGTGTGTTCCTCCGTGTGCTGAAATTGCGTCCCATGGCGCGGCCTCCTCCACAGCAGGCGAGCGTCTGAGGCACATGCTGGGTGGCTTTCGGCACGTCAGCCAGAGCTTTGCGCGTGTCCTGTGGTGACCAGAGGCCCCAGTCCTGCCGGGAGCCCCAGGGAGTGCGCTGTGGCCTCTGCTGAGCAGTGAGGCTGGAGGGCTTCCTACGTCCTCCCATGACTGAGCAGTCTCTGGCGGTGCTGACTGCTGAGCCCCCATGCCAGCCCTCCCAGGACACTTAGAGGCTTCTCATGCGGAGCTCCCGGTGACTCCACAGAGCACTCTGCACGTTTCTGTGGCCCCGCTCTGCCCTCTGGCTCTGCTCCACAGCCTCCTTCACCAGTTCATCCTCTCAGCTCCACCCAGGCCCTCTCCCTACTCCCCTCCCCAGACCAGCTCCTGAGACCCAGGCCACAGGGACCCTTGCCCTTGCCTCCAGACCCAGATGCCCAGCCCCCTGTTGACATTCCACAGAGGTGTCCTCGGGCTAACAGGACTGAGGAGCCCTTTACAGGACATGTGGGCAGGGCCCACGCACCCAGGCACACACACCTGTGCCCTGCCTTTGAGCTTTTCCCACCCTAAAAGGAGTTCCTGGCTGCTCACCTCCTGTGTTGAGGCTCTCACAGCATGAATGCTTCTGAGCCAAAGGAACCGTCCAATCCACCGTGGTGGAAGCGCTCACGCCCAGCCGACTTGGCGGGCCCGGGCTGGACCCCTCAGTTACTCACAGGTTTCTGTAAGGGGTCGGGGAGCATTGGCCTTGCTTTAGCAGTGGTAGGCATGTGCTTCCCACAGCTGACATGGGAGCCTTTCCAAGGTGAGAATCGCTTCCTGGCCAGACTGCCAGACTGCAAGCTTCCCAAGGACAGGAATACCTGAGATTCACCTGTGTTTTCTTCAGGTGCCTGTGGACGCTTGACACGCCCACTCTGGGGCAGTCTGTGGACAGACCCCCGTAATTTACAGTCACCACTGAGCTTGTCATCACAGCAGAAAGCTGAGGTTCGGGGGGCGGAAGCCACCAACAGACCAGCCTGGGAGACACGCCCCGTGGCGGGGCTGTGTGGAGACGTCCGTCCTGACTTAGGTTCTGTGTAGAAACAAACGTCTGCCGTGAGACCCCTGCTCAGCGCCCGCCAGTCTCTCAGCAGCTGACCTGGGACGTCTTTCTCATTGTCTGAGGCCAGCTGCGCGCTCACACTGGGCTTATAGAAACAGGAGGCCCCGTCCCCGGCCGTCCGGGGTGGGCTGTCAGCACGTCGTGTGGTCAGGTGTCAGGACAAGCGGGCGTGAGCGCGTGGAGGTGCACCCACCTCCACCCTGGAGAACGGATGTGCTGCAGCTGTGCACGGCATGATCAAGCACTTGCTGTGTGGACGGCACACCTGCCAGTGGCCAGCTGGGGACTGAGGGCTGGAAGCACTTGCCCGGCTCCTCTCTCTGTAGGTTTGGTCATTGGCCTTGCAGCTGCCCTGGGGCTTGCAGATTACAGTTTGATGGACCAGGCACTTTTCATCTCTTACATAGCCAGGCAGTTTGTATTTGGGAGGGAAAAAGACAAATGAAAGCATTTTTTTAAAGTGAGCTGAAGGCATTTTGATCAATTGGAGAGTATCATATGATACTTTTCCTAGTCAAGGAGCATTTCTCCTTCATTTTATAGGGTTTTCTCCTTCCCTTTTAAAAGCTTAAAGCATCAAGTTTTACTCGTGGTTTCTATTTTGTTTCAGTAGAGTAGAAAAACTGTAACTAGGTCTAAATGGTAGACAGAAAATACATTTCCAGCAGGTCAAAAACGTGGCCCTGAGTGGTTGGCAACCCTCTGTTCCAGGGGCTGGCGTCGGGCTGGCACCCCGGGCTGCCTGCTCCCCTGCAGTGCACATGGCTCTTTACTGAGGTGGTGGGAACTGCAAGCCGCCATCTTCTAGATGGGTAACGCTAAAAACTGTTAAACTGAAGTCAAGGTGGTACCACGTCTAAGCCACAGCTTCCTGCGCGCTATCTGGGTAGGATGGGGCCACGGCCCACTTAGCCATGAAGCTTCCTGCAGAGTCTCTTCATCTTTTCCCAGGTGTTGCTGTCACCAGGGGGTGTGTCGAGGATAACTTGGGGTCCACCTCCCTGTGGGTTCCCCGCCCGTGGGACTAGATGCCAAGTGGTGACCAGCGGTACGGGATTGGGGGACCCGCCTAAGGAGCCTGGGCCTGGCAAGGAAACAGAGGCACCAGGGCCGCCCACAGGGAGATCCCAGGGTCTGAGTGTTTGACCGGAGTGCATGGCAGGCTGAGGTGAAGGAGTGTTTGGAGAAGCCAGGAGGAAGCAGGGGCCCTCCAAGGCCTGAGATGGCGAGCCAGTGAGGGGCTGAGGTGAGGCTGTGGAGGGGTCAGCCTGAGCTCCCTGCCAGAGACAGTCGCTGGGAGCATGAGGTACCAGGCACCTCCAGCCAGAGACAGCCCCGTCCTTGGCCCTTCGTGGCTGTTGACGCCCTTTCCTGAGCAGTGAGCACTGAAGCAGGATCCGCTTACAGGACACCCTCAAGTAGCACCTGGCGGAGCTGCTGGGCTGACAGGACTGAGGAGCCCTTTACAAGACATGCGGTGGGGCCCACACACCCAGGACACACGCCTGTGCTCTGCCTTTGAGCTTTTCCCCACCCTAAAAGGAGCCCCTCGCCGCTCACCTCCTATGTTGAGGCTCTCAACAGCATGAATGCCTCTGAGCCAAAGGAACTGTCCACCATGGTGGAAGCGCCCACACCCCGCCCACAGTGGATTTTAGAGGCGCCTGGCTTTGTGTCAGCAGTGCCCTGAACGTCTGCACACTGGCATGCTTGCACGAGCGTCTGCGCAGTCAGCACAGGCTACCCCGTGAGTGCTGGAGGTCATGCTTAGGGAGACCAGGCAGCCGTGAAGTGGGACTTGCGGAACAGAGAGCACAGACAGGTCAGCTCAGCACTCGCTGCTGCTTTTGCGGTGAGGCCACAAAGCCAGAACTTAGATTTGGATCCTGGAAGGCCCGGCCTCTGAAGGTCTGAGGGCTGCCCCTGGGCCCTTTCTAATAGGACTTGATCAGAGGTCATGGATGAGGCATGGAAAGTGCCCAAATAATGGAATTTATCATTTTTCTTTTTTTTTTTTTTTTTTTTTTTTTGAGATGGAGTCTCGCTGTCGCCCAGGCTGGAGTGCAGTGGCCGGATCTCAGCTCACTGCAAGCTCCGCCTCACGGGTTTGCGCCATTCTCCTGCCTCAGCCTCCCGAGTAGCTGGGACTACAGGCGCCCGCCACCTCGCCCGGCTAGTTTTTTGTATTTTTTTTTAGTAGAGACGGGGTTTCACCGCATTAGCCAGGATGGTCTCGATCTCCTGACCTCGTGATCCGCCCATCTCGGCCTCCCAAAGTGCTGGGATTACAGGCTTGAGCCACCGCGCCCGGCCTATCATTTTTCAATAATCACAGACTCACGGGAAGTTGTTTTGAGGAAGAGATTTATGTAATGTGTTGGTGGGTTGAGAACTAGGGGAGTACATTAACGTACTTCGAGGGGTGGCTCTTCCGAGAATGCTGTCTTTCCCTGTGGATTTGCTCAGCAAACCCCACTGGGCCAGTGTCCCCAGACCAGACGGACTGACGTGGTCCTCCACACAACAGCAGGGAGAAAAGCTCAGAACTTCTATTTTTTTTTTTTTTGAGACGGAGTCTCGCTCTGTCGCCCAGGCTGGAGTGCAGTGGCACGATCTCGGCTCACTGCAAGCTCCGCCTCCCGGGTTCATGCCATTCTCCTGCCTCAGCCTCCCGAGTAGCTGGGACTACAGGCGCCCACAACCGCGCCCGGCTAATTTTTTGTATTTTTAGTAGAGACGGGGTTTCACCGTGGTCTCGATCTCCTGACCTTGTGATCCGCCCGCCTCGGCCTCCCAAAGTGCTGGGATTACAGGCGTGAGCCACCGCGCCTGGCCAGAACTTGTATTTATGTTTATTTGTATCTCGCCCTTTTGTGATTTTCTGTTCATTGTTTGTATTTTATAATGCATGTGATATGGTAGCACATGGATATGTAATTTTTATTTTATTTTATTTTATTTTTTATTTTTATTTATTTTTTTTTTTTTGAGACGGAGTCTCGCTCTGTCGCCCAGGCTGGAGTGCAGTGGCCGGATCTCAGCTCACTGCAAGCTCCGCCTCCTGGGTTCACGCCATTCTCCCACCTCAGCCTCCCGAGTAGCTGGGACCACAGGCGCCCGCCACCTCGCCTGGCTAATTTTTTGTATCTTTTAGTAGAGACGGGGTTTCACCGTGTTAGCCAGCATGGTCTCGATCTCCTGACCTCGTGATCCGCCCATCTCGGCCTCCCAAAGTGCTGGGATTACAGGCTTGAGCCACCGCGCCCGGCCGGATATGTAATTTTTAAATACCTGTGCAAAGTCTGGGGGTGCGTTTTTTAGAGCTGTTTTACAGACGGTGTTTTACAGCTGTTTTACAGCTGTTTTACAGACTGTTGGCAGACGGTGGCACTGCTGAGCAGTTGGGGCTGCAGCTCATGTCCCCTCGGGCGCCTCCATGCCTTGTGGAGACGCAGACCTCTGCCCATCCCAGACCAACCACATCCAGATTTCTGTGGGGAGGGACTCCAGAGTGGCACTTCCAGCACACACTGTAGGTGATTTTTATATACAGTCAAATTTTAGAAGCATTTCTGGAGAGCTCAAGGTGCGTGTATGGGACGTGGTGGCCCTCACCCATCCTTCTTCTGTTTACTCTGCTTCATTTTTCTTTTCTCTTTTTTTTTTTTTTTGAGACGGAGTCTGGCTCTGTCGTCCAGGCTGGAGTGCAGTGGCCGGATCTCAGCTCACTGCAAGCTCCGCCTCCCGGGTTTACACCATTCTCCTGCCTCAGCCTCCCGAGTAGCTGGGACTACAGGCGCCCACCACCTCGCCCGGCTAGTTTTTTGTATTTCTTAGTAGAGACGGGGTTTCACCGTGTTAGCCAGGATGGTCTCGATCTCCTGACCTCGTGATCCACCTGTCTCGGCCTCCCAAAGTGCTGGGATTACAGGCTTGAGCCACCACGCCCGGCCTACTCTGCTTCATTTTTCTTCATGAATTTGTCTCTTCTTGACATGTTATGTATCTGGTGTCTCCTGCCTCCTTCACTAGAACACAGCCTCCAAGGGGGCAGGATGGGTTTTCCCGTCTCCCGGGCATCTGGAGAGGCACCTGTCCCAGCACCATAGTGACTGGATGTGTGTGCGGAAGAAGGAACGCGGTGCCCTCTAGTCCAAGGGCAAGAGCTACTGGAGTCTCTTTGAAAGTCAAAGTGTTGTTACATGCGTGGTATGTAAGTGGCATGTGCTAATACACATTTTCTTTCTTATTAACAGCAGTTCAGCACTGAGTCATGCTTGCTTCTGCTACGCGCTGATTTGTTCTATTCCAGTTTCCACATATATCGTTTTGGTGACATCTCTGCGTTATCATTTATTTATATGGAGCGTATTTTCTCCAAAACTTCTCTACGAGGGAATGCAACTGCTCATTACAGCTGCTGTCTGTGTATTCTTCACGGCAATGGATCAAACCAGACTCACACAGTCTTAGACTAAGCTGAATACTGGAAAAATAATACATGCTTAAAGTCTGCTGTTATTCTAAAATGAAAGATGTGAATTCAACAAAGTTGATGAATAACTCATTTCTTTGACTACTATACTTGAATTTAGACTAAGTAGTAAATAGTCTAATAAAATGTCACTTTAATATACAGTTTGTATATTTCCCCTATTGACAATCACTCTGGAAGCTTCTGAACTTTTAATTTCCTCTGAATAAGCTATGGTATGACCCAAATATGTGTGTTTAAATCAATGAATGAAAAGGTTCTGGCCTTTTTTAGAGAGTCCAGGAGCTCTGTGGGAGGAGGCACCTGGATTACCTTACGGAGCACTGAGCTCTTAGAATCCTGCAAACCACTGAGGGCCCCAGGGAGCTTTGGTTTATGAGGGTTACAGGTATCAGTGTTGATGGCATTTGAGATGAAAACTAAGATAAAAAAATGACTCATTTATAAATAATCTTATTGCATATTAATATAATACTTGAAGGAGAAATAACTATATTTTCCAAAACAAAAAAGTTCAGCGAAACCCAGCACTTTGGGAGGCCAGAGTGGGGGGATCACTTGAGCCCAGGTGTTTGAGATCAGCCTGGGCAACATAGTGAGACCCTCATGTCTCCAAAAACTTCAAAAATTAGCTGGGCATGATGGGACACACCTGTGGTCCCAGCTACTCAGGTGGCTGAGGAAAGAGTATTGTTTCAGCCCAGAAGTTCAAGGCTGCAGTGAGCCACGATTGCACCACTGTATTCCAGCCAGGACAACAGAGTGAGACTCTGTCTTTAAAATTAAAAATGTTTAATGAGAAAAATGATACTGTTTTACATTTTTACAAACCTCTTTCATGCCTGGCCTAATTGAAGCTAGTGGGATTCTATGTTTGACCTGTTGTGATATGTGTGTTTGGTTAAAATATAAGAAAATCGGCTGGGCACAGTGGCTCATGCCTATAATCTCAGCACTTTGGGAGGCTGAGGCGGGCAGATCACCTGAGATCAGGAGTTCAAGACCAGCCTGGCCAACATGGTGAAACCCCATCTCTACAAAAATACAAAAATTAGCCAGGCATGATGGCAGGTGGCTGTAATCCCGGCTACTTGGGAAGCGGAGATTGCAGTGAGAGAAGATTGTGCCATCGCACTCCAGCCTGGGTGACAGAGTGAGACTCTGTCTCAAAATAATAATAATAATAATATATGAAGAAAATACTGCCTCACACAGATCAGTAGTTGGAAAGAGGAGGAATATTTTAATGTCCTTTTTCTGATCATTGTGGATGTTCTTTTTTGATACCAACACCAAACCTCAACAAATGGTAGTTTTCTGAAGGTTAGTTGGACAAAAAGAAAAGAAACAAGTGCATATGAAAACTAGTGAAATGCTACTGAGGGCTGTATTTGAATTAATAGAATTGTGCCCACATTGTTTTCCTGGTTTTGATCTGGTTGTGTAAGATACCGTCATTGCGGGGAGCTGGGTGAAGGATACATAGAACTCTCTATACTATTTTTGCAACTTCTTGTGAGTCTTCAACTATCTCAAAATAAAAGTTATTTTGAAAAAGAAAAGGTTAGCTGCCATGTGGAATCTGAAATCATATCAATGAGCTTTCATGTCCTGATGCATTACAACACATTGACCTGTCTTGCACCCTGAATGAAACTTTTACCCAGGAGTGATTCTTAACATCTGCATTGTTGTTTGGAAAATAACAATTCACTGAATGATAGAGGTTTACAAATGTTCATCATTCCTTACCAAAATCACTTATTTATATCACTACCAATCTCATCAGAAAAGTCTTTAAAGATTGAATGGTGGCTCACACTTGTAATCCCAGCACTTTGGGAGGTTGGGGAAGCAGGAGGATCGCTTGAAGCCTGGAGTTTGCGACCAGCCTAGGCAACGTAGTGAGACCCCATCTCTAAAAAAAACTTTGAAAATTAGCCAGGTGCAGTGGTGTGCACCTGTAGTCCCAACTACTCAGGAGGCTGAGGCAGGAGGACCACTTGAGCCCAGGAGTTCAAGGCTGCAATGAGTTAGGATTGCACCATTGCACTCCAGCCTGGGCAACAGAGTCTAAAAAACCTGTGAGGAAAAAAAATCTCACTATCCAAAACAGTCACTAACAGTTAGTGAATACAGTTCACTAAATGGAAGAAGCAGAGAGGATACACAGATGCATACATGAAAATCATATATATTTATAAATTATATATATACAAATATATTACTATTTTATGTATAAATATATATAATTTTTAAATCCAAAGTAGTTATATAATTTTTAAATTTAACAGAAAAAGTGAAACCAAAGGAAAGGCTGCATTTTGGATGTTTCTTTTACAAGAAACATTCATAAAATATTCTTATAAAATTAAGAAAATTAATTTCTTATAACATCTATTAAGAGAGCTGGTAGCTAGCAAAGAGAAAGGGCAGCTTCTCAGGCAGAGGATACACAAAACCTTGTTTTTTTTTTTTTTCTTTCTTTTTTTTTTTTTTTGTTGAGACAGAGTCTCGCTTTGTCGCCCAGACTGGAGTGCAGTGGCCGGATCTCAGCTCACTGCAAGCTCCGCCTCCCGGGTTCACGCCATTCTCTTGCCTCAGCCTCCCGAGTAGCTGGGACTACAGACGCCCGCCACCTCGCCCAGCTAGGTTTTTGTATTTTTTTAGTAGAGACGGGGTTTCACCGTGTTAGCCAGGATGGTCTCCATCTCCTGACCTTGTGATCCGCCCGTCTGGGCCTCCCAAAGTGCTGGGATTACAGGCTTGAGCCACCGCGCCCGGCCAAAACCTTGTTTGAATATGGAAGGCTGATTGTCAACATCAAAGGAAGAGTTTCTGCCTCTTCATACCTATGACTATGGAATATTGGTAGGACAATTCAATGACAAGATTGATACTGTTTTAAAGTATTGTTTATGCTATATTTTAATTCTTCATTTATGCTCAATGGAGCCCTGTGACTAAGTGGATATTTTTTTGTAACATCAATAACTTGATCAACTTTGACAATACAATCATGTTTGGAGGGGAAAACACTAGAAGGATCATTACATGGTAAAATTGATTTTTCATCCACTCAGCCACTCTGTCTTTTGAGTGGAGAGTTTAATACATTTACATTTATTGTTATTATTGATAAGTAAAGACTTACTCTTGCCATATTACTTGTTTTCTGGTTGTTTTATGGTCTTCTTTCTTGCCTGCCTGTCTTCCTTTAGTGAAGGTGATTTTCTCTGGTGATATGATTTAGTTTCTCAGTTTTTATTTTTTGTGTATCCATTGTATGCTTTCTGGTTTGAGGCTATGATGAGGCTTGCAGATACTATCTTATAATCCATTATTTTAAGCTGGTAACTGTAGTTTTTATTAGTCCCTTAACTAACTTATTTAAAAAGAACCAAGCAGAAATTCTGAAGCTGACTTTGTCCCCCTTAACTTTGTCCCCCTGCTTTTTAACTTTTTTGTTGTTTCTATTTATATCTTAATTGTATTGTCTGTCTTGAAGATTTGTCATTATTTTTTATTGGTTCATTTGTTTAGTCTTTCTACTTAGGATAAGAGTAATTTACACACCACAATTAGAGTGTTATTATATTCTGTGTTTTTCTATGTAATTACTATCACCAGTGAGTTTTGTACCTTCAAAGTGATTACTTATTGCTCATTGACACCCTTTTCTTTCTGACTGAAGTATTCCCTTCAGCATTTCTTGTAGTACAGGTCTAGTGTTGATGAAATCCCCCAGCTTTTGTCTGGGAAAGTTTATTTTTCCTTCATGTTTGAAGGATATTTTCACCAGATATACTATTCTAAGGTAGAAGTTTTTTTCTTCAGCACTTTAAGTATGTCATGCCACTCTCTCCTTGCCTGTAAGGTTTCCACTGAAAAGTCTGCTACCAGACATATTGAAGCTCCATTATATATTTGTTTCTTTTATCTTGCTGCTTTTAGGATGCTTTCTTTGTCCTTGATCTTTGGGAGTTTGATTATTAAGTGCCTTGAGGTAGTCTTCTTTGGGTTAAATCTGCTTGGTGTTCTATAACCTGCTGGTACTTGGATATTGATATCTTTCTCCACGTTTGGGAAGGTCTCTGTTATTATCCCTTTGAATAAACTTTCTACTCCTGTCTCTGTACATCCTCTTAAAGGCCAATAACTCTTAGATTTGCCCATTTGAGGCTATTTTCTAGACCCTGTAGACATGCTTCATTGTTTGTTTATTCTTTTTTCTTTTGTCTCCTCTGACCACGTATTTTCAAATAGTCTGTCTTCAAGCTCATTAATTCTTCCTTCTGCTTGATCAGGTCTGTTATTAAAGGACTCTGATGCATTCTTCAGTATGCCAGTTGCATTTTTCAGCTCCAGAGTTTCTACTTGACTCTTCTTATTTCAATCTCTGTATTAAATTTATCTGATAGAATGCTGAATTCCTTCTCTGTGTTATCTTAAATTCATTGAGTTTCCTCAACACAGCTATTTTGAATTCTTTGTCTGGAAGGTGACATATCTCTCGTTTCTCCATGATTGCTTCCTGGTGCCTTATTTAGGTCGTTTGGTGAGGTCATGTTTTCCTGGATGGTATTGATGCTAGTAAAGACCACAGTTACTTTTGCACTAACCTAGTAGATGTTCTTCAGTGTCTGGGCATTGAAGAGGTAGACATTTCTTATAGTCTTCACTGTCTGAGCTCATTTGTACCCCTCCTTTGGAAGGCTTTCTGGGTATCTGAAGGGACTTTGTGTTGTGATCTATGCTCTATCAGCCTTAAGGAGCACCCCAAGCCCAGTAACACTGTGGTTCTTGAAGACCCATAAATGTACCACCTTGATGGTCTTGAATAAGATCCAGAAGAACTCTGGATTACCAGGCAGAAGCTCTTGTTTTCGTCCCTTACTTTCTCCCAAACAAATGGAGTCTCTCTGTTCCAAGCCACCTAAAGCTGGGGTGGAGTGACACAAGCACCCCAGTGGCCACATCACTGACTACACTGGGTCAGACCTGAAGCCAGCACAACCCTGGGTCAGTAGCCACTCCCTGGCTGCTGCCTACATTCACTCAACGCCCTGGGGCTCTGCAGTCTGCAGTTGGCAAAGCCAGCCAGGCCTGTATCTTTCTTTTCAGGGTGGTGAGTTCCCCCAGACCCCGAATGGGTCCAGCGGTACTGTCAGGAACTACGGTCAAAAATCTTGGAAGTCTACCTGGTGTTCTACTGCCCTTGAGCTGGCGCTGAACCACAAGACACAGTTCTCCCCACTCTTTCCTCCCCTTTCCAGAAGCAGAGGGGCCTCACCCCTTAGCCCCACCACCACAGGCCATGGGGAGCACCGCCAGACCACCACTGATGTTCCCTTAAGGCCTGAGGGCTCTTCAGTCAGGTGGTGAACGCTGCCTGGCCTGGGACTCACCCTTCAAGGCAAGGGGCTCCATTCTGGCCCAGGGCAGGCCCAGAGATGCCGTCCAAGGGTCAAGTTCCGGAATTGGGGACCCCGAGAGCCCACTAGGTGTTCTACCCCACTGTGGTTATGCAGTACCTAAAGTGCAAGACAAGGTCCTCTTTGCTTTTCCCTCTGCTTTTCTCAAGCAGAAGGAGTTTTGCCCTGCAGCACAGGTGGGAAGGTGCCAAGTCTCACCTGAAGCCAGCAATTCTCAGAGGCTCACCAAGGCCCTCAATGTAGTACCTGGGTGTCGCTGCTGGTTATTCAGGGCCGAAGGGCTCTTCAGTTAGCAGGTGATTAATGCTTCCAGGACTGGGTCTTTCCCTTAAGTGAAATGGGTTCCCTTCTCAAACAGGGTGTGTCTAGAAATGTCATCCAGGAGCTAGGTCCTGGAACAGGACCTCACAAATCTGACTGGTGCCCTATCCTGCTGTGGCTGAGCTGGTATCCGAGATACAAGACAATGTCCTCTCCACTCTTCCCTCTTCTCTCATCAAGCAGAAGGAAGGAGGCTCTTTGGGAGCTTCGAGCTGTGCAGACTGGGATTAGGGGAGGGGTGATGCCAGCACTTCCTTTTCCACTACAGCTGGTTTCTCCGTAAGTTGCATGCCCCCTCAGTCCACTATCTGTGGGCCCAGTTCAGCACTAAGGCTCACCTGTGAGTTGCAGTCCTTGTGGCCTAGATTGCCTCTCAGATTTCTTTAGAGACCCGGAGCACTTTAGCTCTTGTTGCTAAAGGTTTGCAGGAACTCAAGTTCCCGACCACTGTGATCAGTGATCCCCTCTGGCTAGGGCTGGCTTAAATGCTCCCTCTGTGGGCAGGTGTCAGCTGAGCTTGGTCTGGCACTGAGTTCTATGTCTCTGAACTGCTGTGTTCTCCCTCCCCCAGTGCTCACAGACTCTGCACCACGCCACCGCTGCTGGGGGTGGGGACGGGCGGCGTCTGCAATTCAGGACTGTTTTCTCTCTCCTCAGTGCTTCTTTCAGCAATGCAGAGTTAAGACTAGGTACTATGAGGGCTCATCTGATTTTTGGTTCTCATGAAGGTGTTCTTCTGTGTGGATAGTTGTTAGATTGGTGTCCTCATGGGGCTGGGGGTGGGGCGATCGGTAGAGCTGTCTATTCTGCCATCTTGCTCTGCCTCCCCGTGGTAAACTTGAGTATAATTAAGTAAACATAGTTCCCATATTTCCAAGTCTGGGGATTCCCCACCCAAACGTCACCCTCCAGCTTTCACAGGACCACAAATAGACATTCACAGAAATAAAAATATGGCAATACACAAAAACAAAATATTGAGTCACTGGGAGCCCGAGCACAGTGGTTGTGATGCCTGTTTTCAGATGCTCATCGGACCACTCCATGGTGTCCCATTAAACGATTTCCTCTCCCCTTTGTGAAAATCAGTGTCTTCTGTGCAAAATTACAGATTGAATTGAATAGTTGGTTTTTGATGTGATAAATTTTCTGATACTCACTATAAAGCTCATTATAGGAAAAGTGCTTGAAGAAGACATTCAGATGATATATTTATTTGGATCAGGCATGTTGATACTTATGTAAACTTAACAATAATCACTGAATAAAGTAGAACTGCCGATTATTTTTTAGACAATGAGAAACTTTTTTTTGTTTTTGAGACTGAGTTTCGCTCTTGTTGCCCAGGCTGGAGTGCAATGGCGCCGTCTTGGCTCACCGCAACCTCCGCCTCCCGGGTTCAAGCGATTCTCCTGCCTCAGCCTCCCGAGTAGCTGAGGTTACAGGCATGCGCCACAATGCCTGGCTAATTTTTTTTTTTTTTTTTTTTTTTTTTTTTTTTTTTGAGACGGAGTCTCGCTCTGTCACCCAGGCTGGAGTGCAGTGGCGCGATCTCAGCTCACTGCAAGCTCCGCCTCCCGGGTTCCCGCCATTCTCCTGCCTCAGCCTCCCCAGTAGCTGGGACTACAGGCGCCGCCACGTCGCCCGGCTAGTTTTTTGTATTTTTTAGTAGAGACGGGGTTTCACCGTGTTAGCCAGGATGGTCTCGATCTCCTGACCTCGTGATCCGCCCGTCTTGGCCTCCCAACGTGCTGGGATTACAGGCTTGAGCCACCGCGCCCGGCCTTTTTTTGTATTTTTAATAGAGACGGGGTTTCTCCGTGTTGGGCAGGCTGGTCTAGAAATCCTGACCTCAGGTGATCCCGCCGCCTCGGCCTCCCAAAGTGCTGGGATTACAGGCGTGAGCCACTGCGCCGGCCCGAGAAACTTTTAAAATATCTCTGGGCATCAAAGTTATGCAGATAGTGACTGGTAGAGCCCAGATTTCAACCCGGGTATCCTATCTCACACCCCTCCACACTTTCTCTAGGATGTGCTGCTGTTCACTTTTTTAGACAGTCTCACTCTGTTGCCCAGGCTAAAGTGTGTGGCGCAATCTTGGCTCACTGCAGCCTCGACCTCCTGGGGCTCAAATGATCCTTTCACTTCAGTCTCCTGAGTAGCTGGGATTACAGGCTCACACCGCCACACCCAGCTAAATTTTTTGGATTTTTTATAGAGATGAGGTTTCGCCATGTTGCCCAGGCTTGTCTTGAACCCCTGGGCTCAGGCCATCTGCCCGCCTCGGCCTCCCAAAGTGCTGGAATTACAGACGTGAACCACCGCGCCTGGCCTATTCACTGTTTTCCAATCGCAACCAAAAGCCCTTTACATCTAAGGCACCCAGATAATCTCAAATTTTATCACATTTCCCATTATAGGTATGTGTTTGTTTAGAAAAGGAAGTTGACTATTAAAATTCTAATGATAAAGAAATGATAGTTATTCGGTTAGGAAATATAATGTCACTATAAATCGCATTTGGTACATGCTGATATAATGAATTATAACACAAATCCTCATATAATGAAATGGCTATTTCTCTTTGCAACACCAGAATCAAGGATTTGAGAATTTATTTTTCCTCCTATTATTCAAGAAATATTACAAAATGCAGTTTCATTATCTTTAGGATATACTTAAACTACTGGCTGTTACAAGATCGAATCTCTGGGATAATATCTGCATTAAAGACTCTGTCAGCCCATCCCCTTCTCTGCAAATAATAACAAAATGATCTTTTTTTTTTTTTTTTTTGGAGAGGGAGTCTTGCTGTGTCGCCCAGGCTGGAGTCCAGTGGTGCAATCTCGGCTCACTGCAAACCCCCACCTCCCGGGTTCAAGCGATTCTTTTGCCTCAGCCTCCCAAGTAGCTGGGACTACAGGCACACGTCACCACGCCCGGCTAATTTTTGTATTTTTAATAGAGACGGGGTTTCGCCATATTGGCCAGGCTGGTCTTGAACTCCTGACCTCGTGATCTGCCCGCCTCAGCCTCCCAAAGTGTTGGGATTACAGGCGTGAGCCACTGCACCCCAGCGAACTAAATGATCTTTAAGATGCCAATAAGAGCTTTCCCTGCTACACGCGCGTGCGCGCGCGCGCGCGCACACGCACACAGCGTTAAGGAACTGGAGTAATGTTGATTTTTGAAAATTACTCTTTCTTATTTTAATCTCTGTCTATTGACTCCCCGCTATGAAAGATGACAGTTATCACGCAGTCTTCCTTCAGTCCCCCACTTTCCAAATTTTCTGTAGAGTTATAATTTGTAAAATTGTGTATTTTGTCCTGTAATTTACACAAGTGGTCAGTTTTGATTCTGTAATAAACGATTCACTGCTCACCCCTAGTCCTTCACCCCTAGTCCTTTTCCCCTGCTAAATTCCTACTAACACAATTTGCAGGATGGATTTTATTGTCTAGTAATTCTTTCAAGAAGGATTTAAGGTGTTGGACTCCTAAATGTTTGCATCTCTGTCATGTCAGTCGGCTGTCTTCACGGTTTGCTGTAGGATTCTCGTGCAGCAGTTTCTTCCCTCAAGACATGAGAGAAAGTGCCGTGCCTTGGTGTTACCTGAGGTTGCGCCTGATCTAAAACCAAACTGATTTTCTCCCCTTGTGCTTAATTTTCTTTTCCTGGTACTTTATTTTTTTCTCTTTCCCTCTTTACTTTCTACTTTCCTTCCTCCCTTCTGTTGTTTTGCCTTTGTCTTTTTTTGAGTTTACCTTTCCTTTTCATTGTCCTTTATGTAGTTCATGATTTTCTTTCCATTCCAACGTTTTCTAGGAGATTGTTTCTTAATGTACAAATATTTAGTGTTTACTTTACAAATATTTAAGGTTTTTTTTTTTTTTTTTGAGACAGTTTTTGCTGTGTCACCCCAGCTGGAGTGTAGTGGTGCGATCTCGGATCCCTGAAGTCTCAGCCTCCTGGTCTCAAGCAATCCTCCCACCTCCCAGCCTCCCAAGTAGCTGGGACTACAAGCGCACGCCACCACACCTGGCTAAGTTTTGTGGGGTTTTTTGTATAGATGAGGTTTCACCATGTTGCCAAGGCTGGTGTCGAACTGCTGGGCTTAACTGATCTGCCCGCTTTAGCCTCACAAAGTGCTGGGATTATAGGCATGAACTACCACCCCTGAGTCAAATATTTAAGATTTTTATCACTTTCTAAATTTTTTTCTATTTACAGGACTTCTCCCACTTAGCATCAGTAATTCATTGTGAAAATCCACTGTTTTGTGCTAAAATGTCAGTGGGGGATCTAGTTCCTGTTATTTTCAATGAAAAATTATGATAATGCCTTATGTATCCTACGCAGGCTCCCAGTTTCCTGAAGGGTAACTGAGCAGATACCCACGTGGAAGGAACACAACATCACGTTAGGGTGCAAAGTGCTTAAAACATCACTTCCAGGTCACGAAACAGTTAATATGCCTGTGACGTCATTGCTCTGTGTCTGCCAGCGGGGGCTGGGCATCCCCACAGCACGGGCACCTCCCACAGTGTCTACAGAGATTCACATGTGTTGACAATTATATTTGGAACACAGCAAGGGATGTTTCCCACATATTGTTATGTTAAGGTTGGTATTTATTGAGTTTTAAGGATATAAATTAAATTTTCTATAGAAAGGAGGCTGGAAATGTTGCGTAGAGAGGTGCATATAGCCTAAGAATTTCAGTCTTAATAATAAAGAGGCATTATCCTGGAAAACATTAACCAGGAGACATTCTTAAAGGGCATACCTGTATTTATCCTTTTTTAAAAAAGTTATATCTTAGAAATGTTTGAAGTATATACAAAGTAAACAGAGTAGTGTCATGAGACCCTGGCACCCATTCCTCACCTTCAGCAATCGACACATGGACATTCTTGTATCATCTTTGACTCCCTTCTTTTCAGTCAATTATTTCTTTTACAGTTTTTAGTTTTTGAGGTAAAATTTATATACATTGAAATGCAAAAAGCAAACCCAGACAATTTCAACAAGTGGGTACATCCATGTAATTCATACCTCTCTCAAGATATAGAATATTTCACTCTTCCAGAAAATTCCATCATGGTCTTTCCCAGAGACAACCACTGTTTTAATTACATTACAGATGCTCCATGCCTTCCAGTGGGGTTATGTCCCAATACACCCATTGTCAGTTGAAAATATCCTAAGTTGAAAATGCATTTAACCCACCTAAGCTACCAAACATAGCTTAGCCTCGCCTACCTTAAACATTCTCAGAACACTTACATTAGCCTACAGTTGGACAAAATTAACACAAAGAGCCTATTTTATAACAAAGTGTTGACACTAGTTGGAAAGAAAAATTTTTAAGTGTTGAATACTGTACTGAAAGTGAAAAAGTATGGTCGCATGAGTACAGTTACTACTGAATACATGTTACCTTCGCACCATCATAAAGTCGAAAAATTAAGTCAGCCGTCATAAGCTGAGGACCGTCTGTACTTTTACCTATTCTAGAACTTCAGCTAAGTGAATTCATGCAGACAATGCGTCCTCTTCTGCTTCTAGCTTCTTTCACTCAGAATATGTCTGTGGGCTCACCTTGGGGGTGAGTCTAATTCCATTCCTTTCGATAGCTAAGTGAGACTCCATTGTGTGAGCCACCACGACTTCTTTATTCATTCTGCTGCTGGTGGGCATTTGGATTCTTTCCAGTTTTTTGGCCATGAGGAATAAAGCCACTGTGAATTTTCTTGTACACATCTTGTTGTGGACATATGTTTTCCCATTTCTTGGAAGAATCTCTGGGACTGGGATTTGCTAGGTCATGTAGTAAATGTATGCCCAGATTCTGAGAGGACTGCCAAGCGCGTTTCCAAAGCAGGTTTGCCAGCCCATATTCACAGCAGGCTGTGGGAGTTCTCAGTGCCGACGTCACAGCCAACATTGCGTCTTTTTAATTTTATTCATTCTGACGGGCGCATAATGTTATCTCATGGTTTTTATTTGCATTTTTCTGGTGACTAATGATGTGGAGAACTTTCTTCTGGGTGCTTATTGTCCATTTGTACATCTTTTTCTGTGAAGTGTCTGTTCAAGTTTTTTCACCATTTTAAAAGTTGGCTTGTTGATCTTTTCCTTGCTGAGTAATGAACGTGCTTTATACATTCAGAAGACAAGTTCTTCGTCAGAGGTTTTTGTGAGTGTCTCTCCCCAATCTGCTGCTTGTGTATTCCTGTCTAAAATGGTGTCTTTTGATGAACAGAGGTTTTCATCTGGATTAAAGCTAATGTATCTGTTATTTCTCATGTGGTTGTTGCCTTCTGTGTCTTATCTAAGAAATCTTTGTTCGAGTCACAAAGATATTCCCATGATTTTTTCTAAAATTTTTACAGTTTTAGCTTTTATATTTAGGTTTGTGATGCATCTCAAAATAATTTTTGCATATAATATGATATGGATGTTCAGGCTCTTTTTTTTTCTTTCTTCCTTTCCTCACCCACCTCTCACTTTAATGCAGATAGCCATCCATTTCAGCACTACTTGTTGAAAACACTTTTCTTTCCTCATTGAATTATTCTGGCTTCTTTGTCAAAAACAATTGATGGAAAAAGTGTGGGGTCTATTTATGGACTCTCTGGTATGTTCCAGGAGTCTTTCTGCCTCTTCTTCAGAACCAGACCATTTGGATTACTGTGGCTTTAGATTGTCCTGAAGTTAGATAGTAAAGTCCTTTGGCTGTAGTCTTCTTTTTCAAGATTGTTTCAACTTTTCTAGGTTCTTTGAGTTTTCATGTAAATTTTACAATCACCTTATCCATTTCTATTTTTAAAAACGTGCTGGATTATGACTGGGGTTGCATTAAATCTACAGATAAACCTGGAGAAAACAAGTCACTTAATCTGGAGTCTTTCAATTTATGAACACAATTTATTTATCTAGTTGTGGGGTTTTGGGTAATTTATCTCAATAGTGTTTTATAGTTTTCAGTCCTGAGATTTGCAAGTCCTGTGTTAAATTTGTTACTGATATTGTTTCTGTTATTTTTTGATGGTGCTTCAAATGCAGTTCTCTCTTATTTTCCAGTAGTTTGTTGACAGAATATAAAAACACAATTGATTTTTGTGTATGTTGGCCTTGTATCCTGAGACCTTGCTAAACTCATAGTTTCACTGATAGTTTTGATGACTTTTTAGGATTTTCTACGTAAACAATCGTGTCATCTATGAATAGGTACAGTTTCACTCCTTCCTTTTCAATCTTCATGCCTTTTGTTTATTTTTCACATGGCACCTGTACTTATTTTGTTAGATTTATACCTGAATTGATCTGTCTCTAATTTGTGGGGTGGGAGGGAGCAGTTTTCTCTGTCACCTCAATTCTCTGATGGATCTAAGGAGAAACATTGATTTTCAGTCTGCCCAGCCTTTTGCTTCTTTGAGGATGGGAGTGATGACTTGCAAGCTCTTTATATGTTGGGACAGAAACCAGAAGTCCCTCTGCTGTTTTCTTCTTTGCTAAATTCTGCATTAATTTCTCGTGTCTGCTATGGAGATTATATGATACATCTTATGCAATTTACCAGAACCTACTTAATGTTGTGCTATTTCATGTAAAATAAAGGAATCTTGGAATGGTATGTTTCTGTTTAACCTCCTCTCACCCTTTTACTATTATTATCATATGTATTTTATCTGTATGCATCATAAACCCCACCATACAGTTTTATAATTTTTGCTTAAACATTATATTTATGGGCCCAGCTTCAGTCTCTGCTGCTAACGGATGGGACCTTCAGCAACAGGATCCAGGTCAGCACTGGTGAGAGGGGCCCACATCAGGCCTAAGCATAGTCTGTCTGCCATCAAGGTTGCCATGTTCGTGGGTCCCCTGGGTGAGCACTGGGGTGGCTAGCTGACACTTACAAAGTGACCCATCCCGTCCAGCAGGTTCTGTGCCTCCTCCACAGTGGATGGTCACAGCTGGGCATTAATGTGCAATGCGAGGAGTTGCACATTTGGGCACATGACCACCGGCCCATGCACGTGCTTCGTCCTGTTTTCCCCGTCAACAGCAGGGAAACAGCCGACAGCTGTGTGTGGACTACCCATCTGTCTCACTAGGCCATGGGAACAAGCCACACAGCTCATTTCATTTCCTACACAGCACTTCATTCTTGCTACTTTTCATGAGCACGTTGTCCACCTGGCCTCTGCTCGGCCAGAATTCTGGAATCAAACTAATGTCAGTGATGCAGGGAGGCCCTTCTCGGGGCAGCGTTTCCTGTCACCAGTTCTGGCCCACAGAGGACAGCAACCCCTGCAAAACCAGGGCCCCCCAACCACTAGAGCATCCCTCCTGTGTTCATGAAGGGAGTGCCCTCTAGGTCCTCACTAGTGGGTTCCTAGGTCTCATATATTAGACTCATTCTAACATGCCTGCCTCACTGAGCCTTTCAAGTCCTTTCCCAGCACCCTGGAAATTGCCCAGACAATTCTGGTAGCATTGGGCAATATAAGTGGTCTGCCTATTTCCTAGGGTTCCAGGAGCTGCCCCAGTAATGGCTCTAGAAACCCTGAGTCATGGGTAAGTTCCCCCAAAGAGACAAGCTTTCCCTTATCTTGCCTCATATTTTGCATGCACACACACATACACATGCACGCGCACCATCTCCATCCCATCTACACATATGCACACACACACATGCACGCACCATCACCATCCCATCTACACACATCCACACACATATCCACACGCCATCTCCATCCCATCTACACACATCCACACACATATCCACACGCCATCTCCATCCCATCTACACACATCCACACACATATCCACACGCCATCTCCATCCCATCTACACACATCCACACACACATGCACGCACCATCACCATCCCATCTACACACATCCACACACATATGCACACGCCATCTCCATCCCATCTACACACATCCACACACACATGCACGCACCATCACCATCCCATCTACACACATCCACACACATATCCACACGCCATCTCCATCCCATCTACACACATCCACACACACATGCACGCACCATCACCATCCCATCTACACACATCCACACACATATGCACACGCCATCTCCATCCCATCTATACACATCCACACACATATGCACACGCCATCTCTATCCCATCTACACACATCCACACACATATGCATGCACCATCTCCATCCCGTCTACACACAGGGTCGAGCGCTCTCAAGATCCATCCCCGGCCGGGCGCGGTGGCTCACGCCTGTAATCCCAGCGCTTTGGGAGGCCGAGGCGGGCGGATCACAAGGTCAGGAGATGGAGACCACGGTGAAACCCCGTCTCTACTAAAAATACAAAAAATTAGCCGGGCGCGGTTGTGGGCGCCTGTAGTCCCAGCTACTTGGGAGGCTGAGGCAGGAGAATGGCGTGAACCCAGGAGGCGGAGCTTGCAGTGAGCCGAGATCGCGCCACTGCACTCCAGCCTGGGCGACAGAGCGAGACTCCGTCTCAAAAAAAAAAAAAAAAAGATCCATCCCCAGGGATAGTCTCATTCCTGCTGGTTTCTGTTCACCGCGTCTCAGCCCCACCAGCAGTAACTCATCCCCTCCATTAGCAGGGCTCTCCCTTTCCAGGTTTCCCAGGCTGAGATTGGACACAAGTTAAGTGCTTAGCAGACAGAAGGGCTGTTCTTAAGAGGGCAAGTGTAGTTTTGCTGGGCATGGCCCCTGACTGGGGCTCCTCATGGGCTTTGAGCAGGGGGGCAGGTGTCTCCAGAAAGGAGGGATGAGTCCCATCCGCCCAAGCTTCGGACAAGCTGAGGCCCCTTCTTCCTTCTTGGGGCCTGCCTCTGGGAGCTATGCTGAGGCTGAGATTCAGCCGTCTTCAGTTCTCCAGCCTCACAGCCACATCCTGCTCCTGACCCCCAGCACGGCCAGCCCTGGGAAAGGAAGCAAGAGCCCCTTCAGACTCTATGAGGAGGCCTCTGTGCCCTTTGCCCTCATTGTCCTGGAACCTTTTCTGGGTTTCTGGTGAGACAAGATGCTCCCGGAGACAGCTGTTCCCAAGGCTGTGGGTAACGCAAGAGAGGGGGCAGGCCAGGGCAGGAGCAGTTGTCCCCAGAGCCCTCCCCACCTCCACACACAACAGCCCTCTCCCCACACAGCAGGAGAGAAAAGGATCCCACTCCTGAGAGATTGCGCGGGGCATTCTGGGTTCAAGGACAACAGCAGAGCCAATCATGGGAATTAAATAAAAGGCCTCTTGCTAATCAGAAAAGGGGGCTAAGGCCCCGGGTGCAGGTGGTGAGACATGGGCCCCAGGCGTGGCATTGGAGACGACTCCAGGGACAGCATTGACCTGGTGGCCCAGACAGGCACAGCTCATGCTGTGATCTGGAGCCGTGGACGGAAACTCTTCCCTCTCAGCAGCGTCTCTGTGTGGATGATAGATTATGTCAATACCCTACTTTAGAGACGAGAACTCCAGACGGTGACTATGGTTGGGGCTCCCCCAAAAGCAGAGAGCCCCTGCCTCCTCTCCCGGCTTCTCTCAGTCAGGAGCTGACACCCAAGGGCCACCAGAGAGGCAGAGACGGAAAGAACAAAGGAACTCACCAGAAACTGAGACGATGAAGAAAAAGGAACACCTTTCCAAAAAACTATGATAAATATCCTTAGATAAATCAGAAGAAAGGGCCGGGCACGGTGGCTCATGCCTGTAATGCCAGCACTTTGGGAGGCCGAGACGGGCGGATCACGAGGTCGGGAGATCGAGACCATCCTGGCTAATACGGTGAAACCCCGTCTCTATCTAAAAAATACAAAAACTAGCTGGGCGAGGTGGTGGGCGCCTGTAGTCCCAGCTACTCGGGAGGCTGAGGCAGGAGAATGGCGTGAACCCGGGAGGCGGAGCTTGCAGTGAGCTGAGATCCGGCCACTGCACTCCAGCCTGGGCGACAGAGCGAGACTCCGTCTCAAAAAAAAAAAAAAAAAAAAAAAAAAAAAAAAAAAAAAAAAAAAAAAAAAAAATAAATAAATCAGAAGAAAGGGCCGGGCACGGTGGCTCATGCCTGTAATGCCAGCACTTTGGGAGGCCGAGGCGGGCGGATCTCCTGAGATGAGGCGTTCGAGACAAGCCTGACCAACATGGTGAAACCCCATCTCTACTAAAAATACAAAAATTAGCCAGGCACGGTGGTGGGCGCCCGTAATCCCAGCTACTCGGGAGGCTGAGGCAGGAGAATTGCTTGAACCCAGGAGGCGGAGCTAGCAGTGAGCCAAGATCGCACCACTGCACTCCAGCCTAGGAGACAGAGCGAGACTCCGTCTCAAAAAAGAAAAAAAAAAAGGGTCTAACATGGAAACAACCAGGATAACAGTGTGATGACTTTTCCTTAAATATGGAGGTTTAAGGTGCATTTTCCCAAAGAAAGTGGTTGCTTATGAGGATAGAAAGGAGTTGAAGAAGTGAAATCATAGTACAATTGACTTTTAAACTGTATGTATTATTAGTTTGATTTAAAACTGAAATATATATTAGTGTCATTTACCACACCAACAGGTTAATCTAGAGAAAAAATAAATGATCATACCAAAAGATCTTTTAAATTTGATAAAATGCAATACCTATTTCTGATTAAAAAAAAAAAAAAAAAACTCCAGCAAGCTAAAAATAGAAGAAATTTTCTTAATTTGTTAAAAGAGATCTACCACGATCGCCGGCAAACCCCGTTCTAACGACTGAACCCAGAAGCATCCAAGCCTGTGTCCCGTCTCTCTTCAAGATCAGAGACCCTGGCAAGAACAATTCGACCAGAAACATGCAGAGGGTTTGGAAAGCAAGAAACAAACACAGATGATATTAAAATAAACAACTTGTTAGAACTGAGAATAAATTTTAGCAATGTTGCTGGGTACAAAATTAGTCTAACCAGATCAGTAACAGTCTATAAACCAGGAACAAGCAAATACAAAATGTAGTTTTTATTCTTTTTATTTTTATTTATTTATTTATTTATTTTTGAGACGGAGTCTCGCTCTGTTGCCCGGGCTGGAGTGCAGTGGCTGGATCTCAGCTCACTGCAAGCTCCGCCTCCCGGGTTTACGCCATTCTCCTGCCTCAGCCTCCCGAGTAGCTGGGACTACAGGCGCCCGTCACCTCACCCGGCTAGTGTTTTTTTATATTTTTTTAGTAGAGACGGGGTTTCACCGGTTTAGCCAGGATGGTCTCGATCTCCTGACCTCATGATCCGCCCGTCTCGGCCTCCCAAAGTGCTGGGATTACAGGCTTGAGCCACGGCGCCTGGCCACAAAATGTAGTTTTTAAAAAGACAACATTTAGGCCCGTCGTGGTGGCTCACGCCTGTAATCCTAGCACTTTGGGAGGCCGAAACGGGTGGATCACAAGATCAGGTGTTCAAGACCATCCTGGCCAACACGGCAAAACCCCATCTCTATTAAAAAAACATAAAAATTAGCTGGGCATGGTGGCGCATTCCTGTAATCCCAGCTACTTGGGAGACTGAGGCAGGAGAATAGCTTAAGCCCAGGAGACAAAGGTTGCAGTGAACTGAGATCGCGCCATTGCACTCCAGCCTGGGCAAGAGAGTGAAACTCCATCTCAAAAAAAAGAAAAAAAGACAATATTTACAACTAACGTGCATCTCAGGGAAGAGCTAACAAAGATCATGCAACGCTTTGACAGAGCAAAAGTATCAAACTTGACTGAAAAGCATCAAAGACGACCATCATAAGTGGACAGAGAAGCCTATTCAAACATGCAAGGACTAAAATTTGTCAAGATGGAGTTCTCCCAAATCAACCCCAAACCCAATGCAGTTCCCGTCTGAGTCCTGGAGGGCGCTGTGTGGCACTTGACTGTCTTACCTAAATGCAGGTGGGGAGCGTGAGGAGCTGTGGGAGTGAAGAAGAAAGACATGGGGTGTCATAGGAGACAATGAAGCCACATGAGAACAGCACAAATGTGGACTCTCTGTCTATGTGGCAGACGAGGTCACAGCTTAGAAACAACAGGTTTAATAAAGGCACCAAAATAATCAGCTCAACACATGATAAAAGAGAAGAGGTGTGGGAACAATTGGTTCTTCATCATGATGGTTGAGTGTCAATTTGGTTGGATTGAAAGATGCAAAGTACTGTTCCTGGCCGGGTGTGGTGGCTCACGCCTGTAATCTCAGCACTTTGGGAGGCCGAGGTGGGTGGATCACTTGTGGTCAGGAGTTCGAGACCAGCCTGGCCGACATGGTGAAACTCCATCTCTACTAAAAATACAAAAATTAGTTACACGTGGTGAAGCATGCCTGTAATCCCATCTCATCGGGAGGCTGAAGCAGGAGAATCGCTTGAACCTGGGAGGTGGAGGTTGCAGTGAGCCGAGATCGCACCACTGCACTCGGCCTGGGCGATAGAGTGAGACTCGGTCTCAAAAAACAGGCAAACAAAGTATTGTTCCTGGGTGTGTCTGTGAGGATGTTGCCAAAGGGAAATTAACATTAGAGTCAGTGGACGGGGTACGGGGAAAGGCAGACCTGCCCCCAATCTGGGTGGGCACCATCTAATCAGCTGCCAGCGTGGCCGGAATAAAAGCAGGCAGAAGAATATGGAAAGACTCAACTGGTTTAGTCTTCTGGCCTCCATCTTTGTCCCATGCTGGATGCTACCTGCCCTCGAACAGAGACTCCAAGTTCTTCAGCTTTGGGACTCAGACTGGCTTCCTTGCTCCTCAGGTTGCAAATGGCCTACTGTGGAACGTCACCTGTGATTGTGTGAGTCAAGACTCCTTAATAAACTCCCCTTGATATGTACATCTATCCTATTAGTTCTGTCCTTCTAGAAAACCCAATACATTCATACGATACAGGACAAAGTTATAGAAGACACATATATGGATATCTATAGATGTAGATACACACATAGAATGAGAGTGATAAAATGAGATCTCTGCCTCACAGTATAAACAAAAATAAATTCCCAGATGGATTAAAGGCCTAAATATGAAAGCAAAACTGTAAAACTTTTACAAGAAAAGGAAACATCAGGATAAGGGAGAATTTTCTAAGCAAGAAATAGGAAGCGCAGCCTTAAAGGGAATAATAAATGTGATCTACTGTTTGCCAAATGAAAAGACAACTACGTTCCAGGATAAGGTATTTGCAAACCCAGAGGAGTGGTATCCTAATTGTGTGACATGGACTCCTAAAAGCCAATCAAAAATAAAAAGAAATTCAGTTTTTAAAGCTAAGGAACAGGAATACACAGGAAGACACTGAACCATCAGTAAAGACACCTCACTAGTGACTGTGGAAACACAGATGAGGTCAGCAAGGTTGACCTCACACCAACAAATAAGAAAATCACGCCAAGTGCTCAGCAAGGCGGAGGAGATGGGTTCACTGAGCTGCTGGTGTGACTGGCAGATGTTGTATGTTGGAACCTTCACGGAGCATAGCAACCCTGCAGTGCCTGGCAGACACACCCTCTGACCCACCTGGGTGTGGGACCCAAAGAAAGTCCCACCTGTGGGCCGGGCGCGGTGGCTCACGCCTGTAATCCCAGCACGTTGGGAGGCCGAGGCGGGAGGGTCACGAGGTCAGGAGATCGAGACCATCCTGGCTAACACGGTGAAACCCCGTCTCTACTAAAAATACAAAAAAACTAGCCGGGCGAGGTGGCGGGCGCCTGTAGTCCCAGCTACTCGGGAGGCTGAGGCAGGAGAATGGCGGGAACCCGGGAGGCGGAGGTTGCAGTGAGCTGAGATCCGGCCACTGTACTCCAGCCTGGGCGACAGAGCGAGACTCCGTCTCGAGGAAAAAAAAAAAAAAAAAAAAAAAAAAAAAGTCCCATCTGCGAGCAAGAAGGCAGGTGAAAGGATTTCCACTGCAGCGCTGGTTAGAATCGTGAGAAAGGAAATACGTGAAGAGCCTCAGAAGTGGGATCCTAAATAAACTGTAGTTTATCTGCAAGGTGCGATACGATGTATCGATCAGAGTGAAGGAACCAGATTCATATGCATCACCAGGAATGAATCTCAAAAACATGATATTGAGTGCAAAAAAGCATACTGCATCAAGATTAAATGCAATACGACACTGTTTATGTGAAGCTTTCAAATATACAAAACAATACAGTATTGTGGGTACAGGCACACAGTTATGGCACAAGCACAGAAACATGCCCACAGCCAGCACCTGGCCAACCGCAGGCGTGAGGTGCCCACACGGTGGGGGGAGGATAACGGGAAGCTCTGGCTACTCCTGTAAGTTTACATCTTTAAAAATAAAAGGGAAGGCCGGGCGCGGTGGCTCACGCCTGTAATCCCAGCACTTTGGGAGGCCGAGGCGGGTGGATCACGAGGTCAGGAGATCGAGACCATCCTGGCTAACGTGGTGAAACCCCGTCTCTGCTAAAAAACAAAAATACAAAAAAAATTAGCTGGACTTGGTGGTGGGCGCCTGTAGTCCCAGCTACTTGGGAGGCTGAGGCAGAAGAATGGCGTGAACCCGGGAGGCGGAACTTGCAGTGAGCAGAGACCGTGCACCACTGCACTCCAGCCTGGGCAGCGGAGCGAGACTCTGTCTCAAAAAAATAAAATAAAATAAATAAACAAAAGGGAAATGTGAATCAAATATGGGGAAAATAATTTATTATAACTTAAATTTTTTGTATTTTAATTTCGATATCAATGCAAACTGAATCTCAGTGATAGGCACATCTGTGTATATTATGTCCGGTACTATATGCTCAACGTTTATCCTAATTCAAAATTAAAGAAGCTCGTGAGGAAAGAGACTACCCTAAGTTAGACTAGTCAGCAGCCACTAGCTTTGAGCTAGCCTGGGTGACAGAGTGAGACTCTATGTCAACCCCCTCACCCCCCAAAAAAGAAAATGATTTGGGCTGCTTTTCATTAAAAAGAAAAGCCTTACCAAGAACTCCCATGCCCTTGGTATCTGCCTAAGTAATTCCTTCTTAACTCCTTTATCACCAGCACCTGGCGTCCCAGCACCTGGGTGTCTCAGCACTTAGAGTCCCAGCACCTAGAGTCCCAGCACCTGGCATCCCAGCACCTGGCGTCCCAGCACCTGGCGTCCCAGCACCTAGAGTCCCAGCACCTGGCATCCCAGCACCTGGCGTCCCAGCACCTGGCGTCCCAGCACCTGGCATCCCAGCACCTAGAGTCCCAGCACCTGGCGTCCCAGCACCTGGCATCCCAGCACCTAGAATCCAGGATCCAGATTCCAGGAGAGCAGCTGAGCTCCCCACACCTGAATCAACAGCTGGTGTCAGCTCCATCCTTGATCACAGAAGCACCTTCTCCAAGCCTCCATTTTCCCATCTATAAAGCAACTGTTTTCAGGATAAGGGAGGCGGTGAACCCACCGCCTTGGCAAACAGGGTCTGGCCTGTGATATGCCCACGAGACAATTAGCTTTGATGAGGTGGTGCTGATGCCAATGAAGTCGGTGTGCACTTGGCATGCGGGCAGCGTTGTCTGGTTCATTACAGAATCCCAGAGGCTCACGCAGAACCTTCCCTGAATGCTTGTTAAATGCAGTATCACAACCTTCAGCAGGTGACAGGCACCAAGGGGCGTGGCTGCCTGGAGCCTAGAAAGTCCTTGGAGCCTTCTGTTCCAAGCACAGCCTTGAGAAATGGGTAGGGATGGGCCAGACAGGGAGAGTGGGGTGGGCTCCACAGGAGCTGGGAGCGGCTCCTTCCAGCAGCAGCGTGTGTGGGTGGCTGCACAGTGGCAGATGAGCTTCAGTGTGGGAGAACGCAAAGTCACGCACTTAAGGAAAAAATAGTTACGCTTAAAAAGGCAGGAGGGGCCCTCCTGGGCAGGCCCCCGCAGACTCTCTGGGAGTATCATTCCTGTTCCCACGGGGACTGGGGGAGGTGCAGGCACCTAGAGGGCCTGAGACAGCTGTGGGAAGCTCTGCAGCAAAGGGGCCAGTTACAGGGAGGCTCCCAGCAATGGTGGCCTCTGGCTGGCCCAGGACAGTGGGGAGAGGACAGACCTTAGTGCTGGTGGGAGCAGGCGGAACGAAAGCTCCTAAAATGAACAGGGTGGAGGCCAGCCCTGAAGCTCCTGCGGCTGCTCTGAGGCAGGGAGACCCCCAGGAAGGGAGGGGTCCCCAGAGGGAGAGGAGCCCCCGGAAGGCAGCACAGCGGCCACTTTGGAGGGGGAGTGACAGCACCCATCTGGATTTGTAAAATAATTCAGTTATTTGTGGCTGTTATATGAAAATATTTGCAAATAAGCCAAATGTAATTTATTTTCAGAAAGTATTCCCCTTAGGCACTTACTTTTAATGATTCAGCTTTTTTTTTTTTTTTTTTAAATCTGACAGATCTATTCAGGTTTGTGAATACCCGTGGTCTGCCATGGACTGGGCCTTTGACCAACCACAGGGCAGCGCCCTTGCCACCAGCCGCCTGAGCTCCACAGCAGCCAGCCTGGCACCCGCATTGCAGGAGGGAGATGCCAACCTCGAGCCTCCACTGAGCTCTGCACCAGGTTGAATGGTGTCCTCCCAAATTCTTGATCCAGAGCTGCAGAATATGGCCTTATTTGGAAATGGGGTCTTCACAGATCATACTGGATTAGATGGGCATAAATCCAACAAGAGCGTCCTTGTTGGAGACCAAGAAGGGCACACAGACACGTGGAGGAGAGCCCCCATGAAGGCAGCAGAGGCTGGCACGATGCGGCTACAAGCCACAGAAGTCCAGGGTGCCAGCAGCCATCAGGAGTCAGAGGCCTGGGACAGATTCTCCCTCAGAGCCTCCGGAAGGGGCCAGCCTGGCCAATGCCACGATCTTGGACTTCAGACTGAGAATCCATAGTTACTGTTCTAAGACACCCAGGGTGTGGCAGTTTGTTACAGCACCCCAGGAAATTAATACAGCTCCTAGAATGTCTAGGCCTCTGAGGCAGTACAGACCCCCCAGGCAGTGCCAGGTCCTAAAGCAATATGAACCCTGAGGTAGTACAGGCCCCTGATGGAGTGCAGAGCTCTGAGTTGGTATGGAGCCCTGAGTTGTTGGTATGGAGCTCTGAGTTGGTATGGAGCCCTGAATTGGTATATAACCCTGAGTTGGTATGGAACACTGAGTTGTCGGTATGGAGCCCTGAGTTGGTATGGAGCTCTGAGTTGGTATGGAGCCCTGAGTTGGTATGGAGCCCTGAGTTGGTATATAACCCTGAGTTGGTATGGAGCCCTGAGCTGTTGGTATGGAGCGCTGAGTTGGTATGGAGCCCTGAGCTGTTGGTATGGAGCCCTGAGTTGGTATGGAACACTGAGTTGTTGGTATGGAGACCTGAGTTGGTATGGAGCCCTGAGTTGGTATGGAATCCTGAGTTGGTATGGAGCTCTGAGTTGGTATGGAACCCTGAGTTGGTATGGAGCCCTGAGTTGGTATGGAGCTCTGAGTTGCTATGGAACCCTGAGTTGGTATGGAGCTCTGAGTTTGTATGGAACCCTGAGTTGGTATGGAGCTCTGAGTTGGTATGGAACCCTGAGTTGGTATGGAGCCCTGAGTTGGTGTAAAACCCTGAGTAGTCATGATTCTTGCTTCCAGTTCCATCATGTCACCCCAGACACCTGACACGTCCTCACTGCCTTGTCCAATCAACTCTACAGTCATTTTTGCTCCTACAAATCTCTCAGACCCTTCACCTCCCTCTCCTCCCTGCAGTTTCAGTGACCCTCGGAAGCCCCTCATCCCTTCAGAGGTTCTCCCCTTCCTCTGCCAGGGCTCTGTCCCCTCACTGCCTTTATACTTTCCAGGGTCTAGTATCCAGGTGTGCACGCACTCCTCCCTAGAACCCCCATCTTCCCTGGAGCATCCCCCATTGGCTGCCATCCTATCACCTGGGTGCCGGACTGGGGCATTAAGCACATTTACAACAACGGCGGGAGCCGAAGTCGGTCTCCTGTGCCAGATCAGGTTGTCCTTCGTCGCCTGACAAAGCTGAGTCTACACACAGTAGGTTCCTCCTTAGTGCCCTCAGTGAGTGAATATGAGGAGGCAGTACCAGTGCTGAAAGTCCAAGTTCATGAGGCAATGGAGAGCTCCTAGAAAACTCTTACCTTGTCAGAGCTGGTCTGTCCATCCCACCCATCCTTACAACAAAAGCTTGCACCTACCAGCTGCACCCACAACCTGCATTACATCAATTGCATTCCACCAACTACACCCACCACCTGCACCCACCCCCTGCATCTCACCCCTGCATCTCTCCCCTGCATCCCACCCCCTGCATCTCATCCCCTGCATCCCACCCCCTGGATCCCACCCCCTGCATCTCACACCCTGCATCTCATCCCCTCCATCCCACCCCCTGCATCTCACCCCCTGCATCTCATCCCCTCCATCCCACCCCCTGCATCCCACCCGCTGCATCTCATCCCCTGCATCCCAACCCCTGGATCCCACCCCCTGCATCTCACCCCTGCATCTCTCCCCTGCATCCCACCCCCTACATCTCATCCCCTGCATCCCACCCCCTGGATCCCACACCCTGCATCTCACACGCTGCATCTCATCCTCTGTATCCCACCCCCTGCATCCCACCCCCTGCATCTCATCCCCTCCATCCCATCCCCCCCTGCATCCCACCCCCTGCATCCCATCCCCTGCATCTCATCCCCTGCATCCCACCACCGGCATCTCACCCCCTGCATCTCATCCCCTGCATCCCACCCCCTGGATCGCACCCCCTGCATCTCACACCCTGCATCTCATCCCCTGCATCCCACCCCGTGGATCCCACCCCCTGCATCTCATCCCCTGCATCCCACCCCCTGCATCCCACCCCCTGCATCTCACCCCCTGCATCCCACCCCACCCCCTGCATCCCACCCCTGCCCTGCATCTCATCTCCCCCTGCATCCCACCCCATCCCACCCCCTGCATCTCATCCCCTCATCCCACCCCCTGCATCCCACCCCCTGCATCCACCCCCCTGCCTCCCACCACTTCATCTCACCCCCTGCATCCCACCCCTGCCTCTCACCCCCTGCATCTCATCCGCTGCATCTCACCCCCTGCATCCCACCGCCTCCATCTCACCCCCTGCATCCCACCCGTTGCATATCATCTCCTGCATCCCACCTACTGCATCTCATCCCCTGCATCCCACCCCCTGCGTCTCACCCCCTGGACTCATCCCCTGCATCCCACCCCCTGCATCTCACCACCTGCATCTCATCCCCTGCATCCCACCCCCTGCATCTCATCCCCTGCATCCCACCCCCTGGATCCCACACCCTGCATCTCATCCTCTGTATCTCATCCTCTGTATCCCACCCCCTGCATCCCACTCTCTGCATCTCACCCCCTGCATCCCACCACTTCATCTCACCCCCTGCATCCCACCCCTGCATCCCACCCCCTGCATCTCACCCCCTGCATCCCATACCCTACATCTCATCCCCTGCATCCCACCCCCTGCATCTCACCCCCTGCCTCCCACCACTTCATCTCACCCCCTGCATCCACCCCCCTGCATCCCACCCCCTGCATCTCACCCCCTGCATCCCACACCCTGCATCTCATCCCCTGCATCCCACCCCCTGCATCTCACCCCCTGCATCCCACCACTTCATCTCACCCCCTGCATCCCACCCCCTGCATCCCACCCCCTGCATCTCACAACCTGCATCCTACAACATGTATCCACCACCTGCATCTTGCCAGGTACATCTAGGCGCCTGTGTCCCACTATGTACATCCTACCCGCTGCATCCTATGACCTGCATCTTATGTGCATGGCTGGTTCTGTTGATAGAAGGTTAAGAGCATTCTAGTCCTGCCTTCAGAAGCTCAGGGGCTGACCAGGGGTTAGGCTGGAAGCTTAGGCACTTATCCCTCTCAAGGAGTGTCTGGTCTGGTTGCTACAGGCTCCTGTGCAGGTGAATGTGTGCACATGAAGTCCAGACAACTCCATGGGGAGGCTACTGTCAGGCCTTACGTTGAATAAAGTGTTGGCATTTTCCAGATAAAAAGGCAGAAAATGATTCTGTGCATGGAGGGACAGCCTAGGAGGGCTTAGAGGCTGGACATGGTGCCCAGGCAGGTCTTGGAGCTGGAGTGCAGTGTGCAGCTGAGCATGACCACAGCAAGGCCCGGCGAGTGGTCCTGTCTGTGACCCAAGGGGCCTGGGGAGCTCTTGGTGGGCCTGGAGGACAGGGCCTCCTGCCTAGTTTATGTCCTGCCCAACACTGCTGGGCACTTGGCAGGTTGTGGAGAAATACTCACAGGCAACCTGGTTGCCCCAAAACAGCCTCTCCCAGGCATATGGTGTGAGGCTTTGCCACTCCTGGGGGAGAGACACTGGGGCTGGCAGCAGGCTGAAGATGCAGGCATGCAGGCACTGTGCTGTCTTCTTTCTGATTTCCCTTTCCCAAGCCCCTGGGGAGGGGACGATGCATGGTCCTGCATGGCCTCTGAGAGCCCCTTGAGAAAGCATCTAATGCCCCTTTACCAAGCTGCAGAGCCTGCAAGGCCAGACCCAGGAGGAGGAGTCAGGCACAGCTGTGCAGACCAGACATTTACAGCATCTGGAAGCTCCTCTGAGAAAAAGAGTTAAGAGTGTCCTACTATTGTAAAATGTACAGAAATGCATGACCAGGTGGGGATGAGGCTGGACCTGCGGTCCTGCTTCCCCTGAGGCCAGCTGTGTCTGGTGCAGGGTGGGACTGGGAGGCCAGAGGACCCAAACACATGCTTTGGGCAAGTCCCTGTGCGGCTCTGTCTTCTCACCTGTAAATAAGGCAACACAGGCCTTGCAAGGACGGACCGGGTCAACGGCATGAGCACCGGAGCCACAGACATGTCGGCTGCTGTTTGGCTGCCACTGTTCCATCATTCCCACAAGTCCTGCCTGCACTGGCTGTGTTCCTTCTCCCAGCTTCCCGGCATTTACCTCCAGTCAGTCGGCTGCCTCCCCAGTCCATGCCACCTGCCAAGAAAGACACATCATCCCCTCAAAGTGCCTCTGGCCTTGGCCTCAGCCTCAGCACCTTCCTGCTGTCCCCATCTACCTGTCTCATCCCATCCCTCATTCTCCTTCTGAGTCCCAGAAGGCCAGGCCCATCTCAGGGATCCCCTCTTCCACAGGGCTGTCCCCACTACACCCCTCAGGCCCCCAGCGTTTGCCCAGGGACCACCAGCTTCAGTGGTCACACCCATTTTCTCAAGTATGCACAGGGCAGGACTCCCTTACCACTTCCTCCCAGTTGCCTGAAGCAAAGGCTGAAAAGTTGGCCTGAGGGCCCGCAAAGTTTCACTTTCCTTCTTTAGAAAAAGCACAGCTCTTGAAGGTTAGGGTAACCTGATCTGATCTGAGTTCTGTGAAAATCTTGCATCAAGAATGGAGATGGGCCGGGCGCGGTGGCTCAAGCCTGTAATCCCAGCACTTTGGGAGGCCGAGACAGGTGGATCACAAGGTCAGGAGATCGAGACCATCCTGGCTAACATGGTGAGACCCCGTCTCTACTAAAAATACAAAAAACTAGCTGGGCGAGGTGGTGGGCGCCTGTAGTCCCAGCTACTCGGGAGGCTGAGGCAGGAGAATGGCGTAAACCCGGGAGGCGGAGCTTGCAGTGAGCTGAGATCCGGCCACTGTACTCCAGCCTGGGCGACAGAGCGAGACTCCGTCTCAAAAAAAAAAAAAAAAAAAAAAAAAAAAAAAGAATGGAGATGAAGGCCAGGCGCGGTAGTTCACATCTGTAATCCCAGCTCTTTGGGAAGCCGAAGTGAGTGGATCACCTGAGGTCAGAAGTTTGAGACCAGCCTGGCCAACATGGCGAAACCCCGTCTCTACTAAAAATACAAAAATTAGCCAGGCGTGGTGGCAGGCGCCTGTAATCCCAGCTACTTGGGAGGCTGAGGGACAAGAATTGCTTGAACCTGGGAGGTGGAGGTTGCAGTGAGCAGAGATCACACCATTGCACTCCAGCCTGGGCAACAGAACAAGACTCCATCTAAAAAAAAAAAAAAAAAAAAAAACTGGAGATGAAGAAAAGAGATCAGGCAATGATCAGACAGTGTAAAAGGGAATTAGCAAAATGTGGTGGGGCCACAGCAGGTGCACAGAGGCTGAACCCAGGCCCTGGAGGATGGGAGGAGGGCAGTGGAGGTGCACAGCTCTCCAGGTGCCATTGGAAGTGTGAGGTGGGGCCGCCTGAAGCCACTGCCAAGTCCGTGGTGGGGCAAACAGCCCCCCTTGCTCTCGGCACACCTCTGGCGGTCCGGCCGCTTGCTACCATACAGTCCACCAGAAACAGGACGATGACCACACAGGTGGGGTGAAGGATTGTTTTGTGGAGTATATTGTATTTTAAAACAGATTTTATTGATCCAAAAGTGACATTCTGTTGAGGATCAATAGCGGATAGAAGGCAAAATGTAGATTATATCAGCTGAAGCCTGTCCACGTGAAGTCCACGTGAAATCCACGTGAATAGGTGGATTCTCTGGTAAACGTGGAGGTTTTAAGAAAGCTGCTATGGACCGTCATGGAGCCCTCAGGCTTTCTGTTGCCACCCCGAGAAGTCATCAGGAGAATTCAGTTGTGGGGACATAATGATATTTGCACACTAGTTTCCTAAATTATTTTCTTCTTCCATTTTGTTGCTGTTTTCTATCATATGTTGGAAGGCAGCAAGTTAAGCAAAGACACAGGGCCACTGAGAAACCAAACCCGCTGCCATCAGGCTGCTGCCTCTGCCTCATTTGAAAAGGCAGGTACATGGGTACACAAACAATGCATACTTATTTACATGCCAGAATTCACTTTTCTTAAGGTCTCTGCCATTTAGAAATTTTCTCTTGTATTTTAGTGAAAAAAATAATGCTTTGGAATAATGATGACTTTGAGGGGCACTGAAGGACACCATGCTGCTCAGCAGAAGAGCTGGACCTGAGGGTGACACATGGGGGTGCCAGCCCGGTCAGCACCAGAGTCAAGTGTAGCAGTGCCTGAACACCATGGACCTGCCTTGGGGCCTAGGAACTCCTCCTGGCACACCCGCCTCTCCGCCCCTCCTCCCACTGCTTGCCCAAACTCCAGTGCTCTCCCTACAAGGCTCCACTGTGCTGTGCTGGCCCACAGGTGATGGCTGCCCCACTAGCCTGCTGCCACATGGACATGACAGAGCATTCAGGGAATCTGCATGCAGCTCAGCCCTGACAGGGCACCCTCCCAGGGACATACTTTGTGAGTGCTTGTGCTGAGATGCTGTGGCAAGGACGGCCCGGACAGCATGGCCTAGTCCACAGCCAGGCCACAATACCCTGCACAGGTTCCTCCTGCACTCTAGATGCTTCGGGCAGGGCTGCTGGCCTGGC